>NW_017095810.1:0-320434 GCF_001412225.1 Nicrophorus vespilloides
CTATACATGAACTATACATGAACTATACATAAAATATTTATTAAATATTTATTACAAAATGTTTGGTTTATCTGGATTAAATTCCAAGGCAATCTCCTTTCAATAATGTTTGAAGTATCATTTATCTTACCTTTCAATCATATCTGAACGTCATCATGCCTCCTATCTATCTTTATTTCTTTTATTTTATTTTGTCCTTATCATTGCTCTCTTTAAAGATTTCCTTGTTATTTCTATTATTCACCCGATGTATATTTGAAGATTTCTTTTGGGGGTTGTTTCTATATGTATGACTACACTATACTTAATAGTTAACTTCTTTATTTTCAAACTTTTGTTTTAAGACAATTGATGATGTCACTGGAGTTATCAATTGAAGCATACCAATTTTATTCTTTAGGTAATGTTGGAATTAAACGCTGACAAATGTAGTGCATCCACTTACTTACCGAGTAGAATATCAGAAGCGAGTGAAATTCTATAAGAAAATTGCACATTGTAGGAAGGAAACAAAGGACGCGGAATTAATGCAGCAGACGAAATAAAGAACAGGGCTGGTCTGATGAACAGAAAGGAGATTCGGAGAGACGGGAAGGGTTCGCAATTAATTACCGACGCGTTAATTAAAAGAGAAAACTATAATAGAACGTAATTTGCCGCCAAGAACCATACAAACGTGCCATGCACCAAAGGCGACGTGCATACTATTTTATTCTACACGGTATAATTATTGCAGGGAGAAAAATAAAAACAAACCATTTTCATTCTCGAAAAAAAAAATAGATGTGAGTGTAAGCTGAAAGTAATGAAGCAATATACATTTATGTAGACTGAGACTAAGATATGCTAATTTGAAACTTATTCAAATGGCGGCCACCTGAGAAGTACACAGAGTTTCACATTTAAAAGTTAAATGAAGATTTAAATCAGAATCCTCTCTTTTTTTGTGCGCGCTGGGTTTCGTTAGGTGGTAGATTTTTCAATAAGCCGTATCATGGAGTTTAATTATTTCAAAGAGACTGCTAATTCGTTCACTTTTGAATTCATGGTGCGCTTTACATTTATGATTTTACGTAATTAGATGGTACACCCCTCGATTAATTACGAAGCAGCGCTAAATCGAACCATACCTTATTTATTAACATGCGTCGTACAAAACACGAAGAGCTGTGCAAATACATTTGTTATGCAATTAACTGGATTATCCACACATCCCGGTACTGTATAAAGAAACATGTATGTTACGAGTGATGAATTAATTACTAATAGCTAAACAACATAAACATACATAGCAGATTACAAGTTATACTTATATACCTATTTACACTTATTAAATTATTAATATAAGATAATTTGATAAATCTAAAGGAAGATTTATTAACTAAATTTTTAATACTTGTACTATTGATTCAAATTTTGAGAAACGATAAAAAAAAACAAATACAATCCGAACTCAGTTCATGTACGTTATGTACGCTAAACGAATAGACAAGAATGGGAAGAAGATGTCTCTTTGTTCGCACGAACGTGCTGGATTTTCTAAATGATTTGAAAAATAGTCAATATATTCGTGTAACTAATATTTTCATTCTCAGTTTGGTTAAAAGGCCGTAGGTACGATTTTTTTGTTCGCACAAACGTACTTGACTTTTCTAATATAACGACTCACAAATACACAATCTTAATGTACATGACTCATATAAGTTTGTGTATGTTAGTTTGTCTGTAAGTGATTTACACACCTGTTTCTTTCTTCTCATGAACGAACTTGACATGTGATTATCTATGTGATTGATGAGATGAATTGTGTTTTTAAAGGATGTTATCTGTTATATAAATGATGTTAAATATTATAATAAGTTGATTGTGTAATTATTATGATGATTACGTGATTACAGATTTAAGTTTCCTATAGTTGTAGCATCAAATTTATTCTACTTCTCATAACCTAACTTCATTGTATCAGAAATAACTTCTTTTTGTAATGATATAATGTGATGAAAGTTATCTGCAGTTGTAGTATAAAATGTTTGGTAAAAACTATGTATTTTATATAATTAAAATGCAAGAGCTTGGTGGTAGTGTGTAGCATTTGTTAATTAGATGTAGGTGTTTAACCGTATTTGGTTTGTTACAGTTGTTGACTGTCAAGTGAGCCCTTGGGGACCGTGGAGCTCATGCGATGCGGACTGTGGGGCAGGAACGATGAGCCGCTCCCGCACGGTGGTGGTTGAACCGCAGAACGGTGGCAGACACTGCCCCAGCCTTCAGCAGAGGCGCGGATGTCAAGTATCCAATTGCCATCACCACCAGGATCCCGCAATCAAAGGTACGTTTATCATTAAATTATGATACATGTCAAAAGCAAACCAGCCCACAAAACGCAACGTGATCATCACCTGAAAACGCTAATTTCATTTTAAGTAAACGCATTAAACAGAGATTTGGCCAGCAGGGTGGATGCGTGATTAATAATTTAATGGACGTTTAAAAAGTGGTGGACGTGTCGGTCTTAACGAGAATTCCGCCTTTAGAATTCCTCGGAATGCGATCCTCTCATTACCCGGAACGTTGTCTAATGATTAATTGGATTATCCTTGTGAGGTGTGCCTTCGAGCGGAGGTGATGTGCATATGCAAAAGTTCCTCGAATTGATTAATTAGGCAAACATTGAGTTTACCATTTAGTGGTTTTGAGGGTGCCAGCGGAATGAGCGATGATGATGATGTATCGGAATAGGATATTTTGAGTAATGCGCGTTAAACATGCCAATGTTACTTGTACCTTGCACCAGCTGTGCATTAATTATTACGGTTCGGGGTTCCGGGTGGAAGGAACGAAGGAGGCGGGACATGACCGGGGCAGCTCCTGCGGATCGTTCCCCAGATCCTCCTAATTTATAATACACGAGTGGATTAACCCTAATCTAATCTGCAATGTAACCGAACGTACAAACCTGTATCAAAATCCATCCTTGCATCTATTTCTCATAAAAGATACCATTCCAATACAAATATTTTAATTGTATTGTCTACATGTGTTCATTGTATTCTGTTAATTACTTTTTCCCGTTGTTTTTCTTATTCATATTAAACTACGTACATAGTGATTTTCATTTTCGATTTAGTATAGCGACCTAAAGGTGTACTAGAATGTTTTAGATATTTCTCGGGAATTCTATTATTTTTCTTGTATATAAATACAACAATACCTTGCATAGTGCGACTTAGATCAGTGTGGAATCGCTATAGTACGATTTGAAAATTTCAAAGCAACCTAAATTTGATTTAAAAAACATTTTTCTTTGTACATAAATGAATTGATTTTCTCTATAAAGCGTCTTCGATTAGTCCGGTTTCAAACAGTGCTGTATATAAATGCAGCAATACTTTGCCCAAATCGGCTGCGAACAGTGCGGATTTGCTATAATCCGGTTTTGAAAATTTCAAAGCAAACTGGATTTTATTGAGCAAAAAAATAACAACATTTTTCTTTGTACATTAATGAATTAGTTTACTCTACAAAATTCTCAATTAGCCCGGTTTATTGATGTATATAAATACAACAATACCTCGCATAGTGCGAATTAGATCAGTGTGGAATCGCTATAATACGATTTGAAAATTTCAAAGCAACATTTTTCTTTGTACATAAATGAATTGATTTTCTCTATAAAGCGTCTTCGATTAGTCCGGTTTCAAACAGTGCTGTATATAAATGCAGCAATACTTTGCCCAAATCGGCTGCGAACAGTGCGGATTTGCATCCGGTTTTGAAAATTTCAAAGCAAACTGGATTTTATTGAGCAAAAAAATAACAATATTTTTCTTTGTACATTAATGAATTAGTTTACTCTACAAAATTCTGTTTATTGATGTATTTAAATACACAAGTATCCACCTCTATATTCCCAGGCTGATGATTATCCGAATCCATTACCTACATGTAATTTTTTTTATATGATACCGCTAAAGTTGATATTTCCTATATATTGACTATGTATAACATGATACACCTGTTAGTTTATAGAAAACTTATACTGTTTTACACTTATTATAATTTATTAGTTTTCCGAGAAATGGAAAATTTAAATTCAATAAAATATTCTTGTTTATATAAAAAAAACTACATACGTATTATTTAGTATAGTGAGTTATAAGTGTACTAAAAAGTTTCCGATTTTTCCCGGTAAATAAATACTTAATATATACCAACATTTCTCATTTTTATATTTCAATAATCTATTTTAATTAATTCTTACAAATAATTTTAAAATATATATAAGTTATCAATATATTAATTAACGTTGAATTTCTTATGTAACAATAATTCTAATACAAACAGCAATTTAACAACCTCACGTTTAAATTGTCATTTAGTTGCAACAGCCGAGGAAACGTTCCCATCTGATTTACGATTCATAAGTTTTCGCACGAAGTTTCGATGCGGACGTAACGAACAATAGTTACAGTTCCGCGCAGTTAACAAGTTATTTCAATTGCGATTTTAATGTAATCTCCTTATTGCTATTATTATTACAATCATAATGCGCGAAATCAAATTTTAATTAAAATAGAAAATAGCACCGCATTGTACGTAAAACGAACCCAAATCGATTGCTCGATATTTCGCGGAGTTAAGGAGCGGACGGAATTTAATATTCTGTAATGAAATTTTCAGTACAATTCAATATTAAAATTGCAAACTTCGCTAAATGTATTATTGTATCACGATTGATTTAAATTTGAATTTTATTAAATTTTCATTAAATTAAAAATACTAGCTTTTATCAAAGGGGATAATTATAAACTCAATAAAAAAATATATAAAAAAAAATTAGGAAATATTAATAATGCTTTATCTTCTAAATAGTCGATTCAATTAGTTTAAATTGCTATTCCGTCCGATGCATGAAATGGTGAATGCGGTCCGATCGCAAAAGCTACCCTATTTGCGCAAATATATAGAATGCGAGTTTTCGTATAATGAATAACGGAGTTTAATTAGTATTCTAATTGATTGACTCATTATGTATTCTATTTATAGATGTAACAAGTATATGTAGATTATAAAACATGAAACGTATACATTGTATACTCTATAATTAAATCATTTAAGCTATAGTATAATATTGCAATAGTTCTTCTATCAAAAGAAACGTGTCTTTACATTTTTTATTTGGAATCAAATTCATGCTAAATACTCACACTTTAAAATGATGTTATTGGTATAGTTGTATCGTTTATCATTTAGCTGTAATTTAAAATCTAACTTGAAGAAATGTTTTTTAAAGCATAGAATAAGCAATGTCTTTACATCTTTGCTTATATCTAAAAAAGTGTACTCGAAACATTCATTGTTAAGCAACCAAATTAAAGCCAAATATATACTATTTAAAAGTACACTATACAATATATTTACTATAGTTACAACTTTTGTCATTTAGCTGTAATTCACTGTCAAACTTCGAAATTATAGTATAATTACTAAACTACAAATAGTAGAATCTAATTTTAAAATAACAATAAAAATCTGTATTAAAAATATAAACTGGTTGATTATTAGTTGAGTATGCGAGGAATATCGAAATTTCATGCCAGAATGTAATATTTGGAACTAGGGCCAATATCTGACAATCATCCGACAAAATATAACCAGAAGTTGTGGTATGAAAAGAAAATAATATCAAATCAGTTAATAAATGTCGATAAAAATAATGTTAGCAATGTATTAATTCAGAAGAAGTTGTTTTTCATTGGAGAAATAAGATAAAGGACAAACAATCAATTAATTCCTTCGAAATATGAAACTGGTTGAATTTTTAGTTAAGTATGCAAGGAATTTCGAAATTCATTTGCGCTGAGAATGTTACGAGGACGCGCTATCACCAAGCCAGAATGAAAGTGGTAGAAAAAAGTCCACAAATGGAATACTTAGGGCTTTATAGACCAGTTACGAAGAAGAGGACGAAAGAAAAACAACACGTTTCCAATCATCCCTATAGCACTTAATTTTGCAGCAAGGCCAATTTCCCTCCCTCGACCAACATGCATGTACTTCAGTTTGCTTTTCTGGGAATTCAATTATGCAATTGATTGTTACATATAGGTGTATAAATATGATGCCGGTATATTCATTATTGAGATCGATATTAGGTCTGGTTCCTAGAAACAATAAAGCACGACGAAGTGATTGTAGGCGTAACGGTTCAATTATTAGAAGTACATTCCGCTAATTAATTGGGTTAATTGCTTACCTGAAGAAGGCTATGCTCGAATTCATAAGTATTCGGATTATTTTCTACGGAACGCTCATTTTTTTTTGTATTATTATTATTATAAGCCTAAGTCGATGCTGGTTTGTGTAAAATCAATAATGGTGTTAGCTCGGAAAACGTTCATGCACTTAATTAACTCATACGACCTAATAGAGCACTAAATTCTATCCCGTCTGCATCAATGCCTTTTTCCTATATCATTTGCACGATTTGTAGGAGCTTTCTCGACATATTTTTTTTATAATTTTATATCGATTATGTAGTACAAAATATCATTATTATATATATCTACAAGTTAATGTAATAAATACTACAAATTTACTGAATAGAATTTTTTTTTTTAATTAATTTAATTTCACTCTCATTATTTTTGTAAGATCTATTTTTTATTTACAATATTCCTAGAGGAAAATTTTCTAAAATTAATATATAATTAGTATTTATTTATATGTTACTCAATGAAAATGTAGTTTGTAGTGTTGTAGCTTTGAAATTCACTATAGTAAATCCGGACTGATTGTAGCATATGAGAGATATTGCAATACTTTAATTTAGAATAACATAACAATTTATTCAATTATGAATCAATGATTTCTTTCTGATAAACTATTTAAACATTTTATAAATTTTCAACTAATTATAATAATTTTTACAAAATAATCTCTATTTGACCACGAATCAGTAGTATACAAAATCAGTTGTAATCAGTAATAATGAAATTGCGTTTCGTCGGTATTGGATTTTGCTTTGTTTCGATTACATTTTGTAGCGCGCAACTCAATTTCGGTGGAAATTTCTATCGTTGTTATATTGCATTTTCTATGCGTTCGTTGACAATTCGCCGAATAAGTTGCAAAAGTTGACGAAATTCAATCCACAATAATTATACCAATATTACAATACGCGTTTTGGCTTCAAAATACAGTTTCAATTACATAATATTATTTATTATGTATACATGTTATAATTTACCAACACTCAAACTCAGTAATACTATTCATTAACACAAATAAGGAAATATTTTAATTAATCTTCTTTTATAATTACATCATAATACTAGTATTTAGTAATCCATTATAAATTTATAATTCATAAGTACAACCAGAAGTTGTAGTATGAAAAGGAAACAACATTAAATAAGTTAGAAATAAAGTTACACAGAATGAGCAATCAATAGGTTTAAAAATGTCGAAAAATAGATGTTAGAAATCTATTGATGCAGAAGATGTTGTGTTTCATTGGAGGAGGAAGAATAAAAAGGACAAACAATTAATTAACAAAACTTTTCTTCCTTCGATAAAATCTTTCTATTTTCTTTATGAAAACGTATTTCTTCTATCCCAAAACGAAGTTTTGCTTAACGGAAAGGTGTTTATAGTAATACTTTTTTCGTTATTCAGTAGACTTGTATGCTTTGTATGAAATCGTGTAATACGAGATTTTTCCTTTTATAGAACGGAATCTCACATTTTGTTATATTGCGACTTGTAGAAGAATCGCATTAGATAAAAAGTTATCCCAATACTTTGTATTGCATAATAATCAAAATCTTTAAAGCCTTTTAGATAGATTTGATTGTTGTATAATAAATACTTCTATAATGCAGTAACAATTAACTACTGTACGACAATACAATTTATACGACAATTAATTGCATATTTTTTCGAACCCCTTTAGATGCAAAACACCAATATTTTCTTCTATTTAAATAATTAACCCTTTGTTACTAATTGTGAGGCGCACAATACATTAAAAACTTCATACCTTCTTCATAACTAACTTAGTACTTGTCCTTTTCATCACAACATCTTCATCACATCATCATTCTTAGCAGAATCTATCAGACGACACGCGAGTAGTGATTTTATAATATTTCCTTTATGATTTTAAGCAATGGAATTAGCAATGGAATCAGACAAAGACAAACAATCGGAAACTAACGTTATATTTCACGGAGTTTCTCAGACGCCACGCGAGTAACATTGTTAGGAAATGCCGCGCGAGTAACAGTTAAAACAATGTCTTCTTATTTATAATAATAATTGTCTAATACAGTAATGAAAAAAAATGTAAAGCAAAATAAGTAAAGTATATTGCAAATATAATAATCCCGTCTTATATTAAAATTACCATCCAGACTGAGGAAAGCAAATACCTCTCACACCACTCCAGCATCGCGAAATTGTCCTATCTATCTCTTCAACTTTTTTTTTTATTAAAAGGTGAAGAGATAAAGAAGATGAAAAAAAGGAAAGAATATTTGTCCTGTTCTTTTTATCCCATCGTTTCCAGGCACGGAATTCCATGCGCGTTCCGTCTGGAAAAACTTGAGCTGCAGAGAAAGAGAAATAAATATACAGAGGAAAGAAGGGCGTCATCGAGGACGGTATTTTCCACTCCTTCTTCTTCCGGTGTTGCGCGAGAGGATAAGGGGATTCGTGGACAAGGTGCTCACCCACCCCCCCCCGCACTGAAAGTTATTGCGATTATTAGAATAACGGCTTTCGTTATTTCGCCTTTCATTTTCTGCAGCGCATTTTTATACACTGCTTTTCTCCCTACACATTTTAATCTCCCCCATTTATTGTTTCTTGCCGTTTCTTATTTTTCTTTTCTTTCTTCTTCTTTCCGTTTCTTATATATATATACTTTTTTATGTCCTGCTATTGCGGAACATGAAGCGAGATGAGAGCATAATTGTATTAGGTAACTTTAAAATTTTCTTTTAATTAATCAAGTTTGTTTTAAAAGAGTTAAAAATCTGTAACCGAAGCTGCGGTATCAACGTTTACCGGAAATTATTTCTTACCGTTAATTAACTGAATTTAGGTGGTTTTAGTTAATCAAAAAAATATTAACTTTTATAATTTAAATGTTTCCAACTAGCTTTTATATCATTCATAAATATACTAATCGAAGAAATAAATACAATAGAAGTACAGCACAAAATTAGGCTTATTTCAAAGGCAAATGTAGAATCTATTTTTACTATTCTTAAGGACACTTCAGCCTAAATTTTAATCATAAAATTACTTTTTTATAATTTTACGGGAATTCCCGGGAATTTTCCGGGAAAACTAATCCTCTAATTATCATAAATTCAAAGTACATTTGTTTAACTTTCTTAAGATTAAAAAATAAATAAATATATAATAGACTTTTGATAATTTTACTATAAAGTTGGAGGAAAACTATCAACGGTATAAATTATTTAATTTATTTCACAAACATCCTGAGATTAGCAAACAGATATCGCATGCAAAGTAAACATGAGACAAAGCAGTGATAAACGTTTGTAGAAGATCCTTGAATCCTATTACCTGCTTCTCGCACCCGTCTATCTTTTTACTTACTCGTCCTTCTGCTGAAGACTTTTTTTTTATACTTTAATTAATTAATTGAAGCTTATCAGCTTCCTTTGGGGGGATCATCTCGCCCTTTGTTTAAACGTATATGCAAAACCTAAATAATTTACATTTTTAATTGTCTAGACGTTCTTTGTGGTGTTAATTGCCATTTCCTTTTCTCCTATTCCACAATGGAAATGCATTTTTTCTACCGTAAATTTCAGTGAAGCTATCACATTTCTAAAACAAACTTTATTTTAATCAGTATGGAAACACATTTTAACAATCACATGACTCACATAGTGCGGGTTATGTCAATATTCCGCATTGTTAGAAACCGGACTAATCGAGGACTTAAAATAAACATAGAAATAAATAGGACAAAAAAAGACTTGAAATATTTTAATTTACATTTATTAAATTATCTTCTTTTAGTATTACGTCATAAACTACTATTTCGTAATCCATTATAAATGTATGATACAATAATACCTCGGTTAACGTATACTTCTGAAAACAAAGCTTTGATATAACGAAGTACGCAATTTGAAGCCTAATTTAATATAAACAAAATTTTCGGGATTTAGGTCAAACATTTGACAATTATCCGATAAAATATGAGAAGAAGTAGTAATATGAAATGAAAATAAAATCAAATAATTTAAAAATGAATAATCAATCAATTTGTTTGAAAATGTCGATAAAAGGATGTATTGATGTTTGTTTAAACTATAGAGAATCCTCACAGAATGAAGCCGCACTAGGCGAGGTACTGCTTCAACAGATAATTTAATGAAACTGACTTTAACTTTAAATATTTATGTCTAACATAAGTAAATGCATATTTTCCTAAAGACAATTAATCTGTTTTTTCTTTATAAAACGTATTGCAAAGATTAGTATTATTTGACTGTTCACAATGTCTAATGTATCCACGAAATTCATTGGAGCTGTACATGTTTCCTTTCATAACTTAATCTCCTCTATTAGATCCAGTTCGTTGGCTTTTTTGTTCCTTCCAACTTGTTTCCTTTCTTAATGATTACCCTCATTGGTAATCTTCACACTTATTTATCCACTATATGTCCTTCATAGTGGGATTGATTCCGCTTAATTGAACTCAAGGGTTGATCCAGGAAGTTAGTAGTTGTTTTATTTAAGTTCTCACATAAAACTTAACATTGAGGTTTTCCCTTTAATTTAATAAATTGTTAATTAATTTTATTTTTTCTCAATGATTGCTTAATAAACTTAAACAAGTGAATAAATTGATTAAAATAACAAATTGTTTTTTTCTCTTAAGTTTATTGATAAATATAAATTTTTCTTATACAAATTTTACTAAAAAAAAAGGAGATATTTAAATAAATAAAGGAGAAGTATGACAGAAAGAAATGCATTTATTTTAATCGAACGTGTGAAAGCTGTTGTTAATCTACCGTGTTAGCTGGTGTGTTCAAACCGTTTTGGAAGGAGTGCGATGGATGTGTAAAGGGATTTCGCCGTTTCGGCATGCGTCTAATGATATCCATATTAACGAAATTTACGTCCTCTTCGAAATTATCCGAAAGCAAAGTTTCCTCGGATTCGTGGCGCACGGCTAATGGATAATCCCCTTCTCCTTCGTTCGGAATCCTGTAATTGTCGTCAGCTTCGTTCTCGTCCTCCTCGTTTTCATCATCCTCCGCATTTTCGCCTCGCAATTCAGCTGCATCTTCCATAACTGCAATAGTGAAAGAATAATGCTGACATTCAATTATCATATTTCAACATAGATTTTTTCTCGTAGTTCAAAAGAATAATCAATATATACGATTTTAAAGCAATCAGTAAATTATAACTTAAATTATTAGTGAAATGTTTTTATTTATTCTTTCACATTATTATTATTTATTAAACACATTGACAGGTAAATTTGTTTTTAATTGAAAATAAATCACAGACAAAAATTTAGTTTTTTTCTTGAAATAGATTTTTTATTAATATTTTTTTCTCAAATTGTTGTTTATTAAAAAAAAATACTTTTGGACAAAAAATTATACTTATTCATAAAATTTTGATATTCTATTTTTGAAGATTTTAATATTGTTGTTTATTTCTTAAAATTTAAATTTTCTATCCAGAGTTACTAAATTATTTTATTTCGATTTAGTCGGGATACAGACCCTTTTTTATTGAAATTAATTTCTTTTATTAAGAAATACAGTGAACATTCAATATAGTAACCTTGTTTCCTTTCTTAATTATCATCCTCATTGGTAATCTTCACAATTATTTATCCACTATATGCCTTTCATAGTGGGGTTAATTCCGCCTACTTGAACTCAAGGGTTCATACTCATCAAGGAAAACAGTAGTTCTTTTATTTAAGTCCTCACATAAAACTTAACACAAATCCAGATCCAAATCCTCTATAAATTTTGTTTTAGATATAAAATCCATATAGTCACCTTGACTATTAAAATAAAATTAATCAATGAAAGTCAAATATTAACATGGTAACATGAGAGCAATAAAGAACATATTTTGTTATAACAATTTTATTAAAACTTTTTAAGAACTGCTTTCTCGCGTTTTTCTCATGAAATATAATAACAGAAAACGAAATTGTGATATCAAAGGTAACGGATGTTCACAGTACTCATTTTTTATCAGAAAATAAGATAAGAGAAGTAAATTTACATATATTTTGAATAATTAACGTAGATCTTGCAAACCATTATTAGTTTCAGTTAAATGTCTTAATTTAAATACGAAAAATCTCTTAATAAATATATAAACATAGAGTTGTAATGTAATATTTAGTCGAATTGTAACGTACAATTGATTTTGTTAATGGATATATTACTTAAGCTAAGAAATGTACATATATATTAAATAATTATACTTGTACCATCTTGAAAGTTCTCTACGGAGCCCGGCGCATCCGCCATGTCCACTTCCATTTGTTCGTCTTCTGCGGGTTCCTCAGGAGGACGCTCTTCCTCATGGTTTTCAGTGCTCCTCAACCGTATAACCCTTTGCAATAAATAGAGGAAACCCGCTCCGACGCCGCCAGATGCGGTCATTGCGTGATTCAGTTCACTATCGCCATCACGTGAAATTTCAGCATGCCGCATCGATTAAAAACTTAATTAAAATCTGACGTACATTTTTTTTTATTCGTTTGACGTTATATAATGAAATTTAATATAATACAGGTATCTGACGTGGGGGAATTTACTGTTCATAAAAAGAATATATGACGTTATTTTGACAATTTCTTTTTTTTCAAATCGCAACTATTGTTTGCTTAAAAATTCAAATTATTGTAATATTTTTTTTTAGTATTTTTTCTTCTAATTTATAAACTTAATTCCTCTTTGAGTATTTCATGTGTTTATGTATCGATAAAGACAAAAACACATACATTTCTTTTATGTAATAAATTGTGTACAATATTTATGATTTTCATAATTGTTCTAAAGAAGGTCACGTACTAAAAGTTTTGGAAGTATAATACATTGAATGGATTGAAAAGATACATATGAAAGCTAGATGTTTGTGGTATGTAGCGAATATTCGTACATTGTTGTGGTTCCATCCACTTCGCTGTAATTCGCGTTCAAAGTTGAAAAAGTGAAAAATTAACGATCGAAAAAGATTTTTTTTATTTTGTTTTTTAAACTATTGAAACTAGGACAAAAACTACACACATTATTTAGCAGTGAGTGAAAAGACGAAAAATTACTTAGAAAAACTGGTCCAACGTAGGAAACTTTTTTAATTGATCTTTTAATTGTTTTATATCTTACTTTTCCATTTTTAACCATTATCAATTGTTTTTTTTTTAATTAAATTATATTATTTATAGTATGATTTATTTACTCCACTAGATTTTTCATTACAGATTTTAATGTTTTTATTCTTCATAATTTAATTTCAATTAACGGTTCAATTTGCTAAAGTTCATTAATTTCCCCATTAGAAAGATCAAAGATATCAGTGAATTAAGTTGGAATTGGAAATTTACGATTTAAGTATTTTTTTTATATTATACACGTTGAGAAACTCTTCTCTAAATCATATTCACAAATATAAATTATACTTTACTGAGGGAGGCGAATGTTTACAGCCAACGTGTACAATTATATAGCACTTGTTATTACGGTATTTGCGTAAATCACGTTGAGGTCACGCAGCTAAAGGTTATTTAATGGAACAGAAATAATTTAATGGCAGCACATAACAAATACACGTATTCGCATCTAGATTATTAATATTTACGTGCTGCTAGCATATTAAATTATAGAAATAAATCTCAGGCATAGTAAATTTAATATACAATTTTGCAAGAAATTACTAAATTTCTTACCTTGTTTACGTAATAAATGCCCCATTTCTTACATTATTAAAAGAACGGAAATGCTCAAAGTTTTATCTGAAATTATTATTAAAATATAAAGTATTATATAACATTTCTCATTTGCCATTATTTACTTCAATTTTAACAATTCTTATATGACATTTCATTAAACTTAACATATATATTTTCAAAAAATTGCTATTTTGCAACATTTTTACACAATTCATGTAGTATTTCTTTGTTTATTTAAAAAAAATTGAAAGTGTTTTTATTAAATTATTATATAAATTACGATTTGTATTATTCTGAAAATGTTATATATTTATAAATAATCATATTAGAGCAATACCTGCTTCGATCAATACGGATTCACTATAATCTGGTTTGAAAATTTGTATATAAATTATACAGTCAAGTTTATTTTTGTACGGTTTATGTTGTTTATTTTATATCCTCGTATAGTCGGGTTTCAAACAGTCCGGTATGCGAGGTTTTGCTGTATTTAATTTAAATAAAACGTTTTGCTTTATAAATCTTATAGAAACGTACTGTTACTTATTTGATCTGTATTGTCGATCGTCTGAAATTTGAAGCGTTCAGAGATATTTCGGCTAAAGGAATTCGGAGATTCCAATATACAAAGCGCTTCTTCGTCGAATCTGCTCAGGCTAATAAAATAGTGGACATCGAAGAAAATTCCAGTAGAAATACAGCAAAAATTTGCTCAATAAATATTTTACGCAAAGCAAGATAAAAAGAAAGCAAGTTCATCCTTTGTTGATACAGATAAGAATTTTGTGAATGCTCTAAAGTCTAGAATTCAATAATATTGCTTGGTTATTTCTGCAACGAAATGCTCATATAAAAAAATATGGATTAGTAATAAAAAAAAATTATTTTTTCTACAGTTATATAACTGAATTTACGCTACAAATGACACTTTTGCCGTTGCTCTGCTAAATAGTATCCAGTCGGCGTAAAATAATATTGCAGATAGAAACACTTTTTGCGTGCGACTGCACTTTTGTTGAGTGGATTATTATTTGATAGTCAAAGGGAGGAAAGTCTTTACCGGGGACGGATGAAAACAGTAGAATTGTTTACGTTTTTTTTTTGTTTGTGCAACCTCCCGCCTCATCAGATAATGGAGTTTTTTTATGGTACACACAGTTATTCTCAATTCTCCAATTATTCATATACACAACATGATTGACATACAATTTCTATGATTGTATTGTACAATATGTACAATTTCTATGATATGTTTAATCGGAATATTTACTTGATTTATACCACTAATTAGTTTTTGTTGTATTTTAATTGAATCATTAAAAATAATTAATTAATATTTCCTGCCAATTATAAATATATAATTTATTATTAATTAAACGAGAAGAAAATAAAACTTGAGTCTGATAATAAATTAAAAAAAAAAACATTTATTTAATCAATTAGTGTACTTTGTACAAAATTTCAGTGATTTTTTATGCAATTATAAAGATTTTCTACAGTAATCTAGTGATAATTGCAGCTCCAAGGTTTCAAAGTTGTGGCTTCGTTTGAAAATTCGATGACCCGACAACATCGCACAGGACAAAAGCGCACAGACGAAAGCATAAAAACGTGTCATAACAAAAGCGATTGTAATACTACTTGCGGCTCCTAGACTTTTTTCAACAGGAAAGTGGCTCTTTGCTTCGAAAACGTTGCCGATCCTTAGTATATAGAAGAAATTGATATCTACACAATTTTAAGTCCAGTTTTTCCATAAACATATAAATTAATTATAGTAAAGATTAAAAAACAGCCATTATTAACCTATTTAAAGAATAGGTTGGAAATAATCACCTAATCTTTATTGCTTTTTTATGTCTTAAAATGTGCCAATTGTATACACAATTTTAATAATCCACAATTACAAGAAATTATTTATAATAATTATTAAGTACTTAATGTTTACTATTTTCTTATTCTTATAAAGTATTTATTTTAACATATCTTCTAACTCAATAAGTTCGTAGGGTGACATATAGATGGCGCATCTATCAAAAAATCCATAAGATTTTTCGGAAGTACCAACCTTCAGACGACGCCTGTTAAAATTATGCTATACGATATACAAGTAAATTACTTGGCAATTTACAAGTAATATTCACAGTATGCAATTTGTAATGCTTCTAAGTTAAGTGATTTTATTATATGAAATGCATTTTATTCGAAAGATAGAACCAATAAAATTGTTAAGAATTAAAAAAGCCGCGTGTTCAACTAAATTTGTACTACTATTTTATCTAGTATTCCAAACTCCTTCTTTTCATGTGCCAATAAGTAATGTTTAAACGATGAAATGAACTGTGATTCTTTGTGATTAGAGCCTGGTTTTGCAAATATTGTATTGAAGAATATATATATTATTGTTACATTGCTAAGATTCAGACACTCGACAAATTTCCTTGGAATGGAATTGAAATTATAGCAATTAATTATATATCTCTCAGTAGGTATATTATTGGTTGTGGTATATGTAACTGAATCATCGGTAAAGTAACAGCCTATAGTTTCAGCACTGTATGCCGGGGGTTAATATATAGTGTTGCGAATAACCGCAAGTTTCTACAACATATTGTGCTAATTGTAATAATGATTTATGCGGTTATTATTAATATGAAATATGTTTGTTACACAACTATAATTGGAGATATGTGTTATGTGAATTGAAAATTGTATTGTATAACTTAATTTATGTAATTTAGATAGATTCAAAAATATATAAATTATTCAGGAAATTTTTATTTATTAATCGTATGTAATTTTAATATCTTGTATAATCCTTTAATCTTATATTCACGTTTTATTATCACAAACTTATTTTTTTAAATTAATGTTTAGATTGTATTAGGATTTTATAAATTACATAATTTTAAATACTCTTAAAGACAGAATATAAGCTTCGGGCAAAAATATTCTTTCTTGATTAATTTTTAATTAAAAAATGTGAGAATATTAATTCCGTTGCGTCGTAGAAAAGTTCAGATAAATAAGACTTTTAGATTTAATTATGAAGAATTGACTTTAACATAACGAATTTTCAAGTAAATGCAATAGCAGAAATAATCGGTTTTTTATTAAATTAAAAATAAAAATATGGACAAACTAAATTTATTGATTACGTTGTAATGATTTTTCTTTAAATAAAGTATAAATTTCATTTCAATGTATACACTACTATAAAGGAATTAATAAAACTAAAGTTTTCTCTATGAAATAAAACTGTTTTGATATGAAAATTATGAAATTTGTCTCATTTATTGAAATTTAAAAAAATAATAGAACGTATTTACATAATCATATTAAAATGAGAAAGAATTAACTGTTACAAAGGGCTGTTGACTATAGGTCTTTAAAACAATAAATATAATGTTTAGAATACAAAATAGTTTCTATAAATATTAGTTATTTCTTCAATTATATAAACTGGTGCGTTTTTTCAGACTGTTTTTAAAGAAATTTCAATATATTTTTTTAATAAATTATGGCAAAAAGTCTTTGATTTTTATAACACTTAAATTAGTAAACTAAAATTGATTGTATTCATATAGAAATATGTTTTACAGGTTCTGAAAAAGTGAATCGAATCCGCACTATGTTTATATCTATAAATATCTATTTACTTGCTATTGAAAAAAATATATTTATATATAAAAAAACGGTTTGCGACAAAGTTATTTTGATGAAGTGAACTTTATCATGTGCATAAAGATGAGGATCATTAGGTGAGTTTAATATCAATAAAAGTAAATAAATCTGTTTCAATCCAGGCTGTGCTATTTGCTATACATAGTTCGATGACGAAATAACAAATTTCAATTACTCGTAAATAAATAGCCTGTTTACTTTAGTCGAGAGTTAGAAACGAGGGCAATGCAAACAGAATTAATTGAGGAAGCTATGTGCTGCGACCAGTGCACAAAATGTATGGATATATTTAGAAAGCAACCCATTTCGTCTTTCTTTTTCGTTTTTCTTTCATCCAAGTACAGTCGACTTTCTCGTCTGCCCTGTAATAACGGCGAAACGTCTACTTTTTGTAATTCCTGGTAAAATATTCGATTAATGAGCCGAGGTAAATGCATTCGACACGAAACTCTTTAACTAATTCAGATCGATCGACCGTTGCATTGTTCTTTTCCTGCCAACATATGGAACATGGAACACGCACCGCAACAAGATTGATGGTGCGTTGCTTATATTTACCTACTTTTTTTATTTTTTTCTGTATGAAATTCGCAGCACATAAAATAGCGCCGGTTTTCCCATTAATTAACGCAACAAGCACGGTCGTTGCTGTGATCTGTCTAAATTAGTGGCGACAACCTCAAATGGCACACCTGTATTTTGGATACGTGTACCAGAAATTATCCGGACGCCGGTTTTTAATTGTATTATAAAATCAAAGCTCAACATTCGATTCTCTATTTTCATAATACGTGCAAATTAGTTTCGAATTCTAATCAATGTCCATTTCCTGCATAAATACATTTTGCATGTAGCTTACGCTCAATTAAGCTCACTAATTACCAGTTTTGCGGTAACAAAGGACTCACATGTTTACAAAATAATTATATATCCTATTTCATGATAAGTACAATTACGATATAATTAATATTATCAAATTATTTAAAACTAAATTCTAAATTGATTAATTTGTAGCTAATTTGAAGGTATATTTAATTAAATTTAAAGGCAATTTCCAAATAATACAATGCATAATATGTAAAACGAGATATTTCACGATTCTTAATCATCTTTTAAATATTTAAAAATATCTGGAACAGAATGTCGATCCGATGTTTCGAATAACACGGTTTTAAATAGCACAAAACTAATTATACGATTCTTGACCTGATTTTTTTATAAACAATTTTTAAATTTTGATAGGCAAAAGGGAACTTTGCATTTTTTGCATTAAGTCCGCGAACGACCTTCACAGTTTCCAAGTTTACAACGTTGTTCATGGCCACCTACCTGTATTAACTAAGATTATCATATCTGATGTCATTCACTGGAACTGTGTATTATTTTTGTCGTTTATTATCTTCATCTTCATTTTCTTGCTGCTCATCATCTGACTTTGCCTCAATGTCTTCATCTATGCATCTCACAAGTTTATTTTCTTTAAATTTCCATAAAACTGCACATGGCATACCCCCAGCAATATCATATATATATATATATATAAATAAAAACAAACATATTTTGTCAAACTAGACAAATTTAAAAAATCTACGAAGATGGTTGTTTGTGCAAAAACCACACATTCCAGTCAAATAAATGTCAAAATTATTTATATTATATAATTTTTTATATAAATTATATCTAATATATTTTTGAGGCACATCACAATAATAACCGTCACTCAGGTACGAAAAGATTCAAATAAGGTAGTAGTTAGTGACGAAATATCTTTACTATAGTTGGTTGAGACTACATCTAGTGTTTTATGGTGAAAATCGGTATTCAGTTATAAAACAGAACGCTTTACATATTACGACAGGTCCGAAAGGGTTAACTGTATAATTAGTTCAATATTAATCGTTTGTACTATTTTTTAAAAATAATTAATTTAAAAAATTCTATTATTTGCTTTACAAAAAATATAGGAAGTAGCTGTATCAGAAACCTATATTTTTACATTTATGTAGTGTTTTCCTTTATAGAAAAGTTAATAGAAAAATTAATTAATAATAATATTATATAGATGGTTCATTGTACAAATTAATTATAGTACTTGGACATAAAAAGATTGCATTTAGCACACTTGATAAGAGAGTAATAAAAATGAGGCGATTGTATTCAAAATCAACATTTCTGTGTTCATATAAGGTATGATGATGGAAATACGAATCGTCAGGAAGAATCAACTGCAGCAGCAAATTTGAAACATTAGAATAGTGATTTTCAACTGGTCTATAGCGAAATTTTAAAAATATAATAAATTAAATTATTTCAAAGAAGTTTCAGTTCAAAAACATGGCCCCTTACACTCGTAGGCCCTTCCTCATTGCAGACCCTTGCTGTTCTGTAGCATATTTTGCATATACTTATGTTCTGTTCTTTTTCTTCCACTTTGAAATGGGGTGGAAGTATGTAACTTAGCTCGCACAACAGGGTGCACGTGGCCAGTCAATGTCGTATTAAATACTAAAAAAGATTAAATACACATATCTGTAACACATATAGGATCATATACGAACTGGGACCCAGCGATTCTTATAGGTCTTGGATAGGTAAATAAAATATTATATGAATTGTCATAAGAGTACCAGTAGCAACAAATATATATAAATCACATAAAGTTAATCCAACAAACCGATAAAAATAATTAATTATATAAAAATTCAAATAAATAACTTACATCACATATTCAAACAACACAACCTGATTTTTTGATAAACTTTAAAATTAATCTGTAGATATTGCCTTCTTCTCTTCTTAGCAATACATCTATTGAGTTTGGGAGATTTACATTGTTTGATATCAATTCACTCCACAAGGCCGTTCGTATTCATACTATTATCTGGGCATTCAAAAAATATATGATTTGTAGTGGCTATCACTTGAGCAACCGATCTGTCATGCCCAGATAGTAATCTAGTCAACGCCAATACTTCTTGTTTCTTAGTGAAGCCCATTCCCAAGAACCACGGATTGGTTCCTACTGCAGCATTCCACTCAAAGTATCTTCTCCCTTTATAAGTGGATGCGTTTCTATATATGTATTGCCACTTTTCGCATATACTTCTTTATTACTTTTTTTTGATAAATGCTAAAATAATAAATGTATAATAAATTACTGATTGATATTAATAGCTATGATTCTTCATAGTAATCACGTTGACGTTGAAACAAATGTATTATATAAAAAAACCGCTTTGTTAAATCAGGAAGCCAATCAAATGACGAAGAGTCATTTTAATCAGCATTTTTGATTGACCCAACTGAACTATAATTCCCGTACATCAAAAACAGCGTATCCACATGATGTGCAGCCAATCCGATGCGAATCCTAATCGCAGTTAATTTCTGCGGTATCGGTATTTAACGTAGGGGATGTGCTCAGTTTAGAACATCGGACGGACGTAATTAAATCCTCGTCACACGAATTATGTGCACGGCGAATATTCCATTTGATTTATCGCACAAGTGTGTGAGTGTGTGTGTGTGTGGGCCACGGGATCTGCATTTACTGGATGACGGACAACCGGAAACGTGGCCGGATTAATTACTCGAAACTCGTAAGACTTCATTTCCGGCGGCAAAGGTACCGCCAAAGCATTGAATTCGCATTACACGAGCAATGCGAGAAATGAAGCGTGCGAGAGAAAAAATGAAGAAAACGAAGCAAACATTTGCGTTCGAGTTTTCGCCTCTAAACGAGTTCCATGGAATGTTTGCAGTTTCCACAGAGACGATTCTAACGAGTCTAGTACTATGTGTGTGTGAGAGAGCGAAAAAATGGTGTAAATTTATGATGATGATTTCGTGTCTTAATGAGCTTTGCTTCCATCGATTCGCTCTTAACTGCAGTTCCGTAATCATTCTAATCATTAGTATTCGATAACATGGTGTTTATCGAACAGTTTTCAATTTAAATTTACATCAATGAATGAGTAACATTTATAATCATATTCCCAATGTTCATCATTAAAATTAAATAATAAAATACATATATTAGAGCACGATTTTCATACAGAAACTCTACTAAATTGGTATTATTAATGGAATTACAATTGTAGCTATTTCCAATGAAACAAAACATATTTTTCGACTATAAAATTAATTATTGAAAGGGTATAATAAATAATTAATTCTAAAAATTAATGTCTTACAATATATTTACAATAAATATTTTTTAATAATAATTTTAGGAATTTCAGTTAAAATCGTCTTTTGAAATTAGCCATTAAAGTAAGAAAAGTTTCAATTTTGTTCAGAAGATTTATTTGTAAGATTTTTTGAACTAATAATTGTTAATGGAAATCGTCGAGTCGGACCGGAATGCTAAGTGCTCAGGAACTGAAGATTAGCGAGAAAACCGTATGGAACCATTTGCATAAGGCTGGTCTCAAGAAGAAGCTCGATGTATAGGACAAAACGCTCAGAAATTTTAACTTTACCTAATATAATATATAGATTTCGAATATACACTTTGTATTAAATTATCACTTGGATTAGGAGAAACTAGTTTAAAAAAAATATAAATACTTAAAGGAATTGAAAAGCTTCGATGTGGATAGTATTTTAGATTTAGATTACTTTTTTCTGCCTCCAAACAATTCCTATTCACCTGTTGTCCTGGGACCCATGATCGAGTCCCTGTGCGAATTGCATTTTATAGTAGTATCTAGAACAAAGAAATTGAATAAAGGAAATACACCATTTTATATATTAAAGTTATAATTAGTTATTTATAGGCAGTTAATCCAACTTATCTTGTTAAACTTTTTTTTATTTAGTTAGCTTTAAAATTAAGTCAATTTTATAGACGTTTTATAATTTGTAAAATAAAATTGTTGTTTTTAATTGTTGCTGTTTTTCTGAATTGGAATTAAGTGTAAAATTTCTTGATGTAATATATAAGGAATACTACAGTATGCACAAGAAGAATGTACGAATTGCTTAATGGATTCGGTATTCAAAATTCCATAAACGCCAAGGAATTCATCTTCAGACTAAGACGAAGTACACAATAACACCGCGTCTAATTAAGCACTCGTACTTACGTAAAGTATGTTTAGCAAGTTGCGAATGCAGGCAATTAAATATTCATTTTTAAATTACTGCATCTCCTCCGGTCCTACTGTTAACTGTAACTTCGCTGCATGCACGGCTCTGCTTACATCAGGATTAGCGAAAGCCAGGAGCGAACAGGCGCAGCCAGACGCTATAATTTCGAAGTGAAACAACGACAATTCATAGGACGTAATTTATATTTAAAGGAGCCATTATACGAAATCAACCCGAGAAATTAATACCCATTCTCCAATTCCCAATGATTCGAGCAGCTTTATCTCGCTGTGCCAATTCGACACTTCGAAGTAATTAAAACGAGTTTATATATTATGCAGGAGCGAACAGTCACAACAAACAGTCGGTATTGGAATTAGCTCACTTAATTAAAGTCTCTTCTTTGCAATGTCCAATTGAAATTAAGAGATGGAACAAATGATACTATTTACACTTTCAAATGGATGTAATATAAATAGACAAATAGATCCAATTAAAGAAACATGATCTCAGGATAGACAATTGACTTAATTTACATTTTAAGCCAAAATACATCACTCCTACATCGAAGTGTGATATTTCATACATATAGTGAAGAAAAAATAACATGTTGACGAATGTTCTTCAGGATATATAAAGAAATGTATTCAAATTGGAGAAATAACGTCGAAGATAGTTGTAATAATAACTAGTTCATATGAATGAAAATTAGAACAAGCTAAAACTTAAAAAAAACAACAAAATAAAAGAAAGTTGCTTAAATTAGACCGGCGTCTAGGTTGGACCACTATTGAATCTTATATTGGGATTTTATACCAAATGGTAAAATTGACTTATACAATAGCTTTGATTATAGTGTATCACATATGCAACTAGTGAGTAATTATGATTATGAGGGAATTAAGTTAGCAAATAAATTTGTTTAAAAGAAGCTAAAAGTAATATTGCTCAAATTATATTTACGAATATGGAAATTAAGCTTAGTGATCTATCTTGAAAAACCAGTTGCTTTGATTGGACTGATCTCAAATGCAAATTAAATTAGAATGTATTAATTATAATATTTATTGTCTATATTTACTAAAAAGACAAATAAAATGCTCTGTTGATTGTATATAAGAAATGTATTTTCTTTTTCTGAAATTTGAATGTGGTCCAATCTAGGCAACATATTATTGAAAATATTACACACTCGCAGAAACCATCAATCCATCATTCAATCGCCACAAAATCACAAAATCACCAAATAACCCCACACACTACTCATACACACCATCTTTACAGACACTCCCCCACACACACCTCATCTGCAAACAAAATCTCACACACACAATACCCCACAATCAAATATCACAAAATACTCACTCACATACCAAACCATGTAAAACTTTCACACTCACCCGCAAATCAACCCAAAATGTAACGCTTTTTTTTCTTTTTAATTGTAACCATAAAAATGCCGAAAGAGCCTTTGTAATATGTCTCAATCTGAATAAATAACCTGAAATATATAAAATATTACACGTAACTCACCCTATATTTGTTTTATAAAATTGTATTTGTCTTATTACAAATAAAACTAAATAAAATTGTTGCAAATAACTACTGACTATAGGTTATAATTGACTTCATAATAATTATTCATGTAATCACAAAAATAATTAAATTAAACTCAACTCATCTATCACAAAAGGCTATTGACTATAGCTCTTAATTATTATATTATTGCGTAAGTCAACTTAACTTTTGGACAATTATAATCATCTAATGTAGATTCCCTATATATAACATATTGATGGTCCAACCTAGGGGCCGGTTCAAATTCGGAAACTTCTGTTATTTGCTATAGCAAAATAATCACTACTTTTCGAATGTTTTAAAGACTTCTTCATCGTTCGATTGAAATTACGAATGCGTACGGAAAATAAAACGGTACCTTACTTCCTTTTTCCTTCTTAAACAAATTGCTGTTTGAGTAAGTAATTCGGAGGGAGGCGGCGGCGGCTCTGGATTTGCGTAGAAATGGAATATTTATTGGGGCAGGAAATTATTCTCCATCGTTATGCAGATGAATAAGAAGGCTCGGCGAATGTGTTTTTAATTGATTTCGGCGCAAGAAGGGTTTTACAGAGCTGCGGAAACGTTTCTCTGTCGATAAATCATCGCCCCGAAACAGGCGCATCTGTTTCACTATGACTTTTATGGATTGGCTCAATTTCATTTAATACCCTCTCTCTCTCACACACATACTCTGTATTTCTCATCCCCAGGCTTAAGACTGCCGAACAAAAAAAAAACTTTCCGGATTAACTGAAAAACTTGATGAACATATTGTAATGAGAAGTGACGTTAATGGCGAGCATTTTTTTTATTTCGATGATGCAAGAACTGTTTTACACGCCCTTTGTCACGCGGTACAAAGGTCTCATTTGCTTTATTATCAAGTATAATTCATGTGACTTTTAATTAAGCCGTAACTCCAGAAGCCTTTTACTACATTCTACGCAAATGTAATTAATGAAAAATCCATTTCCCTCATTTTTCAAATTTATTTACTTTTACACATTTCTTACTTTTAAAATATAACTTTTATATAGTTCTAAACTCAATGACTTACTTCAATCAATACAATATTTATAATCTAATAAAATATCAACCTTTGTTTTTTATTTAATGAAAATGAATTATTAATATTAATGTAAACATATTTATTGTTCACTTTATAAGTTTTCATTGATTCCCAAAAAAAAAAATAATTTACTATTGCGTTTTATTCAATATTTAAAGTTTATATTAAATATTAACGTAGAATATAATTCTAATATTCGGTTCATTGTATTTATTTTAATATAAAATTTAATCTCATTAATGTTGGAATGACGAGACCTGCCTTAATAATTTTTGAACCTGCGCCAAATTTAATTAATTTCCACCCTTTCCGACACCTTTCAGCAGGATTGAAGCTTTTTATTAATCAAGTTTTGAGACGATTTTTTTCTTTTCAATTAAATATTGATTAGACATAATTGATATTTTTTTTATATATAATTAACGTAATGCACTTTTCATTATATAATGTCACTTAAATAATTTACAATATGAACTTCAAAGTATGTTTTTTTATAAAAATTCAATATTGTTCGAGTTAGTTGTAAATGATTTAAGAAAAAGTTATTTTTAATTGAAGTTTTACAAAGGTAGTATTTATACTTTCGTGTATATTTTACTGCATTTTTTTTGTAATTATATTATGTAAAAAAGTATAAAGAATAAAGTACGTATTAGATTTGTGTGGGAAACAGAGGTATTACAAAAAAAACACCTTCCGCGTGCTTTAACAATGGGGGATGGAAAATGTAAGGAAAATAATCCAGGGATTGCATTAGAACGGGGGATTTGTTCAATTTCCTTGTAACTTCTAAGTTGTTTTCCTAATCGAAACTTGGAAGGGAGACTTATTGGACGACTTAATGGATTATTATACTCTACAAATTGGTATAGTTTGTACCGGAAATTGAGAAATTCTATACAGGTGCAAAAAAAAAAACTGAAATTACTTAAAAAAGTACAAAAACTAAATTACACATCTATGTAAGAATTATTCATTGATTTCATTCATTTACACATTTTTATTAGTCCAATTATTAGTTATATTTTAACAAAATTTGCAGTATTTTTTGAAAAAAATAAGAAGACAACAATATAAATTTAGGTTGACACAGATAATAAATACTTTAGACGTGTATTCCCGAAAGTGTAGAGAATTTAACTCACGTTGAATCGTTCGCGATTTGCCGATAAATGTGCTTCGTTCCGACGAAGGTGTAATCTCTTTGAGTGTTTTTATCTCGAGGGTATATCAATTGAGTACTTACAGAATGTGTACAAAGCAACATGCTACAACTTTCTGGTTACATTTGCTCCGGTAATATCTTTGAATGAAAAACAAAATAGTCCTTTTCAATTGCGACATGCATCTTCCAATAAGTATTATTTACCAATAATATCAATCTAAACAAATATAAAAACACATAAACTATTTTCTGTCAGATGATTGAAGAATCACATCACATATAATAATGGAAACGAAAAGTGTCCCAAAATGAACTGATATTTTATTTATTTTTTAAAACATTTTTTATTTGATAATTCATAACATGTTTGCTTTATTAGAAAGTATAGACATGAAGGTTATGTGTCATATCCTACTTTCACAGCACATGTTCACTCTTTTGATCAAATTTTTCATAACATGTTGACACAATTGTTGTCAAATTTTGGCAATGTTGTGTTGAATTCCATCTTTGAGGTCTTTAATGGTTAGTTGTTTATCAATCCTTAAGAAAGAAAGAAGTCTTCGAGATAACACGACCATTTTTTCTTTTAATAACTGCATGGTCTCAAACGTCTTGTTGAAACCACATGTTTTCTACATCCAATTTTACAATTTCTACACGTTGTTCGTTCATGTACATTTCCATAACTTAAACTTAATGTTTGCTAATGACAGCATATAAAAATCTCTACTCTGGTAACACTACGAAAAAATGGTGGCAAATTTAAAATGTCAGTTCTTTTTGGCACATAAAATCATTCGAATATAACAAACTAAAACCTATTTTCTAAATATTAATAAATCATATAAGAATATGTGTATTTTTGTTTATAAGAATCAAGGCGAGAACAAAGTAATTTATTGTAAAAAAAAAACTTTCTTTGATCCGACAAATTTTGTTGGGAGAACAATAAGAATCATCGCATATTTATTACCACACAGAATGCAATTTATTATAAAACATTACTTAATCCAAACGGTGAATCATACGGATGGAATGAGCGTACGGAACACGGAATCATATTTCATGATTTACCGCCTTAATCCACAGCACTAAATATTTCATCTGTCAACCTGAAATAAAACTGCGGTTCGCCGGATTTTATTTTTATTTTTTTCAGCATCTGCATCGATTGTTTCCGAGCGTCAAAACAAACAAAAAAAAAACAAACAATCTATTGCACGCAATCGAACATTTCATCAGTCTGTAACACTAAATCATGTTTCTTACTTAAATGTAACAACGTTGGATAGGATCGGACCTATTTCAGTGAAACCATTAATTATTCATGTCCTCTTGTGTATGGAGATATTTAGTTCGTGTCGAATACGCCTTCAACTTGACATGACCAGCGATGATGGCAAAAACGACCCTATTACATTTAATATATGTATGTATACGTATCATCCCGGACACGTTGAATTATTATTTCAGCTTTTTCGTCGCGTAACAATTTCCTATGTTTATTTTCAATTTAAACTTTATAAAAGAGTGCGCTGCAATTCCGTTATGAAAAATCCATGAAGAAGGTTCAACAATGATAAAGAAATAACGACACGAAGAATAAGCGAATAAAAAATTCAAACTATAATTTCAGGCTTTTGTAAGATGTACTTCTCAAGTATATTTTTTACAAGTTGAGACTGTAAACAAGCTATGTATTACAATTTCTTACCAATACGGTTTATACAATAACGAATAATAATGTTGTAGTCTTGTCATAGTACTTGTCAAGTAAATTTTACTTAGACACATGTACAAGTAAAAAATTGGGACATAAGCTTGGTATACAAAGCTATGAATGTGAATTACTCATCAATACCGTTTATACAAAAGTGAATAATAATATAGCATTCATGGCATAGTACTTGCTAAGTAAATTTTACTTGGCTACATGTACATGTCAAAAATTGGGACAGTTGGCAAGTTATTAATGTCAATTACTCGTCAATACGGTTTATACAAAAAACAAATAATAATGTAGCAGTCATGACATGGTACTTGTCAAGTAAATTGTACTTAGCCACATGTGCGAGACAAAAATAGTATTGTGGACAAGCTATGCATGTTTATTACTCGTCAATACGGTTTATACAATAACGAATAATAATGTTGTAGTCTTGCCATGGTACTTGTCAAGTAAATTATAGTTAGCCACATGTGCAAGTAAAAAATTGGTACTCAAAGCTATGAATGTGAATTACTCATCAATACGGTTTACACAAATCGAATAATAATATATCAGTTATGGCATAGTATTTGCTAAGTAAACTTTACTTGGCTACATGTACATGTCAAAAATTGGGACAGTTGGCAAGTTATTAATGTCAATTACTCGTCAATACGGTTTATACAAGAAACAAATAATAATGTAGCAGTTATGACATGGTACTTATCAAGAAAATTGTACTTAGCCACATATACAAATCAAGAAATGATATTGTGGACAAGCTATGTATGTATATTACTCGTCAATGCGGTTTATACAAAAACGAATAATAATATAGCAGTCATGGCATAGTACTTGTTAAGTAAATTTTACTTAGCTACAAAAATTGGGACAATTGACAAACTATTAATGTCAATTACTCGTCAATACTGTTTATACAAAAAAACAAATAATAATTTAGCAGTCATGACATGATACTTGTCAAGTAAATTGTACTTATGCACATATACAAGTCAAAAAATCGGACAATTGATAAGCTATGAATTACTCGTTAATTCGATTTTTACAAAAACGAATAATAATGTAGAAGTCCAGACTTGGTACTTGTCAAGTTAATTGTGCTTACTCAAATGTACAAGTAAAACATTTGGTCTGTTGATAAGCTATTTTGGAACTAGAAATATAATCAAAATATGGACAAAATAGAATATATTGAACAATAAAAAAAAACAAGATCATTACAGAAACATAAGGAAACCAAGTTTCCAAAACTATATTAATTTGAGTTAGTGCATACAATTAAACGGAACAATTATGCTCATATGACCCTAAGTTTCCAAGTTTCCAGTTAAGAAACCTAATGTAATCACATTACGTCCAACATAAGTTACATAGTCGAAGTTTGTGTGTTACAATATTAATCACGAGGAACTAAATTTACTGACATTATTTAAATTAGTACACCTGCGTACACCACCTACTCAAAAGATAAACTAATAAAATAAAAAGAAAAATTTCACTGTATTCAGAAACATTCGTATACCAAAAGTATTATAAAAATTGGTGCATATTCCACAAGTACTAGTAACTTCGTATATCAAACGTACTTTGATCCCACTATTACAATGTTAATAAACTGTAGAAAATATAGATAAATACAGTAGCAGTGATTACAGCTACAGTTTAAATATTAATTATTTTATATTGGAGACATCTTCATTAAGAAGAAATTTAAATAAATAATTAAAATACATGTATCGATAAAGTGTAGTACGAAGCGTGCAAAATTCAATTTGGTCCTACCTTTTCGTCCATCCACTTCTCTTTTTTTTATTTCGTTTTATTGCGATAAAAAGTAATTTGATCCGTTGATTAAATCAAACCCAGCAATGCAGTCTTCTAGTTCGTTCGTTCTTGTATTCGTTCATGGGACAGTTGCGAATTGAGTATCGTAAAGTTTTCTAATAATGAGACCGGTCGTAGTCGATGAAAAACTCTCCAAAGTTATTTCACCGGATTCCGAACAGCTGTATAAACGAATAATCGATGACTATTCCATAGTTCATAAATCCGTTCGTGCAGCAATTTAGTCTGTCTGTTGCAGGTCTATTATACATCTTCTTTGGAATGTTGATAATATATATTTAAAATGAGAGATTTCTATAGAAAAATTTAACGTCGGAACTTTTTACAATTGATATTTGATACTCCATTGAAATATATTATTCAATACAAGAAAATATGCAGTTGCTTCTTATATTACAGAAGCGGCTCTTCATTAGCTTAAACTTATTACAAATAGTAATAGTAAACAAGAATCTAAAAAAAAACAATAGAAAAAGAAATACGGTATCTCGACTAACGACCATTCGCACTTGCGACGAAATATATTTCATAAAGTAAAAAGTTTTTATTTGTATTTATTTAATTAGTTTATTTAAAAAATTCACTTGGAAATAAAAACTTCAATATTCTTTACCAAAAAGAATTTATTACCTAGTCTAGATTATAGTAAATATCCAGCTATTTCATGAAATTCCGGTTATAGTTACAATATCTATATTATTTGAAACTTTAACTAATTACAAAGACTTCAATATTTTTAACTAATTTCATGTATCGAAGGTAAACCTAGTACATATTATATCTATTTCATGAAATACCAAATACAGTTTTCAAAATAATTAGTTGTATACTGTAACTAATAGTGTGCAAAGTATCAATCGGTCTTTTTCGGTATTAATGCAAAATTATTTCGCAGATCGAAGTTTTCTATTCTATTCTTTTTCTAATAATTTCACACATTAGCAATATCTATTACATAATCTATGAAATAATGAGAATAACGGATTAGATACTTATTTATTATTTGTAATAATTAGCACCTGCTGTTTGTAATTACATTTTCCCCATATTTTAGTTACACATATGCGATTATATACTGACTATATTGAGCAATACATATAAATTTTCATAATTACATTATAACCGGTAGAGCAAAATGTGAAGCAATAATCAGAAGTAACGAAGATTTATTTGTTTAGGTGGAAATTAATAATTGGAAATAAATGAAATTAACCGATCTTGCTCGCCTCAATTACTTTGGAAACTTTTCACAATCAATAGCGGCAAACAAAGCGCGGAAACTCGGAGAAAATATATTATTTAACTCGCTCGCTGAGTGAGAGAGAATGAGACTGATCGAAGCTATACATCATCGTGGAAATCGATAAATACGACAAAAAAAAATAATAAAAATAAAACTCTCACCTTGCCTCGCACGGAAATAGACAAGCATAGACGGCATAGGTAAACTTTTAATTAGATATCTGTTTTCATGTTCAGAACTATTATTACATTTCAGAACGCCAATTATACGTCCATCGAGTACTTTGATATGTTGCTAGTTTAATAATGTGCAGTTAATTTTACTTAGAAATTTGAAACATCATTGGAATATACAATTACTAGTAGTACCTATAATTAATACTCACAGTCTTGCACATAAGCTCAGTATTATCGCCGAATTTACAACAAATGCACAATTAAAATGTATTTTAGGCCCGCATTTATTTGCTTCAGGGGCTAGAAGCGGCCCGCGGGCCGGAAATTTGATATTAAAGTGGTAATAGCATATCAAAATACAAATATAATCGAATAAAACGATAAAACTTCTTTCAAATGAAATTTCTACTCTGAGAAATAATATGAATTTGATTAATCCGTTCCAAATTCTTAAAAGTTACACAATATCAAATATTTTCTTAATTAATCAGAGATAGAAAACGGATTTTCCTTTTTTGTTTGACTTTCAAGTTGTTCGAATATCAAACTTTTCTTAATTATACTGTATTATTAAAAATAATATTTGTTTTATGTAACGTTACTACATTTTTCTTCAAGACTTATTACAAACTTCAAGTTAAGCAATTTACATGGAATTGATTATTCAAAGATTGAAGTTATTTGTAAGTAAATACTACAAAATTATTGTATATTTTAGTATGTTTTATCTATATAAATAAAATAACTACAGAGGAATTTCAAAGAAATTTCATAAAACTTTAAACAATACCATAAGAGAAATAATACACTAGCTTCAAGATTATGTAAAATATAAAAAAAATGTGCAATGTGGAGACAAAACAAAAATATTCAGTTTTATTCAGTTGGAATCTACATCTTACGTATTTTTGTACTAAAACCGAAATTTTGATTCAGGAATTGAAAAGTTCGAAATTTTTCAAAAACATTTTAACTGTAATGCATATAACACCCTTATTTATTGAATAAATTTTGCATTGATGTTAAATGTTAAATTCGAATCGTATTGTTACCAGTTCTTCATAAAATTTCCATTTAATTCGACAATTAATAGTCTAAAAAATGTCAAGCTGCTTGAAAAGATAATATTGTATTAAATTTAATTAAAAATAACATATTTTTTAAATTTTTCTAAATTCGATTATAATTATAAAAATGCTAACTTTCATTAAAGAAATAAATAATTAATTGTTGTGTAAATGCGTAAAACAATGGGTTTAATTTCGGCATGGAAAACAAATATTATTATAGTTTGTTATAAATATATATATGAATTAATATGAATAATGACGAAAGTTATACATAAATCATGAAATTTTGTTTATCATCCAGTCGGTTTGAATCCGTTATCTCCGCGTTTTAAACGTTTATGCACATCATCAATCAGCATTATCATAAATTATTATTAACCGGTAATGATCCATCAATGTATATAGTTTATTTATGCGAACGTTCATTATTTCGAACCGTATCTAAATTAGTTCCGCCATAGACTTTTTCCATTAAACGCAATAATACTTCTTTTTGTTTTTCATTTTGCAGAGATGGCAATCCTTTTACCAGGATCACTGTCGAAGTCGAGGAAGTCCAATGAGACGGATCTTCGACACAACTTGAGGATCAACTATCCCGAGGAAAACTTGGAATACGACCCAGCGAAACAGTGAGTAGTAAACGAATTGATCCGCACTTATCGGCCCCCTTTTCACCCCCCATTGCACGCATACTTTATTTTTATTATTATAAAGGCTATTATAAAGCCGTTACGATTGACGCGTGCCATTTTCTGATTGGGGGGTTCTTGTGGACAGGAAAAAAAAATTGAAACGGAAGATGCAGGATCAAAAAAAAAAGTAAATAGAATGTACAAGGAATAAGGAAATTTATTTTCCTTGGAATTCTCTCGCACACGTTTGCGTGATGTGCCGATGGGGGTTGCTTGTTCGCTCCTTTTGGAGATTGCTTTTCGCGAAACTTCGATTGTCAATCAGAGCGAAACGCCCGCGACTTCACTATATCACCTTCTTTCTCTCGACCCTCCTATAACGCTCCCCACATCTACACATCTCTCTCTCGTCCTCTCTTTTATAGGGAAGATCGCTTGCTCTATTTGTGATACTTTCCATTTATCACTGTCGCCGTCTGCGCCGAAACAATCGCTACGGATACAACGAATTTATCACGTTTCGCACGTTTCTTTTTTTTTATATATTCAAACAATTGTGTTTACATTCGATCACCAACTACTTCATCCCATCGCGTCATATATACATCATTGATCATTCGAATTACTGCAAATACAACGAGCTCATTTATAGACATATTGCTAGTAATCAAATATGAAATATTTACGGAAGAATTCTCATCTTAGAAACTTTAATAATCGAAATCTCAACTTACATATATATATATATATTTAAAAATAATAACTAAAAAATTCAATTTGGTGGTAAATGCACAAATATTATTAATAAGATCACTTCGTAGCATACAATTACATATTCACTTAGGAATTCCCGAGAATTATTATGATTTGTATTTCCCGAGAAAAATGTAATACATCAATATGTTCCTTATACTCAAATAACAAATATAAACTAACTTATTTTTTTAAAGAATAGTTGAACAATTTTAATCAATATTCTAAATGCATAGATTTATATATTCTTTAGAAATTGTATATTGCTATTATATAAGTTTTACAATATAGTATTTGTAAATTTATATTTCAAGGAAATATTTATCAAATAAACTATAGTTTTTTATAATTATTTTCATAATTATTTAGAAACAAAAAGCACTCATTTTCATGCCATTCTAATTTAATCTTAATAAATTAATAATTAGGATATTTACTTAGAATTTACTACTTTATAAATAAATTGACTTTAAAATGGTGCATGCGCCGGGTGAATTTATTTGTAAATGTAGATATTTTTTAATTTTCATAAAATATATTTACATTTTTCACTGTAATCTATACGCCCTTTCTTATTTCATTTCATTAATAATTAAATTTAATTAAAATAAAGATAAACTTTTGCAGCTGCAAAGTTAAAAAAATAAGTACAATTGCCTAGATTTTTAAATTAACTAATATTTTTTTATAATTCATAATTTACACATATTTCAGGAATTCCCGGTAATTATTATGATTTGTTTCTTTTTGTAACTCAGAAGTTTTTGTAAAGTTAAATAAATGAAAATATAATAAAACTAGTATTAAACCTTGCAATATCGAAGAAAATTGCAGAAACTATACCAAAATTTGATACAGTAATATCCATAATTATATAAGTACCATCAACTATATTGTTATGTCTAGAAAAGTTCTAGTTTTTTTTTATAACTAACGATCTTCACTTATTCCTATTGGTATTTATTTATGTTGATACACTGAATCGTTTAATTTATATAAAAATATGTTCTGTTATATTTTTTTAACAAATGAGTTTGTTTGATTTCAAATTCTCAAGTTTTGGAGACTAAAATAATGTTAGATGTACTAATTTAATTTTGACTATGAATGAAATATATCTGGACATATAGTTAACATCTGAGACAAATTGTAAAATTTGATTTCGCTTCGCTCAGAAACTGTGATTTTGCTATCATGTAGTTTGAAGAGCGAATGTGTCATGTTTGTTTTGTACGAGCTTTGAATACTTAGCAAACATATGTTTTTGAACTAGTATCGATTGGAAGTGTGTATACATTTGTGATGCGTGTACTTTCGAGGTTCGTATAAATACATCCAACGAAAGATAAAAGGTTCCTGAAGGAGTTGCTTTAGTCCATACAGAAAGATATTGTATTCTCAATTGGGCAATCGGTCAGGTGGGGGTTATATAACCGCCGACCGTTATAAACGCCTTCAGCCATTTATCTGGAAGGGCGGATGTGCTTTGCCGACCGCAACAGCTTCTTGTTTTATTCAACGCTGTATAAAATGGCATTTATATTAAGTTAAGTTTTCGATAATCTCTGTAGGGATAGTTGTATGTGTTTGTGCGTGAGAGAGAGAGGAGAGTTTTTAGTGGTCGAGGATGCAAAAAGCTGCAACAAGCTGGCGGAAAGCGGCGGTCTTGGCGCAAATGCATGTTTTAGAAGTTTCCGGGTTGCGGGTACGATTGCGGACCGTGTTAGTTTGAAATATTTCCTGGGACCCTTCCTGTGTACGAACGGCGACGGTTTTAGCAAGTGACTAATATTTTCGCAAAAAGTTTGCGCACTTCAAACGCAAGCAGACTTTCCGGCCAACCAAACCAACGTACTAATTACAACTTGAATTATTCGGTGAATGCAAATTTTAATTTTCAGCAACAGTAATTACAAATACAGATGACATAGTTTGGTGGGGTGGTTAAAGGCTGTTCCGCTAAATAGAAATAGCGAGAGAGAATGAGAAGAAGGAAAAAAGGGAGCGAACGTGACTTCGAGCGTGCTCCAGATAACTAGCGTCGGGCGCCCGAATTCACCTCCTCCTATTTTTTTTCTGCTTTATCGTATTATTTAAAAGGCCCTACCATATCTGCTCGCTTTATGCAGGGAATCTTATCTAGTAAATGAACCAACCTCGAGCACAAGGAGCGCCTCGTAACAATAAAATCCCTTATCCCATCGTCCCTATGCGCATTCAACATCTCCTTTAACCAATAACCGCTTAACTTTTAAACTTTATTCATTAACTTGCCTAGACTATTCGGGTTTCATTTATTCATTTGCTACTCTCATGGGTGAAGTAGAAAACTTAATTGCAACCAACTTTTTAATTGAGAAATTTCTTTAACGCCATCATAAATCCTTTTTTACTGCATTATAAACAACTCATTCAATAATCCTTTGATATTACTTCTTACCTATAAACTAGTAAATATATATTTTAAATATTCACGTCAATTATGCAATAAATGTCAATTGATTTTATTTTTTAGTTTAAAATTAAATTAGTATATAAATATATTAATTTTCGAACAACAGAAAACTAAAACCAATTAGGGTTTATACATAAATCGACTTTAAAAAAACAGTTTTCGAATTTCAATTTGTCTACAAAACCGGCTTTCAGGTTTTCGACTTTTTTCTAAAATATAGACAAAAGGATTTTCACAAAATAAAATCTCATAAAACTATAACAAAATAAAATTTACTCCAAAGAAAATCATACAGATTAACTAATAACAGAGTCATGTGTCTATAATGACTATAAAATATTATTTTATTTCTTATTTTCTTCTCAAATAATGTGATTTTAGAAAGGATGTAATGTCTATTGCTCAAACAAGTTCTTTTTAAGATAGAAAATTTACAGAAATAGACACTTGCTACATGCACAAACGTCACATTCATTGCTAGTACCAGACGTTTTTTTACGTTATTACAAGATTTCTTCCTACTGACAAACTGGATGCTCTTTTAGCGAAGAGTAGTTGAAGGGGAAATTTATAAATTGTGTCATTTTATTGGTTGTTATATTTTAAGTATAGACTCGAAAACCAGGTTTTTAGTTGAAATAAACCGGTTTTCGAATTTTATAAATTGCTTCAAAAAATCGATTTTCCTAAACCGGGTTTTAAAAACGGACAAACCCTAACTCACAATACAAGTTACAAGTTTCGGTTCTCTGATCAAAATATCAGATTTATTTTTGTTATTAAAATCTGTATCAATAATTAATAAATAAAGGAATTTTGTATTAAACATTTGAACATATTTTTGCAATTATTATGTTAAATCTATTATTGCAAATTGGAAAACCGATATAGTAGAAAATTTTTGAACAATTAATTAATTTAAAAAATGTTGACTATGAAACTATTTATTTCAAATTATTTTTTCGTTTCAAAAAATATATAAAGCTATCAATTTAAATAACTTTACTAAAGTATATGTATTTCAATATACTCTGTATAAAGATACGGATAATAAAAAAATAAACATAAAATATGGTTCAATATGTTCCACTGATTTAATTTTAAATGGAAAATTGATTTCTGCTTTAATGCATGTAAACCGCTCTTATAATAAACGTTAATGTATATTTAATGTGAATAGTATATAAATTACATTATAAATACCTATAAACCTTGCAATATTATTATATGATGAGACTTTATATTTATTTAATTTAATTAATTAAATAATACTTAATATTATATATTAGGTGAAGTAAAAAGTTTTGAGCGTTTTTTGTTAGATGGCTTTACTGAGCCATATCTCACTATGTATATGTGAATATAAAACAGTATTGTATTTAGTGAATCCAGTAGTGTGTTAAATGGAGGTAACAAAAGAGAAAATTCGGTACATTCTTCTGTACCACTACGACCAAGGAGAAAAGCGGAGCAGGCGCCCAAAAAATGTTGTTTCTTTATAGACCCAATACAGAATTAAATGCAACAGCAAAACGTTGGTTCCAACGCTTCCGTTCTGGTAATATGGACGTCGAAGATGAGACACGCTCTGGTAGGCCAATCGTCGAAAATGTTGATAGAATCATGGAAATCGTCGAGTTGGACCGGCATACGACCACTTATTCCATTGCCCAGGAACTGAAGATTAGCCAGAAAACCGTTTGGAACCATTTGCATAAGGCTGGTTTCAAGAAGAATCTCGATCTTCACCCAATACAACTAATAATTGAAACTATTGACAATTTCAGCTATAAACAATTATAAAGTCATTTTACATAGCAATTAACAAGATAACGATATAAAATAAGAGCTTCAAACTAATATTTAAAATGAAAGAATCATTCCAAATTAAACTAATTTTCTTTCAAAATATATAAGTGTAAAATAACGAACTTACGAACTCCCGGACTTACGAACAAAATTCTAAAAATATTTTTGAAAGATAGACTATCTGTTTTGCTTCATTTCTTTCTTTTGTCGATTTTTTATTAAATAATTGTGATGTCTATATTGAAAAGTATTAGTAAGTATATTATTTATTTTAATCTATTTTTTTTTCAAATTTATGCAGAGTAAAAACCATGATAAAGTGTGGTAAGATAAGCATATTTTGAAATTTTTAAATTTCCCACATCCCTTTGGAACGGAACTAGTTCGTAGGTCGGAGGATACCTGTATTGGAAATTATGTATAGAACTATACAAACTAAACAGCAACCACAGCTCTCTGGGTGAGGCTCGTATGAAAGATTTTATTAAAAAAAAAACAAAGATACGAATACAAAATTTATAATTATTTAACAGGAATTAGAATAAATTGTTGATAATTACTAAAAAGGTAACTTTTAAAATGAATCACTGTATCTAATTTAATCATTTATATAATATTGTTCAAATAAATATTTTTTTTATTAATCGACTAAAATTACCAATTAAATAATAATTGGTTACTAAATTATAAATATATATAGATTTGCTTATTATATAAACATTATTTATAAATTTATCAAAATTAATAATATATGTATGCATGTTTACAATAAATTATTATTAATATGTAAAATAATATATTAATAATTATAAATATGAAACTTTTACATAACATAAATTATTTTTTAAATTAATAATCATTACATAAAATAAATTGATGATATTGTATGAAAAAAAAAGCAATTAAACTAATTTCAGTAAACGATTGTTCTATTCAGAATGGGAAACAAATTACATACATAGCATTTACGAAAAGCGTCCAAATAATGGTTGGTGATCAGAGAAGCCCCTGGTGGGCGTCTCACTAGTAAACTCTCTCGAAGACAATGACTTATTAAGGATTAATCCCCTGGACTTACCACTTAGATTTAATTAATGCTATATATTAAGTAAGCAATTATAGGAGGAGGGTTTCCATTAGGTAATACATTCGGAAGACACTCGCACAATTAAGAAACTCATATAATTTAGTTACTCCTAAATGCAAAGTTCTCTAGTTTACGTAAAGAATTTACATTTATTTATATCTTATTTTAAAATTAAAGTAACTGGTTAATTTCTATTGTGATATTTTACATTTATTTCGAGCATTATTTTGTTAATTTTTATATAGGCTTAGTTTCGTGAAGTGAAATCATCAATATCAATATTAAATCTTAAGTAAAAATTTAAATGATTAGTTAAGATTGAGAGGCCCCACGCAGAATTACATTATTAGGTCTTTTTAAGTACTTCTATTTCAAATATTTTTTGTGGGCCCTTTAATAAAATGATGATGGTTTTTTTGAAGTTTTCGTGTGCCCATTTTAAGATTTTGAGATTATATGATACATAAAAATTGTTTGAAAATAGATTTTTATATATTTGTATAAATATTCATAAAACGAATTAAGTGAGATGTAGATATGAGCTATTACGGTATAATGGTTATTTGGGTTTAATGCAAACATCTGAACGTCGTGAGTAAAGGGTATAGAGGTGCGAGGAGGCGTGAATAAGGAGACCTTTGACCCTTGAGGGAACGAACGGTTTGAGTATATTGTGCAATAAGGAACAATCAAAGTTAAACTGTCGGTGAAGCCGGATATGAATATAAAGTTTTAGGCAAGACCATGAACGAAGGTTTGAAAGGAGTTTACTAGTAATTAGACTTTAAACTCAACAAAGAAGAACAACGAAGAACAAAATAACTAACAACAGATAATATGTATAGAAAGTTAATTCAAAATCATTAATAATAATTTTCATCACAAAATACATACAATGTGGAATTTTTTTATTGAAAACGTGGATTTTTTTTGCAATATTCGATGAATGTTTACCAATAATCAACTAATGTTTGCAACGAATTATTTGTTAAAACAAACATTCCAACCAATCCTTTAAATTGTATAACATTACATAAACAGTATAGATAAACTATAGAACGAAAATATCTCGGATAGTCCGAGTGATCATATTCGCCCAGACTGTTTGAATTAATCGAGATCTTTAAAAAAAATTGTTTATTTAAAATTTAGATTGTTTTGAAATTTGCAAACCTGATGTGAATTCGGATTGATACAGCGAGATATTTGCTGTATTTTAGTCACACTATATTTCACTATCATAATAACAGATGATTCTGGAAATGCAAACTAATAACTATTATGAGGTAAATTCGATTCACAAACTAACATCATTTATAATACCGAGGACAGTTTGAATATGTCCATGGTAATTGCACAAGGAAGGCACTCCAAATGATTACAGTATTGTTGTTTCCATTAATAACTTAAGACTTAATAACTCTAAAGTGTTTCACGAATATCCCCATATTTTTATTATAGTTTAATTCAATAACTTTCCATCGTCCGCAATATTGCTTGTTATAATTGTATTACGTATATTTATGTTTAAATCATATAAGTTTTAGAAATTTGTGAAAAATATTTAGAAAAGATAATTGTTCACTTAGCAGTGGCGTAACAATAAGTGGATGGGTCCGAGTTTTGAGTTAATTGAACTTGTGGGCCCCATATAAAGTTTTACTTGAAGCACTCGGGCTAATTTGAATCTGTGGGCCCCATCAAATTTGTATTTAAGATTACCCATCTTAACTTTCGAGTGTTGATAATTAAAAAAAACAACTTATTATTTGCATCATTCACCTTGAGATGTGGGCCCGTGTACACAACATCAACTGCACCCCCGATTGCTACGCCACTGATTATAATCAAAATTAATTTCTCTATTTGTATGTATGTATAAATATTTTTAAATAATAACAATAAATGGCTTTATATGTACTGCATTTTCATTTGCAACATTCAGACAAATTTGAATTTGCAGTGCCCATCAAATTTGAATTTGTCATAGAAGTTGTCAAGTGCAATTAAAGAACTACTTGTTCTTTATATACTAGTCTACTTTATATACGTGTCTACATATTTTTTTTTAATAATAGTAATAAATTTTGTTGTCTTTGTTTTCACTTAATTAAAATAAAACTTCTTCTTTGATTCTACATGATTTATGTCTATAAATATTTTTTTATATAATAGTAATAAACTTCTTCATATCTACTGATTGCATTTTTATTTTGAACAATCGGGCAAATTTTAATTTGAGGGCCCCATCAAATTTGGACGTGGGGCCACAAGAAAGAATTTTTAGCTGTTGACAATTAAAGAACAATTTGCTATCGACTTATTTTCGACAATACAAATTTGAGTTATGTAACGAATTTTAATATACACAATATAATTCAATTAATTAATCGAAATATTTTAATTAAAAAAGTAATTTTCAAATAAAAGCGTTGATACAAATACACATAAAATAAATTGAAATCACGACGCTAAAATTCATTAATGTAAATATCCTTGCATGTGTGGATGATGCAGTACGAGATGCATGTCAAAAGTCTCAAATAACTCTCGTGGGAGTGAATGGTAACTAATTCTAAAATTTACTTTGAAAGCATCAGCCGTGATACGGTGTTAACGAACTTTGAATCGTGCAATATCACATGAATCTCCTCTCTCTGCCAGCAGCAAACAGCAAGCAGCTTGCACTCCGCGAATTCCTAATTAATTTACTTTTATTCATTTTACAGTATTCAATTAATTCCTACAGCAACTGTAAATTTAACATCCGCGACGACGCATATAATAATTCCATTATTTGTTACACAAATCGTAATTTAACTTTTCATAAATTCAATTATATTCTGCACAATTTGTTCAAACATTCTTTCAAAAAAAAAAACGATGTAGCTTTAGAAATAACAGAAACTAATATCGAATCATAAATACTTTATGTACATTTAATTAGGTTTATTAAATCAATATACAGCAGTGCCTCACGTAGTGCGGCTTCGATCAGTCCGGATTAACTATAATCCGCTTTGAAAATTTTCAAAGACACAAAATATGAATTTAATAGTACACCAAATTATGTTTGTATATAAGAAAATTTACTTTGTTCTTTAATTAGTCCGGTTTCGAACAGTCCGAATTATTAACAGAAACAATCAAAGTTAAACTGTCGGTGGGGCCGGATTTGAATATAAAGTTTTAGGAAAGACCATGAACGAAGGTTTGAAAGGAGTTTACTAGTAATTAGACTTTAAACTCAACAAAGAAGAATAACTAAGAACAAAATAACTTACAACAGATAATATCTATAGAAAGTTAATTCAATATCATTAATAATACATTTAATCACAAAATACATACAATGTGGATTTTTTTTATTGAAAACGTGGATTTTTTTGCGATATTCGATGAATGTTTACCAATAATCAACGAATGTTTATAATGAAATGTTTGCGTGTAATTATGTGTTAAAAACAAACATTCTAACCAATCCGTGAAATTATATAACATTGCATAAACGGTATAGATAAACTATACAACTTAAATATCTCGGATAGTCCGGGTGATCTTATTCGCCCGGACTGTTTGAATTGGAGATATTTAAAATTTAGATTGTTTTGAAATTTACAAACTATTTTAGTCACACTATATTTCACTATTATAATAACTGATGATTCTGGAAATGCAAACGATTATCATCTAATATTCAATATAATTTAGCATACAAATTATATACATTTTTAATCAATTGTATTTTAAAGCTTGAGTAATTTTCTATAATATTTGAGATAAAAAAAAGTTGAAGTTAATAACTTTCCAAGATAATTTGTTTATAAATAATGTTAAGTTTTCATGCAACTACAATTAACAATGTTTATGTAATGAAATAATAAGTAAATTTTGTAACATTTTGTTCGGATTTGTTTAAACGAATTTATTTTCTTTAGATTTAATGATTAAACTTATTGTGCGTATAGGATTTATGTAGTAGACTCGCAAAAATAATAATAAAATAAAAAAATTGGTAAAGTTTTGTTAGCCTTAATAGCTTTAATTCATTCGCAGATTGAAACAACATTCAGCCTTTTCCAAACCCTAAATCGATTAAGGCAACCGCCCGCCGGACAAAGCTCCAACGAAAGCAAAGAACAAACACAAAGAACGGCAAAGAAGAAGGCAAAAAAAATGTATTTGACAAAAAAAAACAATAACTCAAAGAATCGTCTGTGTGTGCGCGTTCATATAACACATGAAGCTCGAAACAATTGCTTAGTTAATTGCGTTTTTTTCCCTCTGTGTTTCCCAGAACGTTTAATGAAAGCTTTTCAACTATGCTACTTCAATTAAGGCTTTTTCCCGTTGATATTATTTTTCTTTGTGTTTCTGCGCGAAGTCAAAGGGTTACGCGTTTCTTTTTTCGACTTTCTTATTAATCTGCCACTTCCGTTTTCTTTTTTTTTCGGTTCGTGTAGTTTAATCAATCCATTAGGGTGAAATGAATCTGCCGTTTAATTAGGGTAAAACAATATTAATGGCATATTTTAGTTCCTGGATGTAAGTTGGCGGGGGATGGGTTTGTTATATAGGTCAATATACACTGGTTTTTTTTTGTTCATTTTGGTTTTGCGTGTGGCACGCGTTTGCTGCCCAGGGGGTAATAATTAAAGGAGTCGTTCACGCGCACGCACTAAATTTACGTCATTACCGGTGATAGTGTAGCCTAGCATGCCTCCGCATCTGCAACCTACAGCCCTTCAGGCGAAGGCAGCAACAGCCACGGAACAATATTACCTAGATATGCACACTGATGCCCACTACACGCTTACACTGCTAATGCCTTATTAAGATAAACAAAGCGATACGAAACGGAATCACTAATTGACAGACAAAACAGTTGACCGTATCTGCTGTTACGGTTGCTCGTTAATGTATCTCAACCCCACATCATTCTTGCCATCAACAATTGCGAACTCCGCTACAATGCTTATTTTCAATTAGGACGCAAAGTTTTGCGTTAGTTTGTAGCCACGTAATTACCAGTGTATAATTGCTAGCTAAAATCCATTTACCACATTAAGGTTTCCAAAGTTAAATGTCAATAAAATTTATTCAAATGATTATCAAAGTTGTACTTTTCAATTAATAATAAGTTTACTTCCACTATTTAGTTATTTAATATATATTTTTTGCACACGGAAATCCATGTTACTGGAAAACTATCAAAACAAAGCTTATATTATTCAGTATTAATATCTATTATTTAATTCTGAATTAAATGTTAATTTATGTACACAACATTTTGATTTCCAGGGTAAATTCTAATTTAAATATTTATTGTGGACCCCGAAAAACAAATATTTCTAGTGTTATTTTTAATTACAAAAAATGCGTTTTGTAATAATCGAAGTGTTGGGATTTGCTATAATCAAAATAAACATAAATTTAAAAAAAAAACTTTATACAAAATGATTTTATTGTTTATGTGCAATCATTTATATAATCAATTTAATCTCTTTGTATGCGGTTTATTTCTAATTTGATTTAGTTCCTCGATTAGTCCGGTTTCAAACAGTTCGGGATGTATTTCTTGTACTATGCTAGTTATTGCTATGTTTACAATAATACAATTTGTATCTTCATCGTTCCTCAACTAATTTCATAAGATAGATTGAATTGTTTTCTCTGCATAAAAACAATCACTCATTGTCACAACTTTAGCAAGGAACGTTGGATATAGGAGTTGAGTTATTGTATTTTTTTTAATCACAATTACACATTGTTATAAAACAATAAAATAATAGTTTACTTTGGGAAATCCTGCATTCTCTGGTCAATCTGGATAAAAAAAAGTAGAACTTATAGATTTTTATCTATTAATAAAAATCTTACATATGAATTTATTATATACTGATTCAAATTATGCTATATTTGGTACATATTTGTCTTTTAATCACGTAAATTTAATTTTTAATTTGAATAATTTTAAGAAAAATGAAACAAAATCTGAAAAAGTTTAGAACTACTTAATTTGCATTGTATGCGGTTAATGTTGTATAAAAAGATTTAAATTGTAAATAGATACGTAATATCATACGCATTTAATACATGTTTTAATAAAATACTAAATATGTTTTATAATCTTCATCAAAATCTGTTATATATAAAAAAAATGTATTTTGATTCAAAATTTGAATATTACGCTGTGATTTGAAAATCTATAAAAAAATATTAAACAGCAAATTTTAAACAATTAGTTTTCAATATTTCACGATTTTGAACGAAACTAGAATTCTTCAAATTTAAATATTCAAGAATATTAAAAATAGTTGACATCATGTAACAAAAAACCTCAAGGTAAGGTTTATAAAAAAATTCAGATGAAAATATATTTTTGCCACATATTTCTACCATTTAATTTCCAGTAAAACATTGAAATAATTAAATTTTAAGGATCTGTAATAGATATATTATCAATTAATATTAATTAAATTTTCATTCAAATTTATAATTAATCAATAGATATGATTATAAATATCTGTAACTGAAAGGTATATTAAGCAAATTAATTAAAGAAAGTTAAAAAATGTACATATGATATTTTCTTTAAATTGTCTGAGAAAATTTATTTTGAATGTTTAAAGCAATCACATTTAAAAGCATCTAAGTTTAAAATGGAAATGTTCGCGTGATGCGTGTGAGCCACGAATTCCTGAGCCATCAGCTGCAGATGGATGTCCAGAGAATAGCTCATCTTCTAAGATTACACTTCGCACTCGGAATTTCTTGAACCACTTAAGATAGAACCAAAGCACGTCGTAAATGCTATAAATGTACTCCACTTTCGTATATTACCTCTCATTCCTTCTAAAATATATATTTTTAAATATCCATTTTTTTTTCTACATTTTCTACTTACAAATTGGATTAATTGATTCTAATTAAAGCAAATTGTTATTTTTTATGAAAGATATTAATTTTCATTCATACCACAATACCATTAATCAAAGTCAATTTGTTTTAAAAAGAACATTTTATTTTACTTCAATATTTGAATAACAAGTGTCTCATTTATTGAAAATCACTACAAAATGCGTCGTAAATGCTATAAATAGACACTCGTTCCTCTTTTTATGCGTACTCTCCCATATACCGACAATAATTCTAAAGAAAAAAATGTGAAGAAATATTAACTTTCATAAAAAATTTCTGTATTTTTTTTTTGTAAAATTTTTCCGTATAAATTTAGAAGGAACATGTTAAGATTATATTTTTCTGAAATTTAATAAACTTTTCTATGATTGTTAACGTTTTTATAAAATTATGAATAAACATTTCAGAAAGATTATAGTAGGACTAATTATTTTTCTGAAATTTAATAAACCCTTTTTTATGCGATTTTCGGTATATTGTAACTCATAGATTTAGTTTTATGCGGTTTTAAAAAAATATGGAACGTACTCTTTATTTTTATACGTGCGTCTAGTCCTTTTTTGTGCGATTTACTTTCATGCGTTTTCCTGTGGAACGTATCTACCGCATAAAAAGAGAACCAAGTGTACTTCACTTTCGTCCTTTAGATCTCGTTTCATCTAAAATTATATTTTTTTATTCTGTATACATTCAAAGCTAACAACATCTATATTTACACACGCAATCCAATCTTCTATAACGCAATATTAATTTGTGTTAAGGGTTAAATATATATTGATATTTAGAGTCTACAGTCCAGGACGGGATTAAATAAACATTGTTTGCTTCGAAATAATATAATATTCTGTTTAATCTCTCAACAATTTACACATTATTCTTGTATAATACACAACAACTTTTATATTATACAAAACAACATTTAATCGAGCATTATTTTCAGCACAAACGTTGTGTTTTTTTTTCTTTTCTTTTTTTGGTGCAAGCTTATTTAATATTGTTTCAGCAGTTGTAAACAGTATTTAAATGAAACTACAGTGGTCAGCTCTATATACTGGTATTTGCATAAACCGAGTAAAATCAGACCGCCGACCATTATATAATCGTGCATCACGTCGTCCCGCATTCAAAACACTATTCTGTTTCTGTTTGCAAGAACTTATTTTCCAGCACACATATTTGTTGCACGGTACACGTACGACACGACAGTCCACGTGCAACAATGCCCCGTTCTCGCAGCGCCGACGATTTCCGGAAATGAAATTTACAATTTTTCAGCTATACATCAAATCACGGCGTGATATTTGAAATATGCCGGCATCGCATCGCGAATCCCCAATTCATAATATTTCTTGTGTGATACATTGTTTGTTTCTTTTTTTGCTATTTTCGCAATAAATAAAATTGGGGAACATATTGCAATTTGTATTTTTATGGACAGGAGTTAAGATTTGTTGTATGCTTGAATATTTTATTAAGCTTATTATGTATACTTTCATTAATTTTATTATTATTTTCTTAGTTTCAAATTTAAAGGCATCTAAGAAGAAGTAATGTTTTTTACATTTTTGGTTATATCTCAAAAAGTATAGTCGTCAAATTCATTGGTTAGGAACCAACCCTTTAAAACGTGTGTATTGATATAGCTGTATTGGTTTTCATTTAGCTGTAATTCACAGTCAAACTTGAAGGAAAGTTTTTTTAAGCTACAAAAAACTAGTGTTTTTACATTTTTGCTTAATCTCGAAAAGTATGATCACCAAAATCATTGTTTATGAACTAAATTGAACAATCATTGTTTATAAAGCTAATTATATAATTATATTCACTCTTTAAAACGTGTGTAGTTTTGTCGTTTTTCTTTTAGCTGTAATTCACAGTGAAACTTGAAGGAAAGTTTTTTTAACATTTTACATTTGCCTACATCTCGAAAAGTATGCTCAATAAATTCATTATTTACGAACCAAATTGAAGTCAAACGTTCACTCTTTACTTGTGTGTTGATATAATTGTATCGTTTGTATTTTAACACAATTTTTGTTTATATCTCGATAAGTATGGTCATCATATTTATTGTTTAAGAACCAAATTGAAGCCAGTTATTCATTCTTCATTATTTATTGTTTAAATTGTGTGTATTCGTATAATTGTATCGTTAGTCATTTACTTGAAATTTACTATCAAACTTGAAGAATAGTTTTTAAGCTTCGAAAAAGCAGTATTTTTGCTTATATCTTGTAAACTATGGTTGCCATAATCATTATTTATGAACCAAATTCAAGCCAAATATTCACTCTTTAAAACTTATGTATTAATATAGTCGTATAATTTGTCATTTAAAACAATTTTTGCTTATATTTTTCACAGTCAAATTTGAAGCAACAAAAATTAGTGTTTTTACTTTTTTGCTTATATCTCGAAAAGTATGGTCGCGAAATTCATTGTTTATGAACCAAATTGAAGCCAAATATTTGTGTGTATTAGTTATATATCATTTGTCATTTAGTTGCAATTCATTATCAAACTTTAAGAAACGTTTTTTATGTTTCGAAAAAGCATTATCTTCACATTTTTATATCTCGTAAAGTATGCTCGACAAATTCATTGTTGAGATACCAAATTAAAGCTAAATATTTACTCTTTAGTAGTATACTAGTATAGTTGCATCGATTGTCATTTAACTGTAATTCACTATCAAACTGAAGAAAACTGTTTTTCTCTTTTTATGCAATCAATTTACTTCCTCGAGTAGTCCGAATTCAAACCTGAACCAATTGAGGTATTTCTATATAATTAACCACAATATTTCTTGATAAATAAGTCATTTTTATCAATATATCTTTACTTTCTCAAACTCTTACTAACTAATAGAATGGAACAAATTAATAGTATGGAAAAATCAAAGAAAGTAAAATATATGTATTAATCCACGAAATATCAATGAAAAGAGTTACGATCGGTCATAAATAATGTTCTTGCGAGACAACAAAACGGTGGATGGGAAAGTCTTAGTTGCAGAGGGGTTTTCAGGGACTCCATCATCTGGAAGCAATAGTAAATCAAGCCACCCCAGTCGCAGCCTCGACCTGCTGTAAATCCATATATGATAATTCAAATTGATTTATCGCTTCTATTCCTTATACTTTACACATACAGATTTCTATAAATATATCTTTCTTACGTAACCATATCTATCCTAAAAAATATTTATTTGGCGTTTCTTTTCGTCGCGCACATAAATTCTCCCATGTTTCTTATAATAATTATGAATTATTGCTTACATCATCGACCGCACTGCAACGAAAAAGTATTGGATCAATGTTTTGTATTAATAAATAATTAAAAAAAAACGGAGGAGATTTGATCAATTTTGTCACGATGATTCAATTTCTTGATTCAAAACTTTGTCAAGTATTAAATATTTTTTTACATAAGCTAAAATATAAATTACATTTTTTTAAAGTTTTGCTGCAATACTTTTGTCTTTTATATGAAATTATTAAGTCAAGCAATAAATTAACATTTTTTTTTAAATTATCAATAATAAAACTTATTTCCTGATTATTGGGATAATACTAAAACATTTGGCCTTCATTTGTTAAAATTGTTGATTGAATATAGATTTAATAATATTTCTGTGGTCAAAATTCGGCAACTTTCCCTTACATTTATAAATGTATTTATAAATAAAATGATTTTCACTAGTTTATGGTAAATGTAGACAAAATCCATTACTTTTAAAAAGCGGTTTAAATAGTTATTCCCAGTAATAGTTGTTCCCACAATAACGGTGCGTAATTTTGTTGCTCCGGGCGCAGAAAATTGAATAATTTAAACGGTTTTTCCACCGAATCGGCCGTTTTCATGAATTTCATTGTACATTATATGCAGCCACTGTTTTTTTTTATTATGATGGTACAAAACGATGCGGAACGAAAAACATTAATTTATGGAGGGCGGCTGTGGGTGCGTGCGTTTGTATATATGAATGTATTTATGGGTGCAAGTAAATGTGTGTGTGTGGCGGAGCTATGAATGTACGCAATGTAGTCTGGGAATGCAAATTAGACACAGCAGGAATATGAAACGATAATAATAATAATCGTAGTTATTCCGTGGCGGCGAGAGAGTGAGTAGGAAATAAAAGAAGGAGAGCGGAAAGGAAGTAAGGAAAAAGGAATACAGTGAAAGAAAATTACCGTTACGCAAGTGACGGGGAAGGAAACCGCCATGATTTAGGGCCCTTTGAAATTCCGCCACAAAGGAATTTTTGCAGATTTTATTCAACACCTACCTGCAATAATTCATGGCGAATGCATTCTTGCACATGCAATTTTCCTAATTTGAAAATATCTTCATCCGACATTCCTCTGGTTTATTCCCCATAGTTTTAATTATATGAAATCATCAAATTTTGAAGATTTATCTAATTAATTGGCTACTATGTAAAATCATGTATTTCCTCTAATTTCAACCAAATGTAAAATTACTGTACAAGGACTACTACATACAAAGGACTTTTTGTTATATTCAACCAATATTAGTGGTTAAATTCGTGTTAAATGAGGATTTTCTTGGTTAAATTTAACAGAGGTAGTATTAGTTGGAAAATGCATGCTAAATGAGGATTTTGTTTGTTAAATTTAACGAAAATAATAGCATTGATTAAATTCGTACCAAATTTGTAAAATTCGTACAAAATAACATTATTTTTGTTAAATTTAACTGAAATAATATTAGTGATTAAATTTGTGCTAAATTTATATATTATTATTATTAACAATCTATCATCTGACATAGATATCAAGCTTTACGAATGTTGTAAAAATAAAATAAAAAAGGGCACTATAATAATTAATGAAGAGATGATCCAACAACCCCACTTCACATATAAAATAATTATATATGCATTTGCAAACATTGATTTATTGATTATTAAAATCGGTTGAGTAAGTCTTGCGGTTTAAGTCTCTTCAGTCTTCAACGATGATCTGCAGTATGAATCATCTCCGTAGCAAGTTGGTTTTAGAATAGCTTTAGAATAGGAGCACTTTGTTTTCTGTTGATATGCAACAGCCAGTCCAGTTTCCTAGCCCTCAAATTGGGACATTTCTCTTAGTTGTTATATGTGTTTTCCAAGTAAGGCGTCGATCTAGGTGCATGAAAAGGTACTTAGCCACATTTGCCTGAGTGGATCCGTTTAATAGGACTGGAGGACTGGTGTGTCGACGCATAGTAAAGGTACATGCACCGCTTAGCCTCGATGGCTATAATTCTCTACTTTTTTAGCCAGTTTTCGATGTTAATAAGGCTGGCTTGGCATTTGTGAAGCAGTTGTTGGGTCAGTGTGCAATGCCAGGATTGCAGTGTCATCAGCGAACGTGGCCACAGTGACTTGTTGAGATGTAGGCAAGTCCGCCGTGCTAAATTAGGATTTTTTTTGTCAAATACAATCGAAATCATTTTAGTGTTAAAATTTGTGCTAAATGAGGATTTTGTTGTCAAATTCAACCAAAGTAGTTCGTAATAGTGGTAAAATTTGTATAAAATCAGGATTTTTTGTTAAATTTAACTGAAATCCGTGAAAATGTTTTTTTTTTGTAAAACTTCTAATTTAATTGATGTGGATAAATATACTTTTTTCAATATCGTTATCGAAATCGAATATAGAAATTATAACACGATATTTCTATATTCGATTTTTTTGAGAGCTATATAAATGATTATACAAGTTCCATATTCTATGAGGATGTTACATGTAATTCAATTGATACATTTTCAATCTCATTATAGTAATCCTTTATATATAGTGTTACAGAAATATCGTATTATAGAAGAGCTTCAGCAATTATTACATCGTGTTATAAAAGTATCGTATTATATTATTATATTTACAAAAAAAAATGAGACTAAGAGTTTTCACCAGTTCTTCGCTTTGACAGCTGTTATTTTGTGACACATTTAAGCTACCTAATATTGTGTTGAGAAACGCTTCTGTTTTCCATTTTTAAACTTCAAGAAAATTGTTCCCATTTTACTTTTTTAACGTATGCAAATATGTGCAATAACAAGAATTCACATATGTAAATAAATGATTCGCGGATTCGTTTGGTGTTTGTATGTAGCATGTCGCGCAATAATGGTATAATATTGCAGTGAACTGCAATAATAATGGTGCGCGTTGGATTCGGACGGAGGTGGTGCAATTTAATGGATTTCCTGTGAACTAGCGAGAAACGAAAACAGGACGATTCCAATGACACGGAAAATAAATACGCGAATATATTTTCACATTTGAATTGCGGGAAAATGAAGACGAATTTAATGCACACAACGATTTGTCCCGTCCGGTCCCGTTGTTGTCCCGTCAACACTCGAATGTGTTAGTCAACATTATTTCAGCTGCATACAAAATTCGTCCATTTCCAAAACCTTGCACACGCATATTTTTACATTACATTACCGTGCATATTTAAAAAGCGTAGTTGCATCCAATTACATTTTTATTTCGTGTGTAAAAACAACGTGACGTGGATAAAAATGTTTCTAGGGCCGTGCTAAATGTAGTTATCGCTTCCATTCGCTGAAAAATCTAATTTTCATGTGTATATATATACATTTTTTTTATATATACAACGAATGATATGAATATACAAATATATTCGACGATGCATGAACACAAATACAAATTGTTTACAGTCGACGATTTTTCTCTGTAAGGCAGTAAATAAATTTTTCATTTCTCTATTGCGAATGCCTCAAAATGTAATTTATTACTTGCAACTTTTGAGACGAATATATAACGAATTCCGTGCACACGTAAATTGTATTGGCTCCAAAGAAGGATGTTAGAGCTACGGTCGAAATATATATTAATTATTTACAAATTTACAAAACAAATATTTTAGGATAATAACGTTATTTCTTACATGTTCTATAAATATCAGATAATACATTTACTCAAACTTCCGTAGAAAATATTATGTTCTTACATATAATTAAGAGCTTTAAATTGAAACTTATAAAGATTGTCATACATATAAATAAAAGTATTTCATATCTAAATATTATTAATATTATTTTTGAAGAAACATCTCTAAAAAAATGTTTAAAATGAAACATTGAATAACACGGTTTCAAAACCGTGTAATTCCATACTCCAGATACATATATAAATGGACATTAGGTTCCCGATTTCTATTTTATAATATGTTTTTACTGCACAAGATTTTCCTCAATGTTTTTTTTTTAAGAATGATAAAAACTATAATTTTCTTGATTTATAATGTTGTAATGTTGAAATTGTGTATTAATTACTATTTGTGTTAATTGAAGAAATACTGAGAGTGGAAATACTGATACATTTAGATGAGAAGATGAAGTTTCTATGCATAGCCAACACTAGTAATTTACGGATCCATGTGTATGTTACTTGCTAGATATGCAATTAGTTAATGAAGTAGAATGTTAGTAGTTTCCTAAATTTGACATCAATTAAAAAATATTTTATGTATAGCTATACATAAATAATATCAAGTACATCACTTAGTCCGGCTTCAATCAGTACGGATTCACTTTAAAATTTCAAAACAAACTAAATTATAACTAAGCAAAATATAAATATATATTTATCAATTTATATGGTCGCTTTTTGTGAGGTGTATTTAGTTTCGGTTTCAAACAGTCCAGGAACCGCACTGTGCGAAATGAACATACTATTGTGGTTCGTATTATTTGTTTATGAAGAATGTAGTTATACATTAATAATGGAAATTTGCACTTAGGTTATAATATGTAACCCTTGTTAATACAGTTTTAACATTTACATATCAAAGCACGATTGGAATAGATGCCAAATGTTGTTATGAAATTAACTCCGATAACGGTATTCCCGTTATAATGTTAATTTACATGCAATGTGTATTAACTTTTTTAAGAGTATTTCTTTTATTTTCTTAATAAATAAATATATATTATAAAAAATATTTTTATTGAAATAATTGAATTTAATGCTAACAATGCGAATATATCAATTTACAAGTACTACCTATGGGTCAAAATGATATTCATCGTGTGCATCAAACACCTGCTTTATTCTAATTATAGAAGTGTATGATATTTTGTATTTTCATTCACAGTATTAGTGGAGTGAATACTGGATATCAGAATTACTGATTTTCTTCGTTTTCATACATCCCATGTACCAAAGTTATTCCATTTTGAAATCCAAACATTGATGATATTTCAAGAACGTATTTGCTATAGATGGGTCACTTTGACCCTAAATAAACTCTACAATAAAATAAGTATCTCTCGCCGCGATTGCTTTGATCCTACTGAAAAGTGCACTAGAAAATATTTGAATAACAAGAAGGTCACCCTCCATAATTACATAACAATAGAATGCGAATAAAATCTTAAATGAATTGTTGACAATTTCTGTTTGTACTTTTTTTCTGTCAATTGTATTATTATTATTATAAAGAATCAAAATAAGCAATCATTTTTTTTTTCTTATATTCTTGGACTTTGTAAATATTATTTTGATAGAGTTTCAGTAAATTTTAAACTATTTTAGTTAATAATAAATAATTAAATAAAATTTGCCCATTTTTCTTCTATTTGCACATAAATATTTTTTAATTAAAAAGTGACATTGTCTTTTTAAATAATAAATCGAAACAAACGTTGATATCAATTGTATAGTCAAATTTCAAACTACGTATTTATCCCCAATGGGCAACCAAAATGTTATCAAATATTCTCCAGCTACAATCTGATGTTTAATGACAGTTTAGCCAAAATTGCTATTGCAGTATTTTAGCAAGCGCAATTTGCAATTTCCCCCTAGGATAATCATCCCTCGTGCCACCCAATTATGCGACCAATTCGGAATTCCCTTCAATTATCAAAATTGACCACAACACGCACCATAATAACACAACAATATACATTTTTATAACAATTACCAAACAAAATAAATAAAACAAATTCAATTAAATTATTTCCATTGTTTTGGGAATTGAATTTTAAATTAAATTATTAACAACAGCTTTTATAAATTGCATTTTGTATTTTTATTTATTTGATTTGGTTGTGTGCGCTCGAATGTAAATTTTCCGTGGACATCTACAAATAGGCTTTAAGCTATAGCCTGGATACGTTATTTATTTAGCCATTCAGAGTATAAAACCTTTTTATATAAATAGGAAACTTTATGTTTGGTCGGACTAGAAGGAATCTTAGGCGCTCGGAAGAGGTGGACCATATCTTTTTTATTTTCTGCTTCGACTCCCAATATCCTCCGTCCTTTCGTGCACTTCAAAAGAGTTTACGTGAATTAGATCGGAAAAATACATATGCACAGTTTGAATGACTGTAATGGGTTTTTCTACTGAAAAATATCAAATAATTGTAACAAGTAAGATCGAAAAAAAGTTAATTGACACACATCAAAACCATTGCAGGTCCACACAAAATAATTGATAAAACTGGTTTAAATCGATTTTTTACTTAAAACTTGATCTGATTCATTAAAAGTTTTATTAGTGTCACATTGAAATAATCAGTTTCTCCACCTTATGTAACAAGAAATTATTTCTTCTTGTAGAAAGTAATCTTAACTTTCACATTAATATAAAAACTATTGTTACACATTATTTGGATTTTTGTAAAAGAAAACTAGTTTCCAGGAGAATACAATATTATTTAGTTTTGTAATTTCTTATGGAACCAAAGAAGAAGCAAAACATTAGTTTTTCTATTCAAAAAAGTATAAAATTCGAAATACATAACGCAATTTACTATTGAAAATATAATTTCACGTTTTTTTTTTATAATTTTTTTAATTTTATATTGTAATATTTGCGTATTATATTTAAATATATATAAATTTTAAAGATGTGATGGAGATTACTGATACAACTCTTAATACTGAAGATATATTCTCAAAGGATCTAAACTATATCCGATCTTATAGCAAAGGTGTTAAAGTAAGTTTGCATTAGCTATGGAGTAAACTTACATACTACTTCGGCAGTCTAATAAAACATGTTGAAAATTAGTTAGACATACTGTTAATAGTGGAACCAGCGAGTTTGCTAGTGCGAATTCCCAACAATATATACCGGAACTTGTTTGCGAGTTCGATTCGCATTCCAAAAAAGAAGAGTGTATGGATAAAAGGAAAGAAAAAAAATTAAAAGAGAAAAGCTATTACAACTTTGAGAAATAGCTTAAAACTAATTCTGTTAGTTCGCATTGATCGTAATAACCCGGCAGATGAGTCTAGGAATTGCATCGCTTCATTTCTCGCAGGAATACGAAATAATTTATGCAAAATTCATATTCTATCCGTATGCGAGAGCTCCGGTAATGTCTTTAGAGCCTTTACAATCCCTTGCACCTCTCTCTTGTGCCGCCGCCGCCGCCAATTCGAAATACCCAACCCAACACCCCAATTCTGTTTGCTTATTGAAACGTCTGTGGTTTGTGTACGTACATAAAGCGTTTTGATCTATCTTCCAATTTCCTATTTCACCGATGCTGGATGAAACGGAAAACGGGTTCTTGATATTTCACGCGACCACTCCCGAGACAAGGGGGGCGCAAACTGTTGATTTGATTTCGAGGGAGGGTGGTTGCTGCTGCTGCTATTGCTGCGGTTGATACCACCCGCTAGACTTGCTCAAGATACGAACGTGATTGATAACGCTCACGCACACAAACACGTACGCGTGTGCAAGTATACGGACATCCCAGCACCCTCCAACACACATACACACCTGTACATGTTCTACCGATGCTTGCGTTGCTGCTGAAACAGCCACCTCCGCCCTTAAAACGAACAAGTTTATCTTTCACGCTTGAAACACCTTTGGGGGTGTTTTTAGCCTGGAACCGAACAACAAAGGGGGCTTTAGTAAATCAGGTTTGATTTAATTAAAAACGTGCTCAAGTGAGAGGTGCATTATAATTAAGTTATAATTCACACGAGTTCTGTTTGCGGGGGAGATAATCAGAGATAAAGATCTTAAATCAGAAGTGTTTGGATATTTCGGATTGACCGATATGAAAACCAAACTCTTATTGCTTCTTTTCATTAATAATTACTAAAAATCATTATAATCAAATTTTTACATGCAAATAGAATTCTTTATAAGAATCATAACTGTTTCAATAAATATAATTATTATTCAAACTTTAAGCTTATTAAATTATTTGCAGATTTTCGGATAATTAAGTAAAACGTAAGGACACAATTATATTATTTTCTTCAAATTTGGAAGCTTATTACACGAAAATTACTGATAGATTCTTTAATATCTCTATTTTATACATATTTTACATTTATTAATTTTCTAATAATTAAGTAAAATGTTAATGAGCGTAAAAAACACTTCAAGAAACAAAATTCTATTATCATGAAAGAACATAAATATCTGTAAAAATATGAAAAAGAAATACTTTTTATTTTTTGTTCATAAATTTATAAACTTTAGAAATTTAATAAACAATACTTTTTACTATAAATTTGCAAAAAGCATATTATTACAAAAAAAGCAGAAATTTTTAAAATTAATAAATATCTGTTCATTAAAAGAGGACGCTCTATGTTTCGTATAGAAAATTTTCTCTTTTTTTGTAATTATTTAAGTATTTTAATGTTTTTTTTTTAACAAATATTGTTGTTATTATGATTAGTAATTATAAAAGACAATTGCATTTATAGTAATTAGATACTCTAAATTTAGGATATTCATCAATATCCCAATTATAACAAGCCACTGAATTAATGACGGCATATCGTCCACGTCTATTGGATTAATCGATAATGATAATAATTTCCCCAATAAAGTCTGTATCAATCAACGGATTTACGAACCTTCGCCTACGGGATTAATTCACAATAATTAATTTCCAATATGATAATAAACTTCAACAATATCCGTCATATACATATGAAATTTTACTAAAAACATATTTTCATTGCTCTAAATGTTTAAATAAACTTAATAAATCTAGTAATACTTTCAGTATTTACTTTTTTTTTCAAATATATTAATGTACTAAATACGCTTTGTTTCAACGATTTACAGGAAATTATTGTTATTATTTCTATAAAAAAAATAAATCTCCTTTGATATAATGGAAATTTAATATTTTTAAATAATAACATTAATGCAATGCACTTACATACTCTCATAGGTAATCTAAAAGAATGTTTTTTTATAACAAAAATAGTTTCGTATTTCCAGTATATTCTGAGCATGAATATTATATGAAGAGACGCAACTTCCAGACGATTTCGTATTCCATATAAAAAATTACATGATTTTGTTTTCCAAGCGATTTGTTCCTGCATTTGATATTTACTGTTGAATAATATTATACGAGACAATTTTTGCTTTCTGTCAATTTCTTTTGTTCTACAAACTTTTTTATTTTAAATTGAAATAATATTAATTTATTGAACAAATCCAACAACAGATATAGTGGAACCTCGCTTAATGAGCATCTCGCTTAACGAGCGACGTTTCGCATAACGAGTGACGATGAGAAGAGAAGTCCCGGATTGCGCGCATTCTACATCATTTTTAAAACTTGTGTACACACATTATGAGTATTTTTGAAGGGTCTATATCGCAAACCCGATAACCGAAAGACCGTCTATTGAAATCGCGACGTTCGAAATCCCGACTATATCGAAATTCCAACGTTAGAAATTCCGACTATATCAAAATCTCGATAACCATAATACCGACTATATCAGAATCTTAAATTATTTCCTAGCGTTGTCACCTCATTCTACACTTTTATTATTAATAACAATAAATTATTATTAATTTATTTGAATTATTCATAATAAACCTTAACATTATGAAATAATCTCAAACACAATTAGATTATTAATTGTTATTATTTATTATTAATAACAATTTAAAAGTCATTACGCTCCGGAATAATTTAAAAATGTTATTGTAGACATTTTCTATATAGTCGGGATTATGGTTGTCGGGAATTCGAACGTCGGAAATTTGATTGACGGTATTTCGGTTGTCGGGCTTGCGATTGCCACACGATTTTTGAATATGTTAAACACTGTATTTATATTGTATAGAAAACAATGACACGTTGTGAATACGTTTGTGAAATAAAGCAGAATGAGAGCAAACAAGAAATATAATATTATTCTTTTTAAATTAAACAATTGAACGTATTTAATTGTCTGTGTAAAATGTAATAATGAACGCGCTTTGTAAACGTCCTTAAATATTACATTCGCATTTTAATTATGTTATATTAAAAAACATTATTAGCGAAACGCTAACGCTCACGCTTTTAATATTTATTTACTTTTTTCGTTCGTCGATGTTTTAACTAAATATACGTATTTGAGCAATATACGTACATTAAAATGTTCATTCATGTACATGATGAAATATTTAAATAATTGGAAACGTTAGTTACTGATAACTAAACTTCATTAATGAATTAAACATTCTTAATATATACATGCAGGAAATTTTTATGATCATTCATACAAAATATTACTACTACATTTTTTAATTTGCGCATTTTTCTTATGCATTAAAATTAATAATTATAATCTTATCAAATTGAACCTAATTTTTACTTATTGCAAAAATAGACGATTTTTTTTAATAAAGTTATTTTTATTTAATGGTAATCCAACATATCTTTGGTAGATAAAACAAAAGACATTAAAATACAAGTTTAAATATATTAGATTATCGAGTGAATTAGGATTAGAAATTTTAATACGATCAGAAAACGTAGGATAATTTTAGATGACGTTGAATCATCGATTATCAATAGATGGCGCTTTGGATACTCGCTGAAACAGAGTGGTACATTTCTTTACGTCAAGATGACATTTGTACCATACTTTTTTTATCGCTTCATGGCTCATTGAGCTCTGATCAAAGTGTAGTATCTGTTCTTATCAGCTTAATATCTGATACCGGCCCGCATGCGGGTCCAGTATATTAATCTGATTTTTGGAATCGGATGAGGAACTGGAGCTTGCTCCGTCCTCGTCAAGGGTTAGCCTAGTATTGCAGTACTTCTAGGATTGGCCCCTACTTATTTAAATTGAAATATAATTTTTGTGAAGAAAATTCATTTTTGATCTTTTAATTATTGTCATTCAAATTATCCTAACTATGCTAAAAATTGCTGAAATTGTCATTTTCTTCCAATACATAGAATTATCTTAAACTACAGAAAATATTAAATTGAAGGTTATAGAATGCTTTTAGTGAATGCTAAAGTGAGCAACCAACGGCTCTTTTGATGATAAATTGCGGCTCCCAATCTGCATAAGATAGCCATTGCTTTGTTAGGTAGGAACATTCATCTCACTATTAATAATGGACAATTTTTATAACAGACAAAATCTTGAAACAAAAACCACTTGTATTTTTCGTTTATTTAGAAATATAAAATAAATACAAACGATATGTTTACTGCAGTTTAGATCAAAACATTATGGAGAATACAAATGTTTCACAAGCGCGTTGAATAGTAAACAGCAGTTAAATAATTAATTTCATAATTGTACCGTGAATATTAATGTATAAAAATGAATGAAACGATTCGTATCTTATAAGTTTGTGAATAATATTGTGAAAGATAAAGTCGCATAAATATTTTGATCTGGATAATGTACCCTGTTTTGTAATGGCACTTTACCTGCCACGCCACATCTGATTTATCGGAATATTATTTCCCCTCGTGCGAGAAAAACCCGTCGTAGCCAGATGCATTCTGCATGTTACAGTTTATTGAATTTTGTTCTGCCGGATAATAAACTTATCCTCTTCGGGTAATTTAAATTTACGCGCAGATGCGTCCGAATAATTGCAAACCAGTTTGTTTGACCAGCCTGCAGCACACGCCAAATGCAATTCAGTTACTGCTAACTTTCAGTTAAATTCTAAACTCTACTTATCATCATGTTGAATGATCGATAAAAACTACTGTACAATGAACATATATATATATTGTTAAGGCACTAAAACATAACTGTAGGAATATAAATAGATGTGCGTTGCTAACTGGGGTGAGTTAGTGTCTGCTGTATTGTGTTCAACATAAAATGATTTATATCACCCTAATATCTACCTAGCACCATCAACAACACGTTCTTAATGGCGGGAAGGAAGTGCCTTTGTTGTTTAGTAGCCTCGAGTGAATTATGTTCTGCCGTAGCTAACGATTTGAATTACAATTTATTGTCGTTAATTGGCTACATTCATCGATGGGCAATCGCGAACTGCTCTCTCGATAAAACGTATTCTAATCCATTGAGTCTATTCTTGCCAAATGCACAATGGAATTAATCTCAATTATACTGTACAAACGATATTGGTATTACTATATCATCTTCCATTCATTCTGATCTAGTTTCAATTAAGCCCTGAATTGATTTTGGCAATTGGCCATAGACAGAAGAAAACTATAAAAATGTTTGATTACAAGTACCTTCATATCACCACTAGCAGTAGTTTCCAAAAGTAAAACAAATCGTTTCGTTATCTAAACATAAGAATCTTTCGCTACTGTTAATTGTCTGATTTTTTTCGCAGTCCGAACAGTTCAGTTCGTTAACCGAATCCACTATATATCACATGAATATACATCACATGTTTTCTATGATTAGTAACTTTTATTTCTGTACGCACACTAATTAAATAAATGTTAAAATCAGTTTGTTTCAGAAAAACAAAAATTTAACATTCAAATGTTCCATAACTTATGCTTCAATTAAATTCAAATAGAGGCCAATCCTAGAAGTACTGCAATACTAGGCTAACCCTTGACGAGGACGGAGCAAGCTCCAGTTCCTCATCCGATTCCAAAAATCAGATTAATATACTGGACCCGCATGCGGGTACTATCAGATATTAAGCTGATAAGAACAGATACTACACTTTGATCAGAGCTCAATGAGCCATGAAACGATAAAAAATAGTAGTACAAATGTCATCTTGACCAACGAAAATGTACCATTCTGCTTCAACGAGTTTACAAGACGCCATCTATTGATTATTGATGATAATAACTAATATAAAAAATATGTATTAAAATATACAAAATAATTCCCTTAACGAAAATATTTTATATAATATAACAAATGATAACAGCAGTTAAATTTAAATATTATTAAACAGTCAGAATAATAAAAACAATTATGTTTTCTATCATATAATATGTGGACTTAGCTTCAGATGTAATTAACTATATTATGTTATAAGGCAAATTAATTAAAGGACTCCAGTTCTCCTTGTTTTCAGTTATAATCATAATTTAAACTAACAACGTCACTTATTTATTCGAGCCTCTGAATGGTTATGGTTTAAGATTCAATTACATCGTTAGTGCCCCATATTGAGTGTATCATATTTTCCATCACATGTTATTGTTATACTCGTTTTACATTGAGGTAAAATAAATAGATCATAGCTCTTATTACTATAAAATAAACATTTACAAACATAATATAGTAAGACCTCGTTTGATGCTGAAAATGTGTTTCTAGACAGCAAGCGTTAAACTAAGTCGCAATAGGAATATAGGACAATTTAGAACTTTTATATTGAATCTAGAAAGCTTTAAATGGTGATTTTACTCGAATAGTCAAACGATCGCTAAATCATTTTTCGTTGATGTAATGTAAATGTTTGTGATGTTAATGCTTGTTATTCTAAGTATAATGTTCGTCATTATGCCTACATCACCTATCCAGGTATTTGACACTGTGAAATATCAACTGCCTATGATGTTGCTGACTTGTTAGTAATTTAGTGATTAATAAAATATGAATGTCTCGTTTGCATTTAATTATGAATGCGGAAACCTACGGAGAAGTACCTGAGGTGGTTTGAGAACTGCTAGGGCAGACGGCGACTCGGCACGCGTGTCTCGACGTTCGTAGACATGGAAAGTTTATCAATTTCGCCAACGCATAAGAAATTATTCATCGTGCATTCAACTCCTTTAATATCGCGTCGCCGAAGACCCAACGCCACCCACGCTCTTTGCCAGTGATTCTCAACAAAGCAAACACATGTACAACTACAAATTTACTAATTTCACTTTCTAAAATTACATTTAAAGTTAGTTTTTGTAGCAAGAATCTTACAAAATAAAACGTAAACAAAAATAAAATAATTGTATATTGATAATTCCAATTATTAAAAATAAATGCTGTATGTAATGCCAATAGAAATTTTCGTTCATGGTGATGAAATTGAAAGAATGGAAGTCAAAATAATAAAATAAGAAAAGCAATAAAAAATTAAAGCTAATACATTTCTTTAGTAAATAAAGTACATTTGTTTAAATTAAACTGATTTGAGACTGGTGGTCCATCCTAGGAAACAAGTTGCTTTGCTTTAATTTTTCACTTTCTATGTCAATTTCTACAATATTTATTACCTCGGTTAATGTTACTTTTTTTAACGAACCTTTGATTTAGCGATGTCCGGAATTTCAAGCCTCATTTTACATTAAAGGATATTCCAATTTAAGACAAACGTGCGACAATTATTTGACAAAATATGGATAAAAGTTGTACTACAAGAAGAAAATAACATCCAAGAAATCAAATATGAAATATTTCGGATGGTTGAATCAATAGGTTTCTAAAATGTCACTGAAGAGGATGTTAGAAATTTATTCAATGTAGAAGATAATGGTTTTTCAGTGTAAGATTTAGAAAAGCTAGTTAGCAACGAAAACAACTAAAATGAAGATGAAATTACAAAAGTTCCTGCCGAAAACAATGTTAGCAACTATAGATTTAAATAACATCTGTTTTAAATGGATTTAATGAAAATTATCCTGTTAAAAGTTGGTTATTTTTAGGCGATCAGTGTTAAATGCAATAACTCCATATAGAAAATTGTTAAATGAAAGAGGAAAAAATGTGATTTCACTTTGTATATAAATTGATAAATATTTTCTTTGTTTGAAATAAAAGCTTTAATTTTTGTCGGTATGTTTGTATAACGGTAATTTGTTTCCTCAACTTTTGTTTTCGACGAAGGACTAAGTTACGGGGATTAATAATAAGATATCGTTTGGTGGAATTAAGATGGCGTTTTATGATGTTACACTATACTTAATACTATTCTTCCTTAATACTTCTTCTCTGATACTGTTACTTAAATACTATTCTAATACTGCTCTTCTCCATGCGTAACTCTTCCAATCTAAGCTTCCTCGCCAACTTCATGCTGTACATTGTTGCCACTTTTCACAACCACTGTTGCGTTCAAACAATTTTATTTTTGTTTAATATCTTAAGTTTTATTGGCTACTTTTCTATAAATTCAATATTATTATAGAAGAATTAACAAATATGCGGATTTATACACACATTTTATAATAACATCCTAATAATTGTGCAATGTGTAATTACCTTTAGAATATCGCAAAAAGTTTGAAATCCACTGCTGCACGTCAATATGACACCGCTGCGTCTCTTCATTTATTAAACGAGCACCTTCGATCGTCTGCACGAGTATATTTGTACACACGACCACGCATTCTGTGAATGTTTTATTTTGTTTGAGATGAAATAGTCTCTCTCGCAATATGAAATTACTGGCGGTGCATGTGTAAACCCCGATGTGCGATAGATATAATAAATATGTCAGAGCAGCGCGATATTGTTTGCACAAACGATTTCAATTATCGCACCCGAATCTTCGTTTGATCCATCTTAATACGAAAACACTGTTTTGTTTTTGTTTTGTTTACGATCAATGGGATCGAATGCAATATACACGATATTATTGTTCATTAATTGTCCGAAATTATTTATACACAATTGCATTATTAAAGCGAGCTTTGTTGCGGTGTTCGGGGATGAACGCATCAAACGAAATCTAAAGCAAATTCGATACGCTAATATCGGCGTTCAATTTCAGTTTTCGCGTGCCCACTTTTTTGTTTGAAATTATTATTATTGTTATGCATGTTACGCAATTCGCCGCCGGAACGGTTTAATCATCCTCGTTAATATTTTGTTGTTTTTTTTTGTTGTTGTTGTTCGACGCGCTAACCAATGTCTATGTTTATTGTTTCCATCATTATTACATTGAATGCGTGGAAACGACGTATTATTTATTATTGAAAATTAAAATGCTGTTTGTTCGTTATTCAAATTTTTGGGGTTTTATCTGTTAAATTACATAACCCACTCGATCCCATTACATATATATTTTTTTTAATTTCATAATCCCCTTTTAAATTTACATTTATATAAAGCCTACTACATGAACAAATGGTGCCAATATGAAAATAAAAAAACAAAACAATTATTTGTATATTATTATTGAAGTAGTCTATGTGTTTTAATATAATTCACGACTAAACGTTGGAATTATTTATATACTAAAACTAATAATTAGATTTATTTTTAAAAAAAAAGTAGAGTTATTAGACATAATTTTTTTAAAGCAAAATAAGAAAACCTAATTTATTTTTAAACTATATTCATTTAATTGATATTCCACATTTGCAAAAAGTTATAATTATTTATATTCATATAAATATTCAATATAATTTGTTTATTTTGTTTATACAGATCTACTAAAACTTTTATTTGTTGTTTGTCAATTGTTTAAAACATAACATTTTTTACAGCTGTCAGCAATTAAACGCAACCCATAAATTGAGAAACACTTTTCTAGATATTTGATTCATGGATCAATATATTAAAATTATAGTTAACTTATTCCAAATATTATTAACATAATCTATAGTTAGTTAAAAGATACAATTTGTAAATTAAAAACCTAATTACAATTCGTTTAGAGTGTTCCTAGAATCACAAAAATAGGAATAGAAATACTAAATCTATATTTAACAAATTACATACTTTACTCCAGTTTCAACCAAAATTGCTTCACATGTTTTCTATTTATCGCTTATTCATTTAGAATAAATGTGTTCGGTTTGTGAGTTCTTTGAAAAGCACTTTCAATTTACATTTTATGATGCACATTGCAACTGCACTAAAGTAAACTTTAATTCTTCGATTTTGATTTAAATGAAATAAAAATTCAATTTCTCTTGGAAAACACATAAAGACAATATTTCAAATTAATAATTAGGTTGTGTAATTTTTTAACTGGGTTGCAAAATGACAACTGTCACTTTGTGTCATAACGAGAAACTGGTAAAATACTCTTACCAATTGCTTCGCAAAATGACAGCTGTCAACTTGTGTCAAAGCGGAAAACAGGTGAAATACTCTTAGTAACGAAATACTCTTGGTAACGAGATAAAAAGATTAAGAAACATTTCTCAAAATGTGTTCAGTTTGTGAGTTCTTTGAAATGCACTTTCAATTTACATTTAATGATACACTTTGGAGCAACTGCATTAAAGTAAACTTTAATTCTTCGATTTTGTTTTAAATGAAATAAAAATTCAATTTCTCTTGAAAAACACATAAAGATAATATTTCAAATTAATAATTAGTTTGTGTAAACTGGGTTGTAAAATGACAGCTGTCACTTTGTGTCATAACGAGGAACTGGTAAAATACTCTTACCAATTGCTTCGTAAAATGACAGCTGTCATCTTGTGTCAAAGCGAAAAACATGTGAAATACTCTTAGTAACGAAATACTCTTGGTAACCAGACAAAAAGATTAAGAAACATTACTCAAAATGTGTTCAGTTTGTGAATCCTTTGAAAAGCACTTTCAATTTACATTTAATGATACACTTTGAAGCAACTGCACTAAAGTAATCTTTAATTCTTCGATTTTGTTTTAAATAAAATAAAAATTAAATTTCTCTTGGAAAACACATAAAGACAATATTTCAAATTAATAATTAGGTTGTGTAATTTTTTAACTGGGTTGCAAAATGACAGCTGTCACTTTGTGTCATAACGAGGAACTGGTAAAATACTCTTACCAATTGCTTCGCAAAATGACAGCTGTCACCTTGTGTCAAAGCGAAGAACATGTGAAATACTCTTAGCAACGAAATACTCTTGGTAATGAGACAAATAGATTAGGAAACATTTCTCAAAATGTGTTCAGTTTGTGAGTTCTTTGAAAAGCACTTTCAATTTACATTTAATGATACACTTTAGAGCAACTGCATTAAAGTAAACTTTAATTCTTCGATTTTGTTTTAAATGAAATAAAAATTCAATTTCTCTTGAAAAACACATAAACATAATATTTCAAATTAATAATTAGATTGTGTCATTTTTTAACTGGGTCGCAAAATGACAGCAGGTACTCTGTGTAATAACGATGAACAGGTAAAATACTCTTACCAATTGCTTCGAAAAATGACAGCTGTCACCTTGTGTCAAAGCGAAGAACATGTGAAATACTCTTAATAACGAAATATTCTTGGTAACGAGACAAAATATTAAGAAACATTTCTCAAAATGTGTTCAGTTTGTGAGTTCTTTGAAAATCACTTTCAATTAACATTTTATGATGCACTTTGGATCAAATACTCTTACCAATTGCTTCGCAAAATGACAGCTGTCACCTTGTGTCAAAGCGAAGAACAGGTGATATACTCTTAGTAACGAAATACTCTTGGTAACGAGAAAAGATTAAGAAACAATGGTATATAATACTTTGTACAAAAAATATTTTACAAAAAATTATAATATTATTCAGTGTCGTTATTTGTTAAAAAAAAACACTATATTTATTTCATTATTTATTAAAAAATATTTCTTTATGAAGCTAATATTGAAAGACATATCTTTTGTATGAAAAAGTATATATATAAAATCAGATTGCACAAAAGGCTATCGTCACGTAACGAATGATGAATTTCCACTTTTAAGCTATAATTAATAGCTTCTTGGTTGTTTATTTCAGGGCGTTGGTTTACTTGAATGGATATTGTTGGTTTATCGATTACCATCCATCAATATCAATCAAGTAAATTTCCAAGGCCCCCCAAGCCCTGCTGCTACTGCTGCGATTGACGTAACAGGAAAAGGTGCACTGTCCCAAATCGGGGAGTTCGCTGTGTACAGAGTGGTCCTTCCAACATTACTCTTCTTTTTTTTTCATCCCATTTCCTCGCCCTCTCTTGACTTTCCTTTCAGACTTCGGTTCTGTACAAAAAAAAAACGAGGTTGATAGTGGATGTTAAATGGTTACGCAGGGTGGATCCAAATTGGAATGATCCGAAAGGTCAGTGGGATTGTGAGGTTGATGAGCTGAAAAGCGTTAATTGTGCAACGCGAGCGTTCGCCGCGCTAATTACGAGCAATTAACAATTGCTGTCTTCATTGAACAGTCCAGTGAATCGAATCAGCGAACCAGTAATAAGGGGTTGCCTTACACACACACACAAAAATGAAAACGAGAAAAAAAAAATGGAATTGATGGATACAAAAAAAAAAACATGAAAAGCCGGGGGGGAGGAATCTCTTCGGTCTCGCTTTTGTCTGGTAAATTAAAATCGTGAACGGCATGGGTGGCCCTATTAATAACTGCGGCGGTAGCAATTAATCATTGTCACACTTCGAGTGTTTTGTGTCCACCCTCTTTGAGCTAAATGCCCCATAAGTAGATTTTTTTTCCACGTACACTCGTTCCATTTCGGGATTCTCTAAATTGGACCGCGACGGGAGGGAAACGCGTGCTTCGCACCACCAATACACATATTTTTTTTGAACTCAACAAATTACTAAAAAAAATCCAACAGTACATGAAAAAATTATTAAAAAAAAAAACAATAACTCGCAAAGTGCGGATAATCGGTTCCGCCAATATGTTTGAAACCAGACTCATTAAAGAACTAAATGCATACAAATATAAACTGCATAAAAAGACACTTGAAAAACAGATAATTTTTATTAATTAAAATTTAGTTTGTTTTGAAATTTTCAAACTAGACTATAGTGAGTCCGAACTACACTATGCGAGGTATTACTGTATTTTTTTAAAATACTTTTTTCATATACAGAACTGCGAATTCTACACAGTTGAAATTTAGTATTCAAATAACTTGAGAATTGTTTTATATTATCTAACATCAAAGGTTTCAACATATTTGAAATATGACACTATTTCATTATGAATTCAACACACATTTGAAATTTTATTCAGCAGTCAAATAACTTGAGAAGATTTCGTCAAACATCTGATTAACTTAAGTAAATTTAATTATAAAAGTTGTCTAAATGTATTAATTAATTCACCAGTACATAAATAAGCAACATTGAAATAACATATTTAAACAGAGTATTGGATTTACTTCATCATCTGAAATAACTTTATCATTCCACTAGTACATGCAGAAGAAACATTGAAATAACACACTTAAACAGAATAGTTCATTACGAATTTAATTCATATAATTTGAGAAGATTTTTGTTAAAAATCTTTAATATTTACTTATGGAAATTAACTTATACAAAAATGATATGTTTCATGATGATGACATTTTTTTTGTCATATTTGAAGTAATACATTTTATTAAATTATTTAAATAATAATTTCAAAATATTTCATTAAATATCATGAAAATTTGCTTATAAATTTTTATTTTTCAACAAAAGAAATTATCAAATTTTTCTATCAGCACTTGAAGAAAGTTGACAAAATAATGATATAACACTCTTGTACAATGTATTTCATTACAAAATCATCACTTATTTAAAATTAATGTATACCTTTGTTTTTTTTTGTATAAATATGATAATATCATGACAGTTTAGACTGGGGACACTTGCGTGTAAATAAAGTAAAATAATCTGCAGAGCGTTGACTAAGGTAAACTCCAGTGTTAACTAAGTTAGTTACATTCGATGTGGAGGAAGGAGTATGTACTTCGAACTGGCTGCAAACTAACTTAATGGGCTCTACTCAAGCCATTGTGCGGTCGGGTAAAATTTCAAATACGTATTGAATTTGTAATGGAATACACTACTTAATGGATTATAGTTTCTTTTTATTTTTACTACAAAACTTTCAACCACCATTCTTCTTCTATTTCAATTGCATTTTTGTAAATAATTCCTGAACAAGATTATAAACATTACTTTATTTACATTATTTTAGTGGGATATCAATGATGATATTAAATATCTAAGTTCTTTATAATTATTCACGTATACACTAGTCTTTTAGGTGAAATTGAATAAAATGATTCAATCTCATTCATAAATATCTCCAATTTCTAGATAAACAAAATAAAAACAATTTTATTATAATATTTGTAATTTCTCTACATAATTTCCATTTATTTCTTAAGTCAAAACATTCTTCAAAATCGGCTTTTTGGAGCTTTTAAACTTAATGATCTATTCTTTGGAACTGAAGACTCGTTACTCGTTCTATTTTTTTATTGTTGGAAACAACCAGAAATCACAAGACGCTAGTTCGGTAGAATTAGGTGATAGGCGAATTTCATTGATGCCAGAGAACGCAAGGAAGTTGTTCATTATTTCAGTAGTGTGAGTGGGCGCGTGATCGTGATGTAAGAAGTAGCAACGAAGTTCCCGTTCTTTCTGGTTTCCAACAATTTCTTGAAAAGCAAGTTTCTGTGTTCTACTTAGCTGTTACCATCTGACCAGATTCGAGTAAGATAGCAGCTACCATTTTTGTTGCTGATTTTTGTTGTCTTGTTTTAACTAGGGAGAATTGCACCTTCTGCGCTCCATACCATGGACTGGTTTCCAGGTCAAACTTATAGAATCAAGATTCATCACCTGTTACGATTTTACTAAAACTGCTAGAATCTAATTTTTCAAAATTTTCCAAGAAATATTCGGCAAAACGAACATGTGCCTTTATTTGATAGTCATTTGAAAATCGTGGAACCCATCGAGCGGATTTCTTCATGCATTCAAAGTGATGATTCAATAATTGCCATGCTTCAAGCCCAATTCATCAACTACCATTTCCTATGTCACTCTATGATCTTCATCAATGTTTGTCTTCACAATTTATATCATCAGTCGAAGATTTCGGACAACTTTCACGAGGTTTGTATTCCACAGAAAAATGTCCGGTCTGAAATCTTTGAAACCACTTGGAAATAGTCACAAAGTAGGGTGCATTCACTCCATATACATTTTGGTATTCCTGGAAAATTTGCATAGGCTTGAGTTGACGTCGAATCCGTAGAGAATGGCAAAACAAATTTTTGATGTTGGTGGTGGAATTTCTACCAACCTTACATTACTAATCTTGCATTTTCTCCAATATTCTTGAAATTTGGCATGAAATACTGTTACACTTTAACAAATTGAAAAACAACTTTTGTTTTTCAGAAACATCTATATTGGGTTGACAAGAAAGAACATCACAAATAGATAGCATAATGTTAGTTTTTGAAGGAATTTAATAAATACTTATAAAAGTGACATTAAAAGTAAAATAAATCAATTTGTTCTTTGAAACAATTACAGTATGATGTTATGTAATGCAAAGAACAAACAGATTTAATTGTCTAAATATTTGGTGTAAATTAAGTTTATTGAATGAATATTCAATTACAATTTACCAACAAACAAAAAAAACATAGAGAGAAGTAAATTATTAAAAGATGTGTTTATAAATAGCCATACAAAACTTGATTATAATTGACGGTCTCTTTATGAGCTGCAAAATACACACACACACAACACGGCACCGGAAAATAACGAACGACCAATGGGGGTTGATGCTATAAATATTTTAACAATGGGCTTGTTTTTTATGCATCCGCCTGTCCGCTAATTGCTATTGACCCAATTCAATATTCCTGAACTACTTTTTCACTTCACCAGTTCATTAAATCCACTCACAAACAACAATTTAGTTCAGTTAAAACAATATTTAATTTCAAATTTATAGATTTTTTTACTACCCATAAATTAATTAATAATAACAATATTTATTTAAAATAAATGTATTTTTTGGGAAAAATATAAGACAGAAATTTACAGGAAAAGAAAATCCCGGAAAACATAATAAATTTCAATTTCACTTTTTTATTTAAATAATTTTATTGGATCAAAGGGTTTGTGTTTCTAGCTCATTTCGCTATATGGTTTCCATTCGAGTAAAAATTTACTTTAACTTTTTTTTTTCATTTACAAGGTTTTTCGAGAAAATTATTGTCTTTAAAAGTAAATTTTATCAAATTTTATAAAAAAAAAACTGTAAAATAAAATGTTTATGATATGAAATATTTCATGTGTATAAAGTGATATTTTTGTAGTAATATTCTCTATTACATATCGCTTTGTTAAACTAAACGTGTATTGTATTTGATCAAAGTAAAGTTAGCACTGTGCGTTTCAATGGATTTTACAACTTCTCCCATAAATGAATCGCGTAGCATTGTGCCGAACTTGGTATAATATATTTACATCTATTGCAGGATATCAAAGACCTTTGCGAGCGATCAATCTAAGCCCTTCTCACAAACACAATACGTCGGAATAGTCGTGCATCGATCGCATTTATGTACAACACCTTTACAATTTAATAGAAAATAATAGTTTAATGCAGTCTAGATTGAAGATCTAGAAGACTATCAAAATAAATGTAGTTTTTCTTAGTATAGATTTAAAATTAAACAATACTCTTAAAGCTCATTTTAATGTTACTTAATAAATGATATTATTCTTATTCTTTATTTCTTATTCTTATTTCTTTATGCATTTATAGAGTTAAGATTTTAAATATCTGATGAGTTTAATGTTTCAAAGTTTTGAAAAACTTCATTAATTAATGAACAGGACTTTCAGTTGTTGTAAGTTTTTCATTCAGAAATACCTCGCACAGTGCGGGTAATCGGTTTTGCAAGTCTCCAGGACTGTTTGTAACCAAAATAATCGAAGAAATAAATATGGAAACATATCGGAAAAAAAGATCAGCCAATTTGAGTAACGTAACTTGAAAGAAAATGTATATAATTAAAAAAAAAAAGGAAGGATAGAACGCTTGTTCAGTAAAATGCCTTGGACTTACGAACTAGTTCTCTTCCAAAGGGTTATTCGTAAATCGAATTTGTTCGTAACTCGGGAGAATTTTAAAAATTGTGTTTCAATTTGTTCTAATATCGAATTGTTCGAACATTAAACTGTTCGAACTTTGAGCATCTACAGAATATTTTATAATGATCAAAATAAGAAAGTGTCATTTTTCAATTATATAATTATAAAATATTTTTTTATATACGAAATTACGTTTGAATGGGTAATTTTATAAAATAATTTACAGAAATGATTCAATAAATAAGGTATATTGGTTTTCGAAAAGAAACCGAATGATTTATTAGTTATATAAAGTTTCTCGTGGAAATTTGTATCATTTTTCACTACCTTTAAAAAGCTAATAAACTTCATAGTTTATATAAGTTCGAGTCGAAAGCGATTGATCTATATAAATATGCGTATACCGAAAGCAATTAAATGATCAATATCCCAATTACAGCTTCATTCTCTTGATGTGACCTGTGAACGTCGATAAAGCAAACACGCCGAATGTCCACATTCAATAACAACAGCTCGATTGTACAACGTTACTATAAAGTTTTAATTTACTTCGAGGAAAACGGAAGGCAATTTCAGAACACGCGGAAAATGCAAACAAATATAAAAAGAGGGTATAACAACAACAACAACAACAAAAAATAGTAATAAATGTGTTTGAAATTGGAATAGTAGTCTCCATCCATAGACGGATATTACTTCAATTTGCGATGCGACGTTATTCCGTAACGTTTTCCGCTTTATTTATTTATTTCTATATATTTTTCTTCTTGTATTTCTTTTGCAGGTACTGCGTTGAATTCCAGGTGGTGAAGGCGTCGAAGGCGTGCAAGAAGGAGTCCAATTACGAGGCGCTCAAGGAAGGTAAGTAAATTTTCGAAGGAAGAAGTAAATCCGTGCGGGATTTTCCTTTCCGTTCCCGGTGATTCGCGTTCTTCTCTCTCTCCAAAGAAAATATTCCAATTCCCAGCAATCCTCGAAATAATTAACTAAGCCGGAAACTTTATGTGCCTACGTACCGGAAGGGGGAAAAAATCGTCGGATGAAAAATATCGTTATTCCGTGCTATCTTAAATACTCAAGCTTCGTGTTGTGCTCTTTTTTTTTACTATTCCTGCTCGTCCGGATCGGAATGTTCACTGTGTATTTTTTTTTCTTTCTTTCTCTCTTTGTTGTTTTCGTAGTACTATGGTGGCACGCTACAGTGGGTTTTCAAAGGGCCGTAACGTTGCGCGAATTTATTGCGCTTGGATTCAATGGCACGCAGAGAACTATCGAAATCTAATTAGCGGGAGTTTGCTTAATTGCATCCGACACTCGAAATTTGCTGATCCGAAAACGCGATCCTAGGCATTGCATATTTTGTATACTCTCTCACTCGTCATACAACAGACTCAAGTGCTGCAGTATCGAGAAAACAAAAACAAACAGAAAATTTACTGGTTAACTTCATATATCATCAGAGAGAACAATAGAAACAAAAATATTAACTATTTCAACTTATTTTTATCTTTTTATCGTTTTCAACAATTTATTTTATAATTCATCTTTCTATTGTTAATATAAATTATAATAATCAATGGTTATGTTGTATCTTAACTTATGAAACACGTTCAATTTTTAATGGATTGCGAAATGACAGCTCACTTTGAGTCAAAGTGTCAAAAAATCTATGTATAAACAGTACAACTACAAACAAGTATATTTGGTCTCGCAACAAAAAGGTTGACAAACGCTGTTGTAGACAATTTGAAATAATTGCAATGTTAAGCTTTCGATTCGGATCGCAAATAGCAAATTTGATTATTGTAATGTAATTTTGACAGTTTTCAAATCTGTCAATGTGTGTTTTCAACATATAATAAGAACATCAAAATAAATTAATTTGCATTATTTCATATGTCGTAGAAAATAATGTTTCAAAAAGAAAATTTCGATTATAATTATAAAAGATCATCGAGTTTCGGGAATTTTTGTTCTTAATATATAAACATATATTTCCTAGATGAAGAGCCGGTAGTCTGGGAAATTAATTTAAAATTTTCCGTTATCCTGAAATTAAAAAAATCCGTCTATATAAGTTAGAAAAAATAAACTATTTCCCATTTACTTGTATATAAAACTTCATTCAGTTTTCTATTTCGTGATAAATATTAACTTTTCTTATAAAATTGAGTGATTTTATAAGGAAATATATGACGTTGCATATAAGAATATTTTTTTTGCGTTTAAATAAATAAAAATGAAAAAAAAAATAATTGGAGCACAAAAAGTATATTGCATACTCACTCTCAAACACGACATGCATATGTGAAAACCCACTCTCATTATGTTAACGATGTTCTCTTAAAAAACCGGAGGGATTTTGAAAGCCATCGAGTATGTGACGAACGCACGAAAGCAACGAGCCAGAGCAGAAGTTCCCTTTCATCTTCAATTACACGTCCATTTCCAATCATACAGAACCGAAAGGATTGCAATTATTTTATTCATTTCAATTTGAATCATCAAACATTTAAAACATATTTATTTCACTGAAGAATCTCACGATTTTTAATTTCATTAAATGAACAAGACCATTAATTTTGATCACCGTCGCTGTAGTATGTTTTATTTAAATATACAGCTTAAAATTTTATGAAAACAACCAGCATTAATAAATGTTGATGTTTTTATAGAAATTTTGAATTTGTTTCTTTCAATTAATAAAAAAATTGACAGGTGTCCCCTTATGTCAAATCGATATACTTTTAATATTGTTTTATTGAATGAAGGAAACAATATACATAATAAGTCTAATTATTTAATGTTTTTATGCTTTAATTATGTAATTAAATCCGGTGGCAATCGCAAGCCCGACAACCGAAATAACGTCAATCAAAATCCCGGCAACCATAATTCCGACTATATCAAAATCCCGACTACATCGAAATCCCGGCAACCATCATCCCGACTATATCAAAATCCCGGCAACCATAATCCCGACTATATCGAGGTCATTTTTTAATTGTTATTAATAATTAATAACAACAATTAATTATCTAATTGTATTTGAGATTATTTTATATTGTTAAGTATAGTTAATATTAGTTAGCAATTATAATTTAATTAATAATTTACAAGACATAAGAATGAATTGACCCGGCGCATCCACCTATATCGATTGAACTCTTCAATGTCTAAAAATATAAAATTACTTTGACGCTTAAATTCAATTATTCCTTGACATTTAATTAATATTCTCAATTAGATATTTCAATCAGTGCAATCAGTTTAAATTGAAAAGAAATTAATTTACAGTTTCTTGAATGCAGACAAAAAAAATTGAATCACGTTAAATTTTTAATGGTTCACAAAATGACAGCTTTCACTATGTGTCAAAGCAAACAAATACTACAACTATGTAAACAAATATGTTGGATCAAGAAGGTTGAGAAACGTTAGTTTATATCACGTAGTAAAACATTTTACATCACGTATTTTCTTATTGACTATTTTAATTAGATTAAAAAAAAGTAGTAAATGTAAATTTTTATTTACAATTTTTAATTTTAGAAAAATAAAATAAAAATATTACAATTATTTAAAAAAAAAATAACTTGATATTTAGATTTTTTGTAAAACTGATTGATTTTATTAGTAAAATAATGTAAATTGATACTTTTATCATTGAATGATTCAATGAGCATATTTCAAGGAGATATTTCAGTTTTAAATCCTATGTTTTTTTAAATTTTATTTTCTATAATGAAAATGCTTAAGTAGTTTCTGCATTCACCGATTCAATTAATAAATAGTTTAACCTAATCCTAACCTTATTATTATGTAAATTTGTATACTTCTTATTAATAACATTTAGTTTCGAAATTACATAAATCTAAGTAATTTTTACAGTCACTGATTCCATTAGTAAAGACATTATCCTAAATTATTGACATAATCATTACGACTATGGAAACTTGTATATTTCTTAATAACAAAACTTAATTTCTAATATTTTTAGAAGTACAGACATCCTCATTATTGTTTCCATAGTCATTACGAGTATGTAAACTTTGATAGTTCTTAGTAACAAAATTCAATTTTTTTTTATTAGAAGTGTAAATTTTTAGTAACAAAATGTATATATTTCTTGCACTGGCGAATCTATTAATAAAGAGTTTGTCCTAATTCCAAACTTATTCTTGTTTTCATAGTTATTAACTATGATGTAAACTTGTATAATTAACTAATGTTATTTTAATTTCAGGTGAAACGGTGTGCGTACGTTGCGAGTCTCAGGCCCTGCGAAAAACCCTCGGATATAGGTGTCAAGGTCACGGGGTGACCGGACTCTTCACCAGATGGTCAGCTTTTTCGGCGCCGCATTGTCACGGCAAATGGGTCCGTGTCCAGCAGCACGCAGACAAGTCCTGCGGAGTAAAATCCTGTCAAGCGGACAGCATTTACATTTTCGTTTAATTTCGACATGTTACACACTCGAAACACGGCCCAAACCCGCCTCCTACCCCCTTCTACACACACACACAAACTATTTTACCTTTATTTAGACTGAACCCATATATATTCATTTAATTTACTTTACTTTACCCTAGACTGAGACGTTTTCGCAATTTACGATTTTATTATTAAGTATGAAAATGTACATTTAAATTTGGTGTCAATATTTAAATTTATTTCTAAAATAAAATAAATTATTTTGCTCGAACCCATACATTTTAATATCATATTTTTGAAAATGAGACATAACAAGTTTGTTTATTAAATTAACGTCGAGTTAACTTTCCCTTCGAAAATCCCTTACAAATTAAATTACTAAGGTTAAATTTAGCCTTCGAAATTAAACCCTAAATATTACAAACAAGCTAAACATTTGTTTTAATACCCGTAGAGAGAACAGCAATTCTATAGGCTTATCTAATAACAGATAGAATAAGGCAAATCGTAGATTTTAGTTTCGTTTTAATTTTACACCAAATTTAAATTTAGTGTTCTACAACAGCGTTTCTCAAAAAATTTGTAGTTTATGACATGCAGATTTTGACGCTTCGACGCAATGTGACAGCTGTCATTTTGCAAATCCAGATTGAGAAACGCTGTTCTTTAATATTTCTTTCCTACTTATACTTATAACGTATAATTATTTTTTTATTATTATATTGAGTTTTATATTACTTTTATAATAGGCTTTGCGTTGTGTATTTCTTTCTCTTTTTTTATATAGAGAACCTTTTCAAATGGAAATGTAATTTTTTACTAACCTAATGTATGTGTATATACCATAATAATGATAATATATAAAGGAAAGTAGATTTATTCTGTGTACACACACCTCTACTTATGTCTATTTTAACAAACATATCAAAAAATCAATAACAGGTAAACCTAACGTACCAATTAAGGCATTTCTTTCGAAAACGCTACATAGACAAAAAAAAATATAAATATATATATTACATTCATTTTGTTTTAATCGTTTCATTGTTATACCATATATTTGTCAAAATGTAATAAAGAGTAACCCATTCTAATAAAAACAAATCTTTTTATCAATTTTACATATTCAATCCAAAATCACGGTAAGTATTTAATCATTTTTATGTGATCTTTCTTCTTGCATATTCAAGTACATCTATTATCTAAAACAGTGTTTTTCAACCAGTATAAAAAATTAAAATATCATCAAAGTTTAGTTGTGTTTGATTAACAAAAGATTCAAATGCGCTGTAAGATAAAAATTTAAAATGATTGATCTAAAGAAGCGTTTCTTAACCTATGGGTAGCTTTAAACTTTTAATTTGTCCCAAAATGACAGCTGTCATCTTCAGTGAAAGTGAGGATCCGGTTAGAAGAACAGTAATTATGTCACAGTTATTATATTCCATTATTGTCCTTATATTTTGGTTAGATATGTCCCCGAATTGTATTTTTGGAATCTTTGTATATAAAGCAATGAGAGAGAAACAAAATCCAAGTCATGTCGAAATTGAGTTCTGTCAAAGTGAGGATCTGGTATGAAAAATAGCAGTTATGTCAGAGTTAGGGTGACAGACGAATCTATTTTTTCGGAATTTGTCCTTATTTTTGGTTAGATATGTCCCCGAATTGTATTTTTGGAACCTTTGTATATAAAGCAATGAGAGAGAAACAAAATCCAAGTGATGTCGAAATTGAGTTCAGTCAAAGTGAGGATCTGGTAAGAAAAATACCAATTATGTCACAATTAGGGTGACAAACGACACTATTTTTCGGAATCTTTGTAAAGGGTGTCCCAAAATAAACGCAACATTTGAAGTAAAGTGTCAAATTGTTTTTTTTTTGGGTTTCTAACACTTTACTGCACAAATGACGGCAAATTCAAATGTTGCGTTAATTTTGGGACACCCTTATATAAAGTAGTGTGAGAGAAACAAAATCCACCTCATGTCGAAATGTTTTATTGGTCAGATTACCCTAGGCATAGTACAACTAAATACAAAATGGTTGAGAAACTCTGATCTAAAGTACAATATCAACGATTATATATTTAAAAAAATCTAGCAAATATTTTCAATTCATAGTCGTCATTTTGTTTTTATATACAGTTAAACCTCGCATAACGAGAAAAATGATTCTAAAATGGGGAAAATTGGTTCACTGTACGAGTAAAAATACTGTATATAATTTCAAGAGTGCTGCGATTGAGTTGGGTATGACATTTAAAGGTTCTTAAATTCAGCGCAGGATTTTTCGGTCTCTTTTGATGCTGTTAAATAACTGCGCTTTGCGGCGACCCCTGAGGGTGTTAATAATGGACAACAATGCTGTAAACCTAAACGCCCTGAGGTGCTCTTTGACCTCCGCATAAAAATACCTTTGCTGCAATTTATTTTGACTTCTGACAGGAGTTTCCAACCGTACTCTTCTTTTATATCCTTCGAGCATTGCAACAGATTTTCATGTGCTTCATAAAATTAAAAACTCTTTGATCCATTATAAAAATCCTACATCTTACTTAATTGAATCATTGATAGCCATAACAAGTCATCAAGCCATTCTGAAATTCTGCAAATTTACTAAAATCTTCATGTAAATTTATAGAAATTAAGTAACAATCTGAATCATTACTATAATATGATACAGGGCACCTGGCAAATGGACAAAATAGGGAAGAGAAGAAGTAATAAAGATTTATTTAATTTTTTAATATCTAATATTTTTAAAAGATTATTCTAAATTAATGAATTATTTTATGAAAATCTGCAGATTAAGAGTGTATAAAAGATTTTTAATTATACTAATAAATATCACAATCTATTTACATCATTTGCTAAGCAAGCAAATGTTAAGACTTTATTCACGAGCAAAATTAATATCCTGTAAAGTTCGAACAGATTTTAAAATTACTGACACTGCACCGTGCATAACTTATGTAAGTTTGAATGCAAAATCCTTTTATAATTGCTTCGAGAGTTGCTCGGGTAGGAAACTGGAGACGCGTGGATGCCGTGTACGTTAAATAATGTAATTTGCCAAGAGCAATATTTGTCAATTCGAAATTCTAAAGCAATTAGATGCCGCATTTACTTGGTCTAAGCCATTATTCGGATGTCTATTATCATTTAATTTCAGACGTTAACTGGTTATTAACTCATAATTATAATAACCGCAGGTTTAAGTAAACTCTTTTTGTTGCAAATCCAATGGCGGAACTGCAATGACGCCCGGATGTAAAAAGGGCCCCATAGGAAAATTTTGTTTAAAACCCTAAAATCTGAAAATCTTTACTATAGTTACCGACATTAACTCTCCTCCTATGTCTAAAGCTCACTACATTCATGGCCCATCAAGTACCCGAAATTCAAATTGTTGTCCAAGCCTCATAAAGTCATACCTTGCTAATTAGAAAATATCCGAACCAGACTTCTCGCGAATTTAAAACACAGGCGAAAAAAAAATAAAGCTTATCAGAAATAATTTTAAATAGTTTGTAGGGGGGACAAATATTTAAAGTTCCGCCACTGTGCAAATTCTACAGCAAATCAAAATGTTAGAAATAGTAGCCTGTATCACGAAAATTCGATACTAAAGTTTGCTGGTTCGATCCTCTAAAAGCAACAAAAAATTGTGGGGCCGATAAACCCGAAAAGGGTAGAAAAAGGGTCAAAGAGATCTGTATTATCTTATAGATTCAAAAAGATAATTATAGTTTTTGAATGACTTTCAATTAAACAATTTCAATTCATTCCTTATTTTTTATCTTCCTCTTGGGTCCATTGATTTGGACACATTTACAGTGATATTCAATGCATTTTTAAAAAACGTGTTGAATAATGTATTACTAAAGTGTTTATAAGCGCAGTTTGAATAAATCCTAGCTTATAGTGGTTGCATTAGAACGCACATAAACCATACAGTTTGAATAATTAACTATATTATTTCTAAATATAAATCAATAGCAAATAAGGAATATCTAAATCCGGCTAAACACAATTACAATAAATCTCGATTTACGGAGATCAGATTTATTGCCAATTTACTGGTGTATTCTGTTTATTTCCCCAAAGATAAAATGATAATCCTACTTAAACCTCGGTAGCTGCAGTTATCTATAAATTATATACCGAGCTATAAAAGCAACAATGTAAGACCTCCGTTTTCATAAACTCATCCATGCAAAATTATTATCGATATTCCAAAATCTGCTAATGCTAACGTTAAATTGTATTTTATATTAATATACAATGTGTCAAATATGTTATCTTCTTCTATTATTCTTAATGAATATAAATAATGAAATTTAACTCTTTCCATTTTATTCAATTTATAGAAAGCATAAAAAAATTAAATTAGGAATATATTTCCGATAAAATTTCTTTGAATTTGTGCAAATATTTGATCTACATTATCTCACGACATAAACCTTCAGATAACTATGAACTATAATACATATAAACATGTTTTTTACTACTGTTCAACCCTTCAATATGAAGAGAATTACTTCGTAAAATGTTTATTGCAACTCTAAACTCTTCGAATATATGTGTGATCATGTTAAATGGATCTTGAATATTTAATACTTGTTTACGTTCATTTTCAGAGTATATTTCGTTTGATCATTTATGTGAGTGTAGTAAAATAACATTATGTTAACCCCAAGGGACTAACATGTCTTGTCAGAAGTGCAATATTTCATCATGAAACAAGGTTTATGTTATGCAACCAAATAAGCACACAGGATGGTTTCAAATATAAGACATTTATTTAGTCAAGTTACATAGTATAAAATATAGTTATCCTTTGGTAGACGTAATGGTTACAATTAAAAGCAATTCAAACAAAATTAGCGACTTTCTCGGATGGCGTCAATTTATTCTCGCCCTCAGCCAAAACCCGAAGCAACTCTTTCCTCGCCTTTGTACCAATCCAAAACATTAGAGAACAACCTAAAGCCAACTATAAAAAGCAACAATAAGTATTTCATTATTATGACAATTATATCATTTACCTGTAAACCAGCGAATATATAAGTGCTAGTTGATATGTTCCTGTTTTCTATAACATCCTGCATGGATCTCAAAGTAGATCCTACATAGACTCCCACCATCTGTGCAGGCAGAAGCCCAAACATTGAAGCTAAATGATAAAGTTTCCCACTAACATTGCTTAACTGAAATGGAACAAATCAAATTATTAAAGAATAAATTAATTGTGTATTAACTTACAGCAAAAATCGTATTTTGCAAACCAAATGGTATTGGTGTCAATCTGGAGCACAGGACAATTTTGAAGCACAAAGGACCTGAGATTACTCTCATTATTGCCTTTGCTGTTTCATTATCAACCAACCTGCGCACAGAGTGATGATGTGCAACAAGCTTTAAAATGTAGTGAGCAAAGAGGAGACCCAAATTAGCCCCAACAACAGTCATACAGAATCCATTCACAACACCAAATAAATAACCATTTGCAACTACCAGCACAATATAACCCACACTTATTGGCAAGGCAACTATTGTGAATAGAAATATAATTGTGAGGGATATAATACTGGAATCCTGGTTCTCTAGCCAGAACAACACAGATCTAATGTATGTCTTACAAAGGTACAGAGCTAGCAATAGAATAGAAACTAATGTGAACAAAGTAATTGCATTGAATATGCTCAAATGACACAGCACTGATTTTAACCTAACACAGAAACTTCTTCGGGTCTCTCCAGCACCAGCATTATCAACTTGTATTGTTATTTGCATCTTTAATTCAACCACTTGTTGCACGGGGAGAACACTATTTCAGATCTAGGAGTAAGCTCATTTGGGTATAATATCACAGGTAGACATGGATTGAGGCTTTTTTTTGCTTTGAAGCAAGTTTAATTTGAGGTTTCTAAGGTGATCATTGCTGCTCCAGGTGTTATAGCCGGGCAATTCTATTTACGTTTGACATATGTCATTCTAGAACATAAACATCAGAATTATGCAATTTTCGTTACTGAATTACATAAAACTGGCCTATGTTAAAATCAATGTACCATATTGTAAAGCATTCAGCACTGAACAAGTACTTTAACAAGTACTTTATAATTCTCTTTCTACTCTATAGCAATTTAAATTAATAAAGGTCTGATTGGATTAGATAAAGTGGAGTTTAATTTGTCCAATTGTACTCTTACTCTTACAAATATATTTATATCATGAATTGTACTTAATGTTGTACATAAAAACTTAATTATAGATAAATATGTATATTTCTATCAAAGTTTAAGGTTGTACATCTTGATTTACAATCAAAAATCCGAAATGAATTAAAATACAATTATGTATCTAATTATAATCAGAAGAAAAAAATTACCTGCATTTTATTCCTAAATAGTAAATAATAACTACCTAACACATAATATACATAAATTAATTAAAATATGTGCAGAGACAAAGCAGGTGCGAGTTACTATTGCGTACATTTCAACAACAAAAAAACGTTACCTATTTAAATAAAATCCGTTACAGCAGCTTTTCACTTATGTTTATATAGTTCTGTATGAATTAAAAACTTATGCATTTCTATATTACACATGCCTCTCAAATGGAATTGTAGTAATCTTGTAACGTTTTGGTTCATAACTGATTGAGTACTTTTGTACTAAAGTATTTTTATTAGGTATTTAATTGAAACATTTTTACATTGTACATTTTCTTACTAATCATTATAAGTACTAAATATATCGCCTATTTAAAGTATTATATAGAATACATTCTTGAGGTAATGAGAACGCTCAGCAATGGAATTTTACCATGCATCTATGAAAACTATTAGAATCCAACTCGCATCATAATGGGATAATATTTTGAGGTAATAACTAAAAAAAAGTTCATCGGCTAAAAATATTAAATTACTTACTCAATATTGTGATTGTAGGTTTTCTGGTGAATTGAAACTTTATCTATGTGACCACGAAGACAGGAAACAATGTGGTTTGGTATATTCTTATGCACTCGTTCAACAATTCCTCGATTAAATCATGGTTTTCTTCAATATGATGCACTTGTAGCGTACCTAATCTCTTCTCGACTTACGATTTTTTTGCAATATCGGATTTTTAATGCAATTGTAAAAATGTATACATTCTACTCATCGCAAGTGCAAATTTGTCAACAAATCTTACATCCTACCAAATAGAAGACATAAAGAATTGGTAAAACACATAATTCCATTAAAAAAAAGGATTTATTTTTAATTAATTAGGGTTGTAGCAAATAAAACTATTGTATATATAATATTTGTATATTTTACGACAGAATACTGTATACAATATCTAAGTCACGAGACATAAGCGCTCTATTTACTAGAAAAATATTTTATAGAATGGCACTTTTACACATAATGTACTTTACAATAGATTGGGAGGAGGGTCTAGGGGATGGTAGCTAAAAACAGCTAAAAAAAAATGTAAACGAACAAAATAAAAAAAAAACGAACCGAGACAGATAGAGATATGTCTTAAAAAAAGAGAGTAAAACTTAGCACTTAAATCAGAAACAATCACACGTTCTTTTTTTTTTGATTAAGGCATCAAAATCACCTTTACATATAATTTACAGTCAGCAGGTAACTTATATCTAAAGGTGTTGGTTCATCAATGAGACGAAATAATAATAATAATAATACACTAAAAAAATAAAATCAATAAAACAATCTTAAAAACTAATAATTACAGTAATATACAAAGAGTTTGTTTTGGTGTAAAAATATCATAATGAGAAATGAAGTAACTTAAATAATACAAAAAAAAAAGAAAAACAAACAACATATAAACAAAAGTCGATGAGTACATATATTGTTTCATAAGTCTATAAACTAACATGAGTTTATATAATCCATATTATTATTATTTTTTTTTATTCATTTTTATCATTTTTTTTGCCCCAGTTCAATTTTCACGTTTTTTTTTCTTCTTCTTCATATATATCATTATATAATACTAGTCTTACCAAGCTTGTGTTTCCCTTCCTTTTTATATATCGCTTTCTCTGTTCTTCATTCCGCGCGCGCCAACAAACATTTTGGAGACTTCTTATTTCCCATCAATATATATATATATTCATTTATTATTATTCTTTTTTTCTCATTCTTCAATATATAACATTTGTAAAGCTGAAAGTCATTTGTTTGCGATTTAATTTATATTTAATCTATGCGAGATTCCTCCCTTAAGACACTTTGTATTTATTACAAGATTTGTAGTAACGTAAACGGATAAATAAAATTGAGCAATTATCTATTCTGCATTTAACTTTTACAATTGTTTTTTTTTTGTTATTATTTTGTCTTTGGATTTTGAAATCGGTGAATTTGGCTTTTGACAAAATAGATAATTGCCTACAACAGTTTTATTGCGGTTTGTGCAGACGGAACGGAAAAAAAACCAAAGAACGTACGTACAGGGTCAAATGAGAACGGGATAACGAAACGGGAAAAAAAACAAAAAACTTTTGGGGCGGGAAAACATAGAAGTTTCAAAATGTTGCATCTTATACATACATATTATAAATGTGTATATATATATAATATATATAAATCGAGGGCTGGGCATAAATATATTTCTTATATATATATATTCTTTTGTTTTATATCTTCTCTTCTTCTTGTATTCATTATGTAATAATAATATATATATAATATATATATCCCTATGTATTACGATTGTTCATTTACAATATAATTATATATCTGGCACCTAACACTGGTGTCTCTGTTTCCTAAAACAGTGCGCTATAGGCCCCAACAAAAATATATTTATATATATATTTATATATCGGAACTCAAACGTAAGGCTTGGGTCGTATAGCAATAATCAATCCTAAACGCTACCGCTTCTCAAAAAAATAAAATAAAAACACGTTACCATTTTCATATCATTTCTTTTGTTTTTCGTCCTCTCTCAACTTTTGTCCACACCAATCTGTAACATTTCTGTATTTATTTATTTCTTTTTAATTTAAATTAAACTCAATTTTTTGTATTATCTTTCTTTATTATTATTATTCACTTCTTTTTCATCTTAAAAACTAGTACTTTGTGAAACTAACTATATTTATTTATAAACTGTTTCTAAATGAGGTATATGTGCGGTTCTATTACGGTTTATCGAGTTATTTTCATCATCTTTTATCTTCTCCTTCTCTTCCTTTTTTTTATATATATATATTCTTTGTTTTAGTTAATATACTTCTTTTGTTTTTGTTGTAATTCAGTATTCTCCATCATCGTCGTGTCGGTGTTCGCGGCTCACAATTGAATCAATATATTTAATTTCAAATGAAAAAAAAACACACGCAGAGGAAAGGAAAATCGCTCTTACACAGGGCTAATACTTATATAAAATTTAACCAATAATTAATACCCTCGCATCTAGCGCACGAATTTAAATATCACCCTGTTCAACTCACGTACAAAGTCATCATTTTTTGTTTATTTTGTAAACGCCCGAAACTGAGCTGCCATTTGAATCATTCGCGAAATGGTTTCGACAAAAAAAAACTGAAAGCAAACGCTTGGATGACACTAAAAAACAAATCCTGATTAAATGACAGTCGAGTTAACACAAACAGAAATAATAGATTTCTTGAAGGAAAGAAACATTGATTATCATCCTTCCTGTCACGATAAAAACGACAGAGTTAAATCCTAATAATTAATATTATAAATAATGGTGATCGTTAAAACGTACATTAAAAAATAAATTAATGATATTACAAAAAAAAATAAACGAAAATCGAAATGAAGATGATCAGACAGTCTTAACTCCTTGATATTATTATTTTTTTTCTTTCTTCTTTTGCTCATAAAATCGCCGCCGATTTCTTGACGTTTCATCATCATCATCATCAGTAGCTGTTAATATCTTTTATTCTTTTTTTTTCCTATCGCTTCTTCAAATTCCAGAGAGAAAAATCGAGAAAAACAATTGCAACACGTTTACATAATTAGAAAAATAGTTTTAAGGATATAATCTATTATATACTTTGGACTAGTTTCTTTTGAATATTGTTTCATCAATTCAGATATTATTTTTTTACCATAAAATACATATATACATACATATGAGGCAATATGTAAATATTTATGTATCAGTTCTAAAAAAAAACATTTAGTTTCATCACTAAGTTTTTCTTTTCTTTCTTCACGTAATCCCTTAACTACTTAAGAAGACTAATTATTGATTTCCCATAGATTTTTTTTAGTTTTTTTTCTCACGCAATATACTTTCATTCGATTTCACACATATTATATATCGTACATCACATATCATGTTTTTTTTTTGTTTGTTTATAAGAAATCATCAGTTTATTTCCTTCCATTTATAGCTCGGCATAATCGCACAGTTTATATATATAATACAATTAAGTAGCTTGTAACTAAATTATGGCATCATTTTTTGGGGAGTTTCCTTTTTTCCATTCACTCTTTATATATGCACAGCAACGTATATGTAAAACTATAAATATAATCAATGTTTACACTAACTTAATAATTCGTTATATTAAATAACTAAACAAAATAAACACAAAAATAATAATAATAAATAACTGACGGACACAGAAAGTACAATTCTTTTAAAAAAATAATAATAAACGATGGTTCACGAAATTAATTTCAGAAATATAAAATAATCACTAAGTCACAAAATAATACCAGAATGACAAAATGATTATTACGAAATGAACATGTTCAACATTCAACACGATTATGTTTTCGATTTATATAAAAAAAAATATATAAATTAAAATACGTATAATAATAATTAAAAAAAAAAGAAGTTAAATTGAGATCATTCGATAATTAATATATTTAGAGAGTATAAAATAAGTAAAATGTTGCGTGATTAAAACGATGGAAAACGTACACAGGTTCTTTTAACACAATATTTTGTATACAATATTCGACAGTGAGAACAATAAAAAAAAAATATATACGTAAATCGAATATTTAAGACAATGCTACACAACAACGTGATCGAATAAAGAAATAATAATAAAATAACAAAATAAAATGGAATATAAATCAAGCTTCTTTTGTTTTTTTTTTCTCTGTTGTTTATATCGAATTAATATTTCAAAAATAATTTGAATACAAACTAAAATCTGTATGCGAGCTACCCTTACAATACAATCAGTACAAACAATTACTTTATATATCGCAAGATCATCTCTCGCGTTATTAACTAAAAAATAGGTTGATATATTTTAAAATATATTTTATTTCTATAGCACAATATAAAAATAATGCCGAATTTACTGTAAGGCATCCAAGTTCTTTCTTTTTCTCCTAGTCCTCTCAATATTATTATTATTTATTTACTTTTATATTTTTTTGGATTCAACAAGTTGAACGACATACATTGTCTTAAGTATAATGGAAGCTATTAGTGTACAACTTGTACTCTCCATATTTAGTTATATTTTATTATTATTTTTTTCCTCTTTTAAAAAACTATTTCACGATTTATTTTATTTTTTTTTCATTATTTTGTTTGTTTTGTCCTTTCTATATATTTATAAAGTATCGACCCTATCGTGTTGCATGCCGTTAAGATATAAGAGAGAAAAAAAAAGAAATAAGTAATTAAAAATATATATGTATATAGGCAAATGAGTGTTGTTTCTGGTTTTGTTTTCTTTCTTTTCAGCACGGTGTGTGTGAGTGTGTTAAATTTTGTTTTGCTGTTGTTGATTTTGTTGTTGGTGGTGGTTTCTGTGTGTCTCTTACTTGAGTTTGGAGACGCCCAGATGGGGTAACTTGTAGTGGACGATGTGGTAAGGTGGGCCTATGGGGCTGGTGTTGCCCGACGAACCATAGGAGTTTGCCACGGAGGGGGATATGGATGGGGACATGCTTGCACCGGAGCACGCTCTTCCTCTCTTGCGTCGGGGAAGGATTCCTTTCCTGGCCATGTAAAAGCGTATCGTGGAAATGGGGATGTTGAATTGATCGCTAACCGTTTGGAAGGTCTGACCTCGCGTTATACATTCTGCAGCTCTTCTCAGTTCTTCGTCTGATCTTCGCACCCTCCGACTCGTCGAACCTTTTCAAATACAACCAAAAAAAACAGAATTAACATCAATCTGAGGATTTCAGTAAAATCTAAAAGTAAATGCTTCCATTATCACATAATATTAACAAACAACTATTTCTAATAGTAAACAAAAATACTATCACATTACAGTTCATTCATGACATGAAAAATCTGTTTTAAGCATTTATCTATACAAAACATTGACATTACTAAAAATACTTCTATTATATTTTAGTTACACAAATTAACTTTACTCGAAATCATTCAAAAATCATACTTTTCTTTTATTGTACGAATTTCAATTTAATATGTCAGACACGATTTTTAAATACGCGTTACCTACGCGATACATGCCAAGTATTAGGTAACTTATACATTCTTAGCAACATGGTATATGTATATTATAATATGTGTTATAATATAAGCAAATGTCATTCTCATACGATATTAGTCATATAGAACAGTGTTTCTCAAACATTGTGGTCCGCGGCCCAATTTTCACTTAAAAATTTTAAAAGAACAATAAATGCAAACAATCTGCCGTCATGTTTTTTGCGACCCACACTTTGAGAATCACTGATATAGAATATGTGATTTATATTAGAAAATACTTTACCTGGACTTCCATCATACTGACACGAAACATTGGCAATAGCATAGTCTGGAGATTTCATGAGCAAACTATTATTAAGTGGTCCGTCTTCTTCTGTAAATTCTGTATCCATAAGATCACCTTCTCCATCGTAGTACGCATCCTCGTACTCCTCTTTAATGTCCAATTCCTCTGAGCAATAGAAAAATAAGAAAGCGTTAGATTAGTGTCATCGAAAATAGGTCGTAGTGCGTGCTTACCTTTGATAATAGTTGAGGCATCGTTCGAATCACATTCGGAAGAGGATGGATTAAGGGTACCGTCAGCGCTCGCCGCCGTTTGTTGTGTATCAGTCTTTTCCTCTTTTTTCGCGACCCCCTTGGGCGTCTGCGTCTGCTGTTGCTGTGATTGATTCTGCTGTGTCTGCTGAGGCTGATCGGAAGAAACTTTGGCGTTCGCATTCGTGACAGGCTTCTCCTGTGACGTCTTCGGCGTCGAGGAAGTTTTAATGTTATTTAAATTTTGTTGACTGAGAAGTTGATCAGATCCGCAGAGGCCGCGGATCTGAAGGGCCTCCGCCGACTTCAGAAGCGATGGCAGATCGTCCTGCGTGACGTTCACCTCACCTTTGTACATGAAATCAACGAGGGATTGCATCTCTTGAAACCTGTAAAAGAAACGCATAGATGATTAAGACGGTGTCCACGAGACGCCGAATGTTGCTATACTTACTTCATGTCCTTCATGAATATAATGGGGTGCTGACAGGGATTCTGAAGCAAAAGCTTCTCAAAGTACGTCGAGCAAGCGGATAGGACGACTTTATGGCACTTGAGCATCTCGTTTTCGCAAGCCAACGTAACATCGACGAAATGCTCGGAGATGAGAAGCTTGGGGAAAGCATTCTGTAGATTTGATTGGTAACTATTCCATCGAACACAAAACTGCTGCGGCGGAGTAACCATCTTCGATAGATAGTTCTAACTCGTTTTAAAGCACAAAATATTGTTCTTAGTACATGAATAATACTATATGCCTACTCGCTAGATTCTTTGTCTAAAAAATACTAGACAATATAATAGGTGTATATATATATATCTCTCTATATATAAAATATATGCTATAAAAAATTGTTGTCTCTCTCTTGTTGCTTTGATGATTGTTATCCAAAAAGTCTGAAATGAAAGAAGAAAAGAAATAAATGAATAAGACTGCAAAAGTAAATATGTATGTGTGTATATATATAAATATAAAACATTAGTAACAGAGTATAAAAATAGCGCAATGAAAATTTCCTAATAAACGTTTCGGCGGAATAGAACTACAATATAATATAATTCCGCCAAGATCTTTGCAATCGCTTTAGAATATGTGTATAAGAGTGTGTGAGCGGATTGCAATTTATTTTTAACATTTAGAATAAAAAGGTTGCACCTTGGAGATGAGCCAAAAATATAAAGCAATTAAAGGATTAAAACAAAATATTAATTAGAATACGGAGATTCTGGCCGGTCCTCTAGCACGCAGATCGGGCAACGTCGATTTGGCAACACCGTTCGTTTCGTTATAAATAATTTCGCCTCATTCGCTATAAACAATTTAGTTATTTTTATCGTTCAATTGTACGCCGTTTCATATTTGTTGCTGCTGCTGTTGTTGCCTTTGTTGTTGTTGTTCCGCTTGCAAAACGGAAAAGGCTCGATGCAGTTGTTGCCCGTTTAAACGTGAATATTAATTATGTTGCGTTATTCATGTTTGTTGTAGAGGGCGCTCTTTAAATTGAAATTAAATTGGTGTTGTGTTGTGCGTTTTGAGCGGGAAAAATAACGTGGTATGTGCATGGGATTCACTTTCATTCACAGCACATGTTCGGAGTATTGTGGGAGGGGGGTGCTTCAAAAAAAAAAAATAATAAAGAAGATGAAAAGAATACGAGGAGAAATTTGGAACAAAAGATAATGTTGATGGTATGAAGAAGATGACGAAGATGATGATGATGATGCGGATAGTAGAGTAATGTAATTAACAAATGAATATTAACGCGATGGGTCCCCTGTCTATAAATAAAACGGGTGTTATTTATAGACGGGATCTTTTGGGCTCCATATTTATTAAAATATTATTTAAACGTGCTATTAATAAACAAAATCGGGCAATTAATGGTGGCGAGGGGGCCTGGGGGCGGCGTTTACATCGTCGAAACGTCGTAATTATATAAAAGGACGCCTCGCCATATTGTCTAACCCCCAAAATATATTGGGAATGTTCTTAACAAAATCGGCGAATCGTGCATGCACGTACGTACGTACGTTCGTTACCTTGATATTGAAGCGAAGGGTGCGAAATGGGGCCGCACAAATCATTCGAACGGAACTGCGAGGGGTCGGAAGAAAAAACGCGGAAAAATCAATAAGGAACTTTTAATGCAAAATGTAGAGTTAAATAATTATATTGGGTAGCAGCGGGAGTGCGGAGTCGGGCGCGGGGAGGACGTACCGTCGACTTACGTCGGCTCACGGGGGTTAAGTTGTGGATGGAGGGAGAGAGATGCAACGATCGGACGTGCTTCTGAGCTGAGGGCTTACCGATATCGGGTCTCTCTCGCTCTATGCAGGGGGTGCAGAAATACGCGATTTTAGCGTAAACAATCGTTAATTTCGCACCTAGGGCTTCGAGACTTGTACCTTTTTTTCGCTCCGCCGCGGGATGATCTCCAAGCAGCAGCAGCAGCACTCGTCGTACGGCATGCAGCACCACCAGCAGCAGCGGTTACCTTATTTTTCTTGTTTTTTTTTTGCTACTTCTTTCGTTAATTGCCCGCACACGTTAAACAACAACACCACCACCGGAACGACAATTCTTCTTCGCACACACAATCACACAAGCACTCATATACACACAAAATACACTTTTATATAAATATAATATTTATATTTAGATCAACGCCATTTGTACAGATGCCGGCTGGGTACAGTCAACTAACTAATTCCCCTTGCAACTCGGCACTCGCTCTCTTACACACGCTCGCTCTCTCCCCCTCGGCTCCCTCTTGACCCGACCAACAACAAATATCCTCTCTTTCCGTCTTTCTGGTCTCTCGCCACCGCCGTTCGTCGCCGATTCTCCTTCCTTCTCTCGTGCGTCCTCCCTTACGTTAAGATCCTCTCACGTACCTCCTCTTTCGTATTCTTTTTCTTCTTTTCACCCCCAAAACGAAACCGAAAAACAAAAACCAAAAGGAAACGCAATCGTTTGCGTCCCTCCGCCGAATGCGTGTTGACTCCGTGTGCGAGAGAAGAGTGCGACTGTCGGCCACACTCGAGGGGACAACACAACAACCACCACTGCCGCCGCCACCACCGCCGCCAACGCACAACACACTTTCCCGTTCGGGGGATGCAACGATGGAAGGATATAAGGATAACAGATTGATTGATAGACGGATGGATGGATGCAACGCAAATCCTAAGATTCTTTTCTTCTTTCTAACCCCCTTTTTCATTAAAGTCTTCCTACCTTTTATTAAGCTCCCGATCCTTATTCTTCTCGGCACCTCAATCCCTGCACTCTCCAACACCAAACATGCACTCGCACCTATACCTGCACATGTATATATCTATATATATACGAACGTACCCTGTGCAGACGTATTACTCCCGAATCGAACGCAAGGATATTTTTTCCGACTGTACGCCGTTTCGCCGTTTTGATAAAGTGCAGTCGGGGTGGTTTTAGGGATCGCTCGGGGTAGAGGGGGTAGAAGGGAGGCGACAGAAATTAACATAAATTTTCAGGGAGGAGAAGGAGTAGAGTGGGGAGTTGGTTTTGCTTGTGCTGTTTGCGATGGAAGAAATGGTTTTTATTGTACAAGGGTGGTTATAATAATCCTTACTGGGAAATCAATAATTTACGTTCGCGTTGTTTAAATTTTTCAGCTAGGGGTGCACCCTACGTCGCCGTAACTTTCTACTTTTACCATCCCAACTGTAACTGCTCACTCACTGCACATACAACATTTTACTCCTTATTGCTGCGCCATAAAATACAATTTTCATTTTCTCGCCCATATCAGTTTTTCTCCTCTTCTCTATTTACACTTGATTTTATATAATCTCCATCTTTACATACACAGATTTTTCTTGATCACTATCTTAATATCATTGTCAAAAATCCATTAATAGAAGGTTTAATTGAGGTCAACTACTAAGGGCTTTCAACCACTGTTTCAGTTAAGAACATTCATTAAACAATTCTTAAATCATTCTTCAATGTTAACACATATTTTTTAAATTTAATAAATTTAGTTTTTACAGTACAGATTTTTAATAAAATCATTAATTATTCTATTCCAAGATTATAGTTGTTTAATTCTTAAAAAATAATATATGAACAAACATTCAAAAGTAACAATTATTGACTAAGTTTTCATAGCTTCAATATCAAAAATACGCAAATAGAAAGTTTAATTAGAAGTAAATTCAAGACACTTTCGATCAAAATATAAATATCAATAAATAATATAATCTTCGAATGAGAACGATTATTAATTGCGGTTTCATCATAATTTAGAATATAACCATTAGTCAAACATGTACTGATGAAAATACACAATTTCGAATATTAATTTGATTATTTACCTTTGTCCTTTTTTAATCTTCGGGTTAGAAATCAAACGTTAATCCTAAACTAAATTAGATTAGATGTTAACATTGAACTTATTTTAAAAAAATATCGTCATATTAATTATTAATCTAAAATAATGAAAGATTCTTATATTATATACTATTTTAGTGTTTTCAACATCTGCTTAACATTTAAAAATTAAATAAATTTATTTTTAATGGTCATTTAATGTCATTGTTAAATTGCCGTATAATTGTTTAACAATAAACAATTAAATGGCAAAATTTTAATTTATATAATTGTATAAATTTACAAAAAAAAAACTTAATCATACATTTTCTGATGTTCGTGTACATCAGAAAATGTTCTTATCATTAATTATTGCTTGGATATTCAATAATCTTTCTGATTTCTTATATGTTTCTTTTCGGAGTTTTTAAGAAACTTTTTGTTATTCCAACAATAGAAAATTCGTTGATTTCATCAATCTCAGGTAACAAAGATTTTAGTTTTAACATTAAAAAAGGCTGAACTAACGACATCGAAAGCAATTATTTTGCCTGTATAATAATATACTTTATTGCATTTTAATATTATCTAATTACTTGCAAGATTTTTCAATTAAAAATAAGAAACAAATTTTAGTTATACTTTAGAGAAAATTAAATTACCAATAGTAAAGATTTAGATCAGTGTTTCTCAAAGTGGGTTAACATTTTGGGAACTGCTTTGCAAATGTCAAATCTTCGTTTTATACACGTTATCAACGTTACATAATATTTATATATTGAAAGTTTCGTAAGGATATTTTGACAAATGCTGTCAAATGTCAATACTTTTTCATTGTAATACAGTGGAATCTCGCTTTACGAGTTTAATCCGATCCAAAATTTCCGGATTTTTACTCGTATAGTGAAACATATTCAAAAATACACGTATGTATGTAAAAATGATGGAGCAGGCGCGTAATCCGGGACTTTTCTTCTCATGGTCGCTCGTTAAGCGAGTGATTTTTCTTACAATTCATTTTGCTCGTTAAGCGAAATGCTCATTATGCGAGGTTCCACTGTATTCGCTAATACTAAAAGTACAAGAAGTACCTTCTTTTCTTTAATAACTTAAATAACTTAAAAAAATAAATGTTGCTAAAATTATAAGAAACTTGTTGTATTGTTCAGTCTTAGAGTTAAATTTGTGGGTGCGCCCTGGTCCGTACCTATTTTCCAGGAAATTTTTATAAAACGTGTATATTTAAGACCTGGGCAAGCTTATAACTGCACTCCAAGGGCACAAAACTAAAATGTTAAAATGCCAGGCAAATTCCTGAGAAAAATACTGTTTGTTATAAATTACGTTGAAAGAAACAGGTAAAAATGTTTATATTTTTGTATTACTTCTGCAAAATATTATGAAAAATTATAATTTAAATAATATTAATTCATAAATTGTTCTTTTTTCGTTTTACGAATACTTCGAATCATTTTCCAATAAAAATAGAATTTTAAGTAGAACTAAATCTTAACATCATAGAATGCACATGGTCGGAAGGTATAGAGTGCTACCTTAGTCATCCATCCGATGCTTAACTCTCGTAAGCGTCGAAACGTCATGTACCTGACATAAGTCAAAATATTAAAAAAACTTCAACTTCAAGGTTATCATTTTGTTTAGAAAGTTATATGAGCACGGCAATCTTATTTTTATTATCTAGGCAGGAAATTTTCAAATTGTTGTTCACTATGAAGTATAATTTATCAACTGAGCAAACTTAAATAAATATTACAAGCATGTTTTTGTTAGTATTAGTTTTAGTATAAACAAGTAAACACGATTCGAGAATAAAAATAATAATAACCTGAACTGTTCTTGACTATGCCTTATATAATCACAATACTCCATCAACAAATTATTATAATATAATAATTTAAATAACATGGGAAAAACAAATAAATACGTTGATATGAAGTTCAAAATATAGAATTCTTTGATTATTGTATCTTATCTAACAAAATATAACTTATCTAAGAATAAATAAATAGAAAAACAGCAATTATCAATCGATATAAATAAACAAGTCTTGGCGCAAAAGAACAAAGATTTTATTGAAATCTATATTGTTTATAAATGAAGACAGTTTGGGAAATATAACCAAACTAATGTTTCAAACTATACGTACAATTAAATAATCATATTAGCGATACATTTCGTAATTGAATTACATACTTTCTTAATGCAATTAAAATGTCAATAAGTGGTTCGTTTATATTTCAACTGTGCTCCGTTTGCACGTTCAGGTGTTGTCGTTTTCCTTTTAATATATCCATTTAGATTTAGATTTCTGTGGAAAGTCGAAGGTTCCGTTAAATTGAATGCATTAGTGCAAACAAACGAAACACAAAAAAAAAACTGGTTCAGGTCGTAATGGATGCTCGAACCAGACAGACAGTTGACATTGCTTCTTCAAAAAAAAAACAACTGTTATTTAACAAAAAAAAAACGTAAATTGAAAAATTAGTTAACTAGATTATATTATTTTCTTGATACTACAAATTATTATCGATTGTCAGAATACAAATATGATTATTATATCTAAAATCTAGTAACAAAGATATTGATGGTCCTATTTAATTATTTCAAATAGTTCCGTTATAACGAGATATTTCAAAACTTATTTGTATTTTTTTTTATATCTCAAATAAAAATAAATAAAATTATTATAAACATTTTAAATTAACAACAATTTTTGTTGTTTTATTATTTTTATTATTTGATATTAACAATTAATTAATAGTGTCGATACGAACAAATAACGTAAATTTATATTGATAAAATAAATCTAATTAAATAAAGTAAAAACTAGTGTACAATAAAATATTGTTGGAAGATGAATTTAGTAAAAAGTTTGGATCGTGTTTTCTGTTTGATGCTTGGGATTTTAAAACAAATATGGTAGAAAGAAAGAGAAACAAAACAGAACCCTTAAACAGAAACAGAACGAGGGTATAAAACCATGAGGGTCCCAAACCGTGTTAAACATAGTGTGTGATTTTGAAATTGTTTGTCTTTACAGCGAGTGGGGGACACGAAATGGCGGATTGTTTCCACTGTCGAACGAAAATGTTGTTTGGGAAAGACAAAATCAAAATTTTCGGTAGCATCCTTCGCTCGAATCCATTTACGAACTTCATAATTCAATATATTTTACATTGAATTCTTTAACGCGATTGAAACGCATTTGATCGGTAAAAAAATATTTTTTGTCCTGTATTTAGAATTGTTTTGTTGAAGATAACGTTTGTCTTCAGTTACAGCACTTAATATTAATGTTTATTATATTAAGAGTCGCCGACATCGGTTCTTCCGCCCGTATTTTACGTTACATAGCCGTTATTATTTAACAACATAGCAGACAAAGAAAATATTGTAATTTATGTGATGTCTCTGGTGGCGTTGCACTCATTATTCGAATGCATTTTATTCTCTTGATTGATTTTATTTTCTAAGACGAACGCATTTCTTTACAAAACGTTGCGTAATCATCGTGTACATTGTTTTCGTTGTTCTAGTAGGTAGAGGGTGCAGTAATTAATATGCAATAAATATTTTCTCGTTGGTATTGATTGAGGGGCAGTGCAAGAGAGCAAGGGTGTAGAATGTATTAACAATATTGATCCAGGCTTAATAATTTATTTGTCGGCGTGGTGGAAGACTAGCTTGAATGGCCTGCGAAATATTTACCCAGGCGGACCCTAAAACTGGGTTGTCAACTGTAAAATCACCAGATGCAGCTCTAACAACATATTTAAGATTCTATCGATTTTCGTTCGCGTTACGTATGCAGACCGTACGCAACGATTTAACCATTTCAGCTTGCACAGAAGCTTCTGCACGTGTTTACTTTACATATGGAACCATGCACTAAATATGCCGTGATAATATGATGTGTGCATGGGCGAATTCGAAGGGTTGCAAGTAACCAGCATTCTGTACTTACCATGGATCAAGCTTCTCACATACTGAATCTCATCGATAATACGTCCAGTATGCAACATTATTGATTTATTTAATAAAGTTTATGCTATTCTAACGTATTCACGAATTCTTTGAATTATCAAAACAACAAGCGTACGTCTAGTTGTATAACTACAAAAATAAGCAGTTATGCAACTGCTTACGCACTTACCCTCTCTTACAATTTCGTCTATTATTTGAAAGTCCCCTAACCTGCAATTGTTCACGTGTTTACTTTTATCTACGCTTAGTTAATATTTGATGTTTTTGTACTGCACACTCAAAAAATGGCCAAGAAGGGAGCAAGGAACAAGAGGAAATTAGAGGAACATATTCCCAAGAAAATTGAGGAAGAGATCAACGAAGAAAGCGATGTAAGTTAACTAAACATAAACATACTTAGGTTCAGATTTAAGCATACTTTATTTTAGGTGGAAACAGATGATCTTTTAAATGTTATTAACAATGAAGAAGATGCAGATAGTTCAGATTCAGACAGGGACATTGAGGAAAGTGATGGAGAAGTTGAAGATGTTTTAGAGAGTGCAACAAATGGAAATGATGATGACAGCGATGTTGAGGAAGAAGAAGACGATGCAGATGAAGAAGAAGATGATGATGTAAATGAAGAGGAGGATGACATTGATGATGAAGAAGATGATGTCTCAAGTGTGGAAGATGAAGAGAATGAGGGTTGGACTAGTTCAGAGAATGAGGAGGAAGAAGACAAACCAAAGAATGGTACATCTTTGAGTGAAACTAAATCAAAAACAAAATCATCAAAAAATAAAGCGGATGGAGGAAGTGTGAGTTCTTTAACTAAATTAGTTAAAAATGATGATAATAAGGAAGACGATGAGTATAAAAATGATTCTTCTGACGATGAAGATATTAGGAACACAGTAGGAAATATCCCAATGAAGTGGTATGATGAATACAAACATATTGGTTATAATTGGGATGGTAAGAAAATATTGAAGCCTCCACAGGGAGATCAGCTGGATGAATTTTTGAAGAAAATGGAAGATCCTGATTTCTGGAGGACAGTAAAAGATCCTCAGACTGGTCAAGATGTTGTGCTGAGTGAACAAGATATTGAATTGATTCGCCGAATACAGGCGAGAAGGAATCCGGACGCGCAATTCGACGAGTACGCACCTTGGATAGAATGGTTCACGTCCGAGGTGATGCAAATGCCGGTAAGGAAATTCCCCGAGCACAAGCGTTCCTTCTTGCCCAGCAAAAGTGAAGCCAAGAAAGTATCCAAGCTGGTGCATTCATTAAAAATGGGCTGGCTGAAAACGTTAGCGGAAAAGGAAAAGGAGCGCACAAAGAAGGATGCCATGAATTTCTATATGCTGTGGGAATCTGATGATCAAGCTGAGCACATGAGGAGAATTTATAAACATATTTCAGCGCCGAAAAGAGCTTTACCGGGTCATGCTGAATCTTACAATCCGCCAGCTGAATATCTTTTCAACGAGAAGGAGATGAAGCTATGGAAGAAATACGAAGAGACTCCGAGCAAACGCAAGTTGCATTTCTTACCACAAAAGTACGATTCTTTGAGGAAAGTCCCAAGTTACTCGAGGTTTATCAAAGAAAGGTTCTTGCGGTGTCTCGATTTGTATCTTTGTCCGCGTGCTATTAAAATGCGTCTGACAATCGAACCGGAGGATCTTGTACCAAAACTGCCGAGTCCAAAGGATCTGCAACCGTTCCCATCTGTGCAGTCCATCATATATGAAGGCCATTCTGATATGGTTCGTTGCATTAGTGTAGATAAAATTGGACAATATATGGTCTCAGGTTCTGACGATACGACAATCAAAATCTGGGAAATTAATACTGGACGTTGCGTCAAAACAATTCCGGTCGAGGGAATTGTGAGGAGCGTCGAATGGTGTCCAAATACTGCAATTAACTTAATCCTTGTCGCTGCTAGCAACCGTGTGATCCTAATTAATCCGAACATCGGTGACTACGTAGTTTGCGAGAAAACTGATGAGCTCTTGAAGGAGGCGCCTCTTAGTGACTTAATTATATCCGACAAAGTTAAAACGACGGTTCAGTGGGTGGATCCGACGGAGGAGGAATACGCCAAGGGCTTCCGTTTGATATTGAAGCACTTCAAGGAAGTGGCGCAAGTTACATGGCATGGTAAGGGTGATTACTTCGCCACCGTTATGCCGGAAGGCGCGAATAAGGCGGTTCTGATAAGTCAGTTGTCCAAGAGGAGATCGCAAATACCTTTGGCGAAACCGAAAGGCTTGGTACAATGCGTATTATTCCATCCAACAAGACCGATGTTCTTCGTGGCAACCCAAAGGCATGTCCGTGTATACGATTTGCTGAAACAGGCGATGGTCAAGAAGCTGACGACGGAATCCAAATGGGTGTCGAAGATGGATATTCACCCTGGCGGTGATAATTTACTGGTAGCCACATACGATAGGAAAGTTTTGTGGTTCGATTTGGATTTGAGTACGAAACCATACCAAACGTTGAGACTTCATCCGACCGCCGTTCGTGCTATTGCATACCACAAGCGTTATCCTCTGTTTGCCACTGGATCTGATGATACTGGTGTCATCGTGTCCCATGGCATGGTTTACAAGTAAGTTTTCATTGATCAAAATCTATTACAGAATGTCTATAATAATTCTTTCTCTTATCTTTTTCAGCGATCTTCTTCAAAACGCCTTGATCGTACCACTGAAGAGATTCGAGGAGCATAAAAGGGTCAATGACTTCGGCGTCTTTGATGTCAAATTCCATCCGCATCAACCCTGGGTCTTCTCCTCCGGTGCAGATTCTACAATCAGATTGCATTGTAATTAATATCTCAAAACCACAATACAGAAGTAAAAATAATTGTTTATTTTATTTTTTAATTTTAAGCCTTTAACATTGAAATAAATTATAAATTAACATTCGTTTCTTTTTATAAAAACAAAAGTTTTATTCACGTACCAAAATTAATGAATTATTATATAATGATTGACCAACTAAGTCTTTCTGTCTGGATTATTGTTAACAGAAATGTTTGGTTTTTACGTGGGTCATGAATATATTTTATGTTTATTATGTTTAGTACTACTTAAATCATTAAGTTTTATGTTGAAAATCTTTACAAAATTTCTAGTTTACCTTACAAAAAACAACTTAAACATTTGCCTTATTTTCTTGGATCTGATATTTATAAGTTTGGAAAGAAAATTCAAGAATTTACGTATAGTATTTATAGAATGAATACATATTATTTTAAACAACCGAAAGACCGTCTATTGAAATCCCGACTGTATCGAAATACCGACTGTACCGAAATCCCGACTGTATTTAAATCCTGACGCTTGAAATCCCGACTACCATAATCGCGATAATCAAAATCCCGACTATATCGACATCCCGACAATCAAAATCCCGACTACCATAAAAATGTTATTGTAGAAATTTATAATAATAAAAGACATTGTCGAGATTTCGATTGACGGTATTTCGGTTGTCGGGCTTGCGATTGCCACCGATTTTAATAATGTTTTACATGTTAAAAGTTATACGAAGATGTGACTTGAATGGAAAGAATGTTGAGAATTCAAATCAATGAGTAATTTATATATAGTTTATAACAATACACATATAATTACAATAAAACTTTGTTTTGATAAAATTGATAATTATTTCTTCATTAATGTCCAATACAAATGTGTTAATGTGAAGAGTAAAAAAGTAATTTGTTGTGTGTATATAACATTCCGTACGTATGTGTACTATGTTTATTTATATGTAGTACACTCGAATGAAAGAGATTATTGTTAGTATACAAGCTTTTACGTTGTATATAGAATTCACCGTGGAGCAATAACAAGCCTTTCATTCAAAAAATTCCAATCACATTTGTAATACCTCAATAAAATAGAACATTTAAAGGCTGAAGTTGAAACCATTTACCAGTTGAAGTTGCAAGATTTTTATTATCAATTAATTACAGAACGTCTTTGATAAACATGTAAACATAAATTATTAATTAGTGTTTTCTTTTAGATTGATAATATATTTCTTTCTGCATTCAAATTAACCGATATATACACTTATTCATATATACTACATCTGCTACTGAAATAACTTTCTTTTCCTTTTTGTATGTAAAGGAAGTTCCAAATATTTATTTAAACCATGTGCGTCGCTGTGAACGTTGTAAGTATACATAGACAGAATATGATAAGCAATAATAGTTTGCTTGTATTGATACATGCAAACATAATTCGAAATAAAATGAGTTTTCACGTGAATTCACATGGAAATGAGTATTGCGAATAATCTATGACATGCCTATCAGTGACGACATTTCCTGCATTGTGCAGTAGTCCGATAAGTTTTATCTAAACTTACTCAAGAAAACCCAATGTTTTGTTATTTCTTAATTAAATTTGAAGAATACTAGAAAAATGTGTTTTTTCCAATGTTGATTAAAAAATAAAATAGTAAATGTGTATGATTGTTTTAAACACTTACAATATATTTTAATGAATATTTATTATTGTTTACTTAATATCAATAGTTAGGTTTTAACACGCCTTTACAAGTTAATAACTATTTTCAAACCTATTTTTTAAAGTTATGTGGAATTTAAAAACAATCTTTAGTAAGAAAATATAACATTTATTTGTAATAACATTATGCCAGTATCTGAAGTATATTAGATTATATCTCTTATTTAGTTACTTTATCTATAGTTATAATTAGTTTGGAAAAGTACTAATGTATAATTAATGTTACTTAACTACAGAAAAGAATATACACTTTACATATTGCTGTTAATTATTCTTATAGTGTGTATGAATTAAATGAGTTACTATATAAAATAATACAATTAAAAGAAACAAGTTTTGAATTTATTAATCATAGTTTTAATGATATTTAAATTTAAAAATATTATTTCTAATGGTGTTTGAAACTAGTTGCAGATGGCGTTACATGAGCAGACTTAATATTGAATCTGAAGACTATCATTGTAACAATATCAATGTTTTCTAATACAATGGAAAGATAATATGAATATGGTAGATGAAATAGTGATGTTGAATTATAATTTTGTTGTTGTTTTTGATGACCACGCCTTAATGTTTGTCTGCAATTTGCAGCTTATGCAGCAATAGCGACAGACGACTTGCAGCGCCCCCAAACAATATGATGGCCGTTGATTAGTTTGGGCCGGCGCCACCGAAGACAGCATAAAGCATAGCATACAAATCGGGCACGAACATTGACATTATCCGCCCCACCAATCCACAGCAACGCCAAATCAAATCATTTGTTTTCGGTTGTGTTGTTGTTGCATTTGTTTTCGTTCGGTTAGGTTTTCAATATAAGAGAGAATCGCGCGGCGCCGGTTGTGCCCAACGATAATTCCCAAACAAAATAACTCAAATTGGTAAACATGACCAGCGAATCGGCGAAATCTGTAAGTTCTTAGCATTTAATTACTTTTATCTCTCTTCGACGACCGCACTCTGAGTCATATCCACTTTCGTCGGGGTTAACAGAACAGAAGAAACAGAAAGAGCGACAGAGACAAAAGAGGGTTACACTCTGTTGTAAACAAAAAAATAAAATAAAAGCGAAATTTCTTGACCAGTCTGTTCACACAGAGCAGGCCGTACGTGTGTATAAAGCAAAGACCAGACACTCGTGCACGTCTGTTTGTCTTCGTTAACTGTTCCTTCAACGAATGGGGCCAAAATCCAAAAGTTGATGGAAATTCAATTTTGTAACAGTACAATTTCCATCGCCACTGCATATAAGCAAAACCGAAATCATAAGCGAACCGTAACATAACTATTTTCAGTACCATTCAGTGTCAGTGCTATAATTGCAGTTGCATCTGAAACGTGAGATTGTTTAAATAAGATGAACAAGGTTAGTGTTAAAATATACAATTTATTTTCTTCTGGATGGTGTTTCTAAACTTTTCCTATTCATTATTAACAAATCTGTGATTTACGTGTGCCAAACAAAAGATTACTACTGTTATCTCAGTCCATACTAAGAATTATCCTGAAAAACCCTTATCTTCATTGTATTGTTTTTACCTGGAAAACTCGTAGGGACCGGAACGCAGAGTTGCTGGAAATACTTTCTAATCTTGTTACGCATATGATACACGATAATATGATTACGTTTCTTTTGTGCGGTTTCAGTTCTCTGGCCTTGAGACGCCTGGATATGTGGGTTTCGCGAACCTGCCGAATCAGGTGCACAGGAAGTCGGTGAAGAAGGGATTCGAGTTCACGCTGATGGTCGTCGGAGAAAGTGGTCTTGGCAAGTCGACACTCGTGAACGCTCTCTTTCTCACCGACCTCTACCCAGAAAGAGTCATCCCGGATGCCGTCGGTAAGTACATATAATGTTTATGTGTATTTGTGTATCTGTAACGCTATTCATTTGCAGAGAAGAGCAACCAGACGGTTAAGTTGGAACCATCGACAGTTGAGATCGAGGAGCGCGGCGTTAAACTGCGATTGACTGTCGTCGATACGCCGGGTTACGGGGATGCTATTAATAACACCGATAGTTTCACCGAGATCATCAGCTATATTGATGATCAGTTTGAGAGGTTCCTGCGGGACGAGTCGGGCTTGAACCGTAAGAACATCATGGACAATCGGATCCACTGCTGCTTCTACTTCATCTCCCCGTTCGGACACGGTCTGAAGCCGTTGGACATCGAGTTCATGAAACAACTGCACAATAAAGTCAATATAGTTCCTGTCATTGCCAAAGCCGATGTACTGACCAAGAAGGAGATGCTTAAGCTGAAGACGACGGTGCTGGACGAGATCGCGAAGAACGGTATCAGAATTTATTCGCTACCGGAATGCGACTCGGATGAGGACGAGGAGTACAAGGAGCAGGTGAGACAACTGAAGCAGGCCGTACCCTTCGCCGTCTGCGGGGCGAACACACTGATGGAGGTGCGCGGCAGGAAGGTTAGAGGAAGGTTGTACCCATGGGGTGTGGTGGAAGTCGAGAATCCCGACCATTGCGATTTCATCAAATTACGCACGATGCTCATAACACACATGCAGGATTTGCAAGAGATCACGCAACAGGTACACTACGAGAACTATAGATCTGAGCGACTGGCTAAAGGCGCTCCGCCGCCGCCCAAGCGCAATACCATAATCGACGACAAGAACGGTGCCTTAAATGATAAAGATAGGATCCTGCAGGAGAAGGAAGCTGAGCTTAAGCGAATGACAGAATTATTAGCTCAAATGAAGGTTCAAATGCAACAGCAATAATCTCACATCATATCAACTGAAACGTTATTTTATTTCTTCTAATCCGCGACAGCAACAAAGACAATGGATTATTTTTTATTCAATTTACGTGGCCAAAATTTTACTGATGACTTTTTATAATTTTTAAAGTACTTATTTATTTAAGATTTTAAACCTTTTCTTTTATTATGATGCGCATTTTATGTAATTAGTTTCTATATATATATATATTGAATTTAATTGATATGTGATTCAGATTTTTTTTTGTAGTATATACGAATATTTTTATATGATGACATAAAGATATATATATTTTTTGAGGGCTTGCTCGATACTATAATTTATATTTTGCCATAATTCTTGTTTGTGATAGGAATTTTAGACCATGCAATTTATGTAATTTTAAACCATTTCAACTAAATGAAAGCCTAAAATATATTACAATGTTTATGAATTTTATTTTGTTATTTTTAATTTTGACAACCCATTCAAATTAAAACAAAGAATCCAGATGGCCTTTTAGTCTATATATTTGTCAATATTTGACAATTATCGAGTAGTGTTTACGAAATATTCGCATTTTTAATTTTTATGACTTACAAATCATAGTCGAATTAAGAAATGAAATTTCAATTTATTATCTCATGTGTTTAATACTGAATGTGGTTTGCATCATCTTTATATAAAGGTAAGTTCATTTGTATAATTTAGAAAAAATACATATTTCGTTTCATAAAATGATATAATTACAAAAAAAATTGACAGTTTTTACAAAGTAGATGGGCCTAGCACAAGAAAAATTGAATATTTTTCAGTTTTATTGTTACTGCTAAATATTATCACAAAATAATTTCGAAGTGATTAACGTCAGACTTACAAAATTGAGTATATTACATCATGATACAGTATAATACAACGGGATTACATAATAAGGCTATGACCAATTTAGTTGTTTATTATTTCAAATGTTAAACAAAAAAAATGAGGTCATTAATTAAAAACAAAGCTTCTGCTTCTGCAAGTTGCAAATTCATGATTTGATACATATAGAAAATTACATGTTTTCTTATTATCTTTAGTAGAATTTGCAATAATTGTGAATTGATTGGTGCTTAAAAATGAATACTATGATGATATTACCAGGAACGTCTATATGATGTGCTTAGTTAAAAATGAATAAGGAAACCACAAAATGTACACATATTTGGTTTAAACATATCGTCAATAAAAAAGTATGCAGAAAATATGCTATGATATTTTAATTGTATTTAAGCGAACGTTTGAAAATTGTTTAATAATAAAAAAAGGTAATTAAATAGAAGATTAGTGAAGTTTCAGATTTGTTTTATTTAAAATTTTGTAAATGGTAACTTTATATTTATTCTGCATTGTCCTCTTTAATTAAATCAGCTCCTTTCTCAGCAATCATAATTGTTGGAGCATTGGTGTTTCCGCTGACTAAGCTCGGCATGATACTGGCATCGATGACGCGCAGATTCTTCATGCCATGCACTTTCAATCTCATATCAACGACGGCATCCTTTATACCCATTTTGCAAGTGCTTGTGGGATGAAACAGGCTATTTCCGAAATTCCTTATGTTGCACTTCCAGTAATCTTTCGTATTGAACTCAATTCCATCGCAGTTGGCTGCTTTGAAGTTGATTATTTGCGCGTTCAGTTTTCTCATCGATTCAGTATCAATGAACTTTTTCATGTACTCAATTCCATCTAGGATCAAGTTAACGTCCTCTTCTTCTTTTAGATAGTTGGGTATAATCAGGGGTTTATCCGATACATGATTCGATGCCAACTTGATGAATCCGGTGGATTTAGGTCTCAGCAAAATAACTTCCATAACCATGATTTCGTTTTCCTTGTTAATCTCCAAAATGTCGTCCATGCTCTCCTGGTTCATACCCAACTTGGTTGCCATTGTTTTGAAGGTAGACGATCCTTTCAAGTGGTTGAAAAACATAAATTGCAGCATGCGTCGCGAACCTCCTGCAGGATCGAAAAATCCTGCCATGTTCGTTATTCCAGTTGCTGCAAGGGAACCCTTGCGCTCCGTGAAATATTTGAACTGATCTTGGATTTCGAGTGAAGGCGAGGTCTCGCTAGTCGAATTCAATTTGATTATCAGACCGAACGTCACGAAATGATCTTGCAGATTATGTCCCACCGGCAAATTCTTCACGACTTTAATATGAAGCTTTTCCAAATCTTCTTTGGGGCCCACGCCCGACGCCAATAACAATTTAGGACTATTCACGGTTCCCCCTGAAAGGATCAGCTCCTTTTTAGGTCTTACTTTAACATTTCCGTTCTTTGTCTTGATTATAACTTCCTTCACAGTGTTGTTTGTGTCGAAGTTGATTTGCGTTGCTTCCGAGTTTAAGGCAACAACCAAATTGGTTCTGTCACGAATCGGGGACAAGTAAGCTGTAGCGGTGTCGCTTCGAGTACCATCGGCAAGGTTCATCAAGAATTTGCCGATACCGATTTCTAATTCTTCGTCAATTTTGGGCAAACCCATTTCATCGGCGGCTTCCGACAAATGTTTGGCCAAAACGGGAGGAACTTCGACTCGAGATGTTTTCAGGTAACCATCGTATCCATGTAAATTGTGATCGTAGCCTGGAGACTGCAGATTTTCCGACTTTATGAAATATTTTAACGCATCCTTATATCCCCAGCCGTTATTACCGGAGCGCTGCCAAGAATCGTAATCTTCGGGAATGCCTCTTATGTAAAGCATTCCATTCAGTTGACTGGTGCCTCCGAGAACTTTACCTCTAGGCCAATTGCATCTTTTGTCTTTGAAGCTCAAACAGTAGTTATTCGATGGTTCTGTCCTGTATTGCCAGTCCTCTTCTGTTCCCCAAGAGCTAATTAGCAGTTGCGGAATCTACGAATAATCCATTAATCTAGACTCTTAATTATATTAATTAATATTTTACTCTGGTGGTCGATGATGGATAGTCACCAGCTTCTACCAGCAACACCTTCCATTTTGAATTTTCTGATAGTCGATTGGCGAGAACGCAGCCTGCCGAACCTCCACCTATAATTACGAAATCGAAGTCGTTTCGCATCCATTTCAGATCATGGCTTTGGTCTTCAGGCAGGAATGATTTGGTATTGAAGTCACATTGGGCCAACAGAAGCGAGCTAATTAAGTTCAAGAATACATGACTGGATGTTCCAGTCAATGCGGGACATGAACTGGATAAATCAGCCAAACATGCACCTTGTGATGATCCTCCGAAAATAGTCATAACTGAAAAACTAATATTGATTAATTTTAATCCTTTTATATTTGGCATTTCTAATTTAATTAAGCAAATAATAAATATGGAATTTCAAAACATGTTTTAAAAAATCTATTTGCTTATGTATCCAATACACAAAACATACACTATGCAACTCACCAGATATAGTTCACAGTAACTTATCCATCGATTGTGCTTATATATTCAACGTTATTAATAATTATCAGTCCAATTAACTAAATATATGCAAGTTTTCTTACAAAAAATATGTATTCATTATATTTTTATTTCCTAATTACTACTACTATCACACAATTAGAACGATATATTTTTTTAATTAATAATATATTATATTCATGCAAACACATATTTAAACAATATATGAAATTATACAAACCTTTTGTCGTGTCCCGGGAATTATTTATTTAATTTGTGGAATATCTTGCACTTTACTATTAATAAATTCTATATAAGACTAACTTTGTATTACCAAAACAAGTCGCATTTTATATCCAAGAATTGATTTAGAGATAATTTTCTTAAAAAAATATTGATTTTTTTATTATAAACTTAAATATTTCTTGAAATATTATGTACAAAGTACAAACTAATAAAGGGGAGTATTATTCATATTTTTTTTGTATTTCTATATTGTTATTCTAATAAGTTATTGTACTGAATGTTGTTTTAGATATCTGAATTTCATTTTTTAATTATGTAAATAATTACATGACAACTCGTCAAGATTACATTAATAGTTGAAAATAGTTCTGATAAAAAGTTTCTTATTTATACGCACTTAAAAAATAAGACATCGGAATTCTTGTTACTGTTCGGTAAATCGAAGCAAATCGGATACTATTACTGAAAAACTAATACATAAGTGCAAAAGTGAGAGTCTCATATTGACAAGAAATTTTATTTGAGCAATATATAAAGAATAATTAATTAAATGGCTCAAGAATATGGATATTATCAATGATCGTTATACATTAAATATATATATACAGGGTGGCCCATTTGAGCTGCAACCAACTTAAAACTGCTATAACTTTTGAACCGTTGGCAATGTTGTGTCCATATTTCGCCTAATGATAGCTGATTAAATTGTTTACAAGTCTGCAGAAGCATTTTCATATCAGTTTTTTTGAAATAAAGTTATCAGTAATGGAATTCAAACGTAATAGTGTGATAGTCCAATACTTGAGCAAAAAACCAAAAGTGGCTATTGTTAAAGCCCTCGAACACCTTAATGTGAATATATCGTTATAACAAAGCTAGTAGTGTTACAAAATGCTGTTTTGGTGGTCGGAAAAAACTACATCTGTGGTAGAAGTGGTTCGGAAACTTAAGGCTCGAATTGAATGAAATCCGCGACGCAGTGGAAGACAAATGGCTGCTCAGCTGAATGTATCGAAAATAACCATACAATACATACTCAAAATCGAATTCAAAGTGAAGTCTTACAAGTTCCAAAAAGGACAAGATCTCATCGATGTTCAAAAGAAAACTAGGCTCGATAGAGTGAAGAAGCTCTTGCGCTTGTACAAACGCAGCCAATTGCCAAATATCGTCTTGTCTGATGAGAAAAAACTCCTAATTGAGAAATTCGTAAACAAACAAAAAGATCGAATTTATATAGAAGAGAGGTCAAACAAAAATTTAGACATTCGAATGGCCATAAGAAGTCAAGTACCACCGTTTGTGGTAGTTTGGGAGGCTGTGGCGGTCGATAGTCGCTCTCCTTTGGTGTTTTTGGACCGTGGAGTCAATGTTAATACGAAAAAGTCTACTACGAAAACGTTTGTTAATGCGAAAAAGTCTTCTACGAAAAAGTTTTGGAAGTTGGTCTGAAGCCGTGGAAAACCAAACATTTCAGTCAGAAAGAGTGGACGTTTCAAGAAGATTCTGCACTATCACATAAAGTACACGTAAACCAACAATGACTGAGAGACCAGATGCAAATCCACTCAACTTCTCGGTATGGGTCATTTTACAGGCCAATGTCAGCACTAAAGAATACCAGAATGTTAATGTGTTCAATAAAGCCTTCTTTGTGAATAGAGCAAGGTTTCGCAAGTTTTCACATTTGTGCGGCTTGTGACTCGCTTGTATACCAACTATATAGCTATAGTTCGCGTTCAAGGCGGCCATATCGAAAATTTGAAATGAAATCAAATAATGTAATTGTTTTCTAACATGTTCCAAAATGTCTCTGCAAATCTGCCGGTTAGTAAACGATTTTACAATAAAAATTACAGATTACTTGTTAAAATGTATTTTAATACATAGATATTAAGTATTTCAGTAGTCTCTTTTGGAAAATTTAAACCGTTTTTGTCTGTACTTGATATTTGTGACGAAATGGCTAGTAACATTTCAGAGACTTAATATCAATTTAATATCCTAAATATTTGATTTTGTTAGATGATGAAATAATTGTTAATATTGTCCTTCATATAATAATAATATCTAATATCTAAAACTATATTGAATATTTGTCACCAAGTAAGTGTTAAAAATAATGTTAAAAATAGAAAGAATTTTAGAATGTTTATTATTGAGAAATACGAAATAAATCAATTAAAATAGACAATTTCAATTGACTTAATATTTTTATTATTTAAAAAATCTTTTTCCACTATAAAAATATCTACATATTTTTGATTTAGATTTATTTAAATACTGTACATCATATAACTTTTTGTTCCACATTCATACACGTAAATTTAGTGGAAAATAAATAAGGCTTTGAATAATTATCGTAGTAATTATAACTAGCAGTAAACAAATATTCCTGTCTAATTATGCACGATGCTTAATTACATCCAATCATCCTTTATCATGTCCGCTCCCTTTTCAGCGATCATAACTGTCGGGGCGTGCGTGTTTCCGCTCACAATATCGGGCATAATACTGGCGTCGATCACCCTCAACCTTTCAATGCCGTGCACCCTCAATCTGCTATCAACGACACCGCCGTCCTCCAATTTACCCATTTTGCACGTGCCAATAGGATGATAGAGTGTGGACGCGAAATTCTGTATGTTGCACGCCCAATAATCCCTGCTTCCGAACTCGAGCCCTGAACAGTTTGGAATTTCATAATCCACCAGTTCCGGGTGCAGATCTTTAAGCGCTTCCGATTTCATCAGCTTATTTATAAACTCCACTCCATCGACCAGCGTTTCCAAATCTTCGTTACGCGAGAAATAATTAGCGTGTATGATGGGCGCTTCGAATGGATTCGCGGATTTCAGCTCCAAATAACCCACGGATTTCGGATTCAATAAAGTTAACACCAGACTGAGCGTATCGTGGTTGTCGAGAACATCCAGTAAACTCTTCTTGGATACTTCGTTGAAACCAATTTGGGTTAGTGTCGTCTCCAAATTGTCCTTTTCCTTTTGGTACGATTGCAGCAAGTGCAATTGGATGTCCGGATACTCTTCATTCTTTGTACTGAGGAATGTCATTACGGTGGTAACGCCAATGCCGCCGAAGATTCCTTCTCGTTTAGTTATGTATTTGTAAAATTCATCGGAAATCGAAATCCCCTCAGCCGAATCCAGTTTCGCTGCTATACCAAAAGTTGCTAAATGATCCTGCAAATTCCTTCCCACTGGTAAATCTTTGATTACAGGAATTCCCATTGCGTCCAAATGCTCTTTTGGGCCAATTCCTGAAAGCATTAGCAGTTGCGGTGTGTTTACAGATCCTCCAGAAAGGATAACTTCTTTTCTCGCCTTAACATTGATTATTTTATTGTTGACTTTCATGCGAATTCCGACGCTTTTGCCATTGGATATTAATACTTTGGTGACAATTGTATTAATTGATAAAAACAGATTGGGTCTTTTCAGATTCTTTAAGAACGCTTTGGCCGAACTGTGACGCTGTCCATTTTTGGTGGTGGTTAAACATTCGTAAACGCCAATTGGTTGCTCGTCCTCGTTCCACGGAAGACCAGTCTCGTTGAAGCCTCTCAAAAGCTTCTCCCTCAAAATCTCGTTGTCCAATACGTAGTTTGTGGATAAAATACCATCGGTTCCGTGATATTCAGAGCTTTTGTACTGCTCCTTCTGCACATCTTCGGATTTCTTGAAGTACTCTAACGCAGACTCGTAGTCCCATCCATCGTTTCCCTTCTCGGCCCAACGGTCGTAATCCCTTTTGTTGCCTCTAACATAAATCATCGCGTTCAAAGCTCCAGATCCACCGAGGATCTTCCCTCTTGGCCAATTGCATCTACCATCTACCATACCCAAACACACTTTGTCAGTGGGTTCCGTCCTATATCGCCAATCCGACTCCGTGTTTTGTTGCCAATAGAAAGCCATTGGAATCTAAAGTTAAAAAAAAACTGTGAGCGAATATTTTGATAAAATTATACCATGCGTCATACCTCTGACAACATTGTTGGGAGTCCTCCAGCTTCTACTAAGAGAACTTTATGCGCAGGATTCTCCGATAATCGGTTTGCAAGAACTGATCCAGCCGAACCGGCGCCAACCACGATGAAATCGAAAGAATCTCCATCTCTTAAATTGTTGCTATGATCGTCCGGGTATCCACTCTTCGCATCCAATTTACAAGGACCGGAGAGCAAAGAGAGCATGGCCATTACGTAGAGTGCACTAGGTGTATTGACTAGCGTTGAATTCACTAATTCCGGTAGACATTCCATTTTGTATCACCTAAACAAATCATTTTACAATTTTTAATGAAATCCAAATAAACTCCACATTCTAATTAATACATGTATACTCAAGTAAATGATTAGATAATCCTTCCTATTTACAGATCAAATTTAAATTATTTAAAAAAAACCTTTAATTAATCAATGTTTTAATCTTTAGTTAAATTATATAACAATATTTAAAACAATTTGAATAGTCACATTATTTTTTTTTAAATTATTAATTTAAGTGATGCATATTTTTTAAACTAAATGTTTAGATACATTATCTAATCTATTTTCACTTTTATAGTAAAGGATAAATCAAAACATACTAATGTAATTTTCAAATCTATGTGCTTATCTATGTATGGTAATGATTTGAATGTGCTAATAAACATGTATTTGTTTGAATAACAACTCTTAATGCGTTCACATAGCAAATAAAGAATTGGTGGTTATTTTGAAAGTACTCGGAATATTTATAAGTTGAGGTGGACATAATCTTAATAAGCTTGAAGTTTCAGTAAAAAATTCGTTCATAAAGTGAAGTAATTCAAAGGAGATTTAAACGTAATATTTTTTTAAAATAAATTTAATTTAGATACTAAAAAAACAATAATTTTTCATCATTTATAATTGGAAATTCAAGAGGACTATAAAATATAGATTATTTTTTGTCATGGTCAATGCAGATACTAAAACATTTATTGCAATACATTTTAACGACTTTTTACAATGTCTGAGTTTAATCTTTTGTGTAGCGTTGATTATACGCAATATGTTGCAATAGCATATGACATTTTTGTTTATTTAATTATACGAGAAGTTTCGCAAATTATCTAATTTAAACCTTACTAATCGAGGAACTAAATAAAACAGTTATAAATCCGATAAAAAAAAAATGCCTACTATTTCTTTCAAACCGGATTATAGTGAATCCGGACTATACGAGTTATTGCTCGTATATAAAGTATATAAAAAGAACAACATTCGTCCTATGTATAATGGAAATATTGATGTGAAATCAGTTTTAATAAAAGTTCAAATTTTAGAACAATTTTGTGATAATCTAAAAACGTGGTTTATTTATGGATACACTTGAATCTTACGTAAAATGTGATTTGATAAATAATTGTCTAAAAAATCGTACTTTGCACACTTTTTATAAATTTCCAATTAATGATTATAATTAGTTATAACTTTATTAATGTATACAAGGCATATTTATCGTTATTTTTTCTCTTTTTATCCAGAAAGTAATAATATGCTGTCATGAAGAGTAAAGGTAGAAAATCTTATTTTATATTTGGTTAATTATTTGGAAGAAAAATAACGTGAAAATGTGACTTACTAACTTATATTTTTGTTTGAGATGTATAGAAGTGTCGATAGAGACGTTCGTACCACAACTATTCTATGAACCTGATATATCTAAGTGATATGTATACATACATTATCTGAGCGTTATTTTTGTTGTCATGCCTTCTCTATATACATATATATATTTAGTGTTGCTATATAAGATAATAATAGTTATTTTAATGACCCGAATATTTTTACACAATTTATGCTGATTAAATGTAAATTACATTTGCATTTGTAAATAAAATCTATTTTGAGTATTCAAAGAATTATTCTCGACACTAAAGTGTAATATTTTTAAAATGTAATATTACTTGGTGTTCATTTAGAAAACTTGGATCAAATTATGTTTATTTTATTCAAAAATTGTTTAATTGATGTAATCCAATTATCAATTATTAACAAAGTTGAAATAATGTACAATTGAGAAAATGTTTCATTCAAAAAACAAAAATAAAAATGCTACTTTACATCTATGTGAAAATATCAGTTATTACGGACTCATCAAATGACCTAGGATGTTCATCGTTTATCACTAATTACACAATCATAAATTTTCTTTCTGAAAATACAAAGAAAGTATTTATAATATAGATGGTATGATAAGATTATTTTTGATAATGCTTGAGTAGGATTTACAAGGATAGACGAAAGTTATTTTAAAACCTGTTGGTTTTTTTTTATATTGGAACATTTTATTTATAATTACCAAAATATTGTAAGATGATCTGCTGTGTACTTCTTACAATAAATTTCTTTCACTAATAATTTTGCAACTCAAAAAAAAAGAAGTTTTGATTCAGAATTTCCTAAACCAAAATTGAAGTTGTTGGAAGAAGATAATTCACTTTAGAAGTTTAACCCTTTTTTTCCAACAAAATAAATTGTTTTATTAAAATCTTTATAAAAACACTTCTTTAATCATAAGAAAAGATCATACCTGTTTTTTTTTCATTATTCAATATTAACTACTGTTAGAAATACATCTAGCTTCAATTGACATTAGTTGCTTCCAACAGTTTTAATCGTCGCAAGACAAAATTAAATTTAAAATTAATGATTCCATTTGGAATGAATATAAAATTTTATTTATAAATAAATTGGGTGTACAGATGTATTTTATTGTTAAGATCATTTAGTTTTCGTTACCTTGAAACACTTTACTTTTACAAAGTCCTAGAGATAATCATGGTGTTGTTGCAAATCGTTTTCAATGCAATAAAATGATTTCGATGTCATTACTACAAATTGCTGTTTATGCCTTCTCCATGTATTTATTTCATCTCAGTCCAAGTTGTCACACTTTAATCAATTCTTAGTAAACATCTATAAATCTAGTTTTATTCAATTAAAAAACAATATACAGTGGAACCTCGCTTAACGAACATTTCGCTTAACGAGCAAAATGAATTGTAAAAAAAATGACTCGCTTAACGTGCGACGTTTTGCATTACGAGTGACGATGAGAAGAGATTGCGTGACTGCTACATCATTTTTAAAACTTGTGTACACATAGTATGTGTATTTTTAAATATGTTTCACTATACGAGCAAAAAATCCGGAAATTTTGGAACCGATTAAATTCATTAAGCGAGGTTCCACTGTATTTCTTTTACTTGTGTGAAAAAAATTGTAACTTTATTTATTTCATTAAATTTAAAAAAAATGTCGATTTAATGATATACATTTTGGAGTTGACTTGTTAAAATTGATTTATTTATTAAACTCACAAATTAAACCGGATATTAATTAAACTATCGCTAAATGATGCAGATTTCTTGATATATCAATGAGAAATTGAAAGAAGTTCATTTTGTTCGATTGAAACCAAAAATTAAATATTTATCGTTTTGATAATATATAGAATTATCTTGTTTAGAATATGGCAATAATTATTATTTACTAAAATGTAAACTCAATCAACAAAAATGTTAGTGTTAACAATAATCATTTAAATTAATAAATTTTACCACTATAAATTGATAGCCTATTCTATTAGGTATAAAGTAGACAAAATAAAATATAATGAAAATATTAAATGATTAAACCAAAAATAATTAAATTTATTTATTGTAACGATACAAATCTGGTTGACTTTAATTATTAGTAAGAACTAATTAGAGAAAACACATATGTATAAATTGCTTACTTGTAAATTGATGTTTATGTAGTGCGTAATCCAATATTTGAAGATATTTGAGTATAACTGTACGTTGCACAATATAAGGGACAATCTAAACTAAATTTAACACATCTCGCTTATTTATAGTATTTAAACAACATTGAGTTTATGTGCACGCATAGAAGTCTACGTAGTTTAAAAGAACAAACATAATGATGTAATTATAAATTATTTTTTTGTTTATTTATACAGTTTAACCTGCTTTAATTCATTTGAAATATCATTAGTTGGAAATTAAATAATGAATATCAAATTAAAACATAAATATTGTACTTCTGTGAGTTCTTTAAAAGACACAAAAAAGGTGTTTCAAAATATTTACTTTGCAAAAAGATGCAAATCATACAGATCAAATTAAAAGGAAACGTTGTAATTAATGGAAATTTTGACTTAACATTGGGATTTTGACTTCCGATTCAGTAAATGTTTATATTTAATGGGAAAATGGAAAATTCAAATAGTTCTGACCATATAAAATCTACCTCATCAATCATAGAAAATAAAGTTTACAATAACATGAATCTCTTCGACAATAAAAAATAATCATAATGCTATAAGTAAATTAATAAACAGAACAAACGTTTCACTAATAATGATGAAGGAAAAGCAATTAAAAACTTTTGTATTAAAGGCCATAATACAAAGTAAAGCGTTCGTTTTCAAAAGTTTCAAATCATCTCCAACTCCAATTTTGTTGTTAACCAATAAATTTTATCTCGAAGAAGTTATCAAATGTTTCTCCTTTATTGCCGGATACTTACTTAAGACACTTTTTTTGATAGGATAATTTATTGATAACTTATAGTTTTATATCGAATAAAATAATTGTCCTAAAAAATTTTTGTATAAATAAAATTCTGAAAACGGTAGTTTTTAAATCATGCCATTTATTAAAATATCTTCCACACAATGTGTATTAAAAGTTTACAAAAACAATACGAATGAATACACGTACATAATAATAATATATAAAAGAATTTACAGAAAAAAAAGAAACAAAAATAAGACAACATAATAAAATATAATAAAGACTATTATCAAAAATTCACAAATTGCAACGAAACATACACTGTATATTATTATTATATAATGTTTTAAATTAAATTGAAACAAAAATATATTTATGTAAATAATAAAAATATCGATATCTGACAGAAAAAAAAGTATACAAAGCAACTACTTTGTGCTGAGAAAATAAATTGTAAAGAGACAAACGAAAGTAAATTGATCAAAATATAAATACAATATATCTTTTTCTAATAACTATATATGAATACTCTCATTGAAGCACGACGAACTCTAACATATATATTTGTTTTTTTGTTTATTTTTAATCTCTTGTTAAACCTCTTTAATGCGATAACTCTTCTTTTTTTATACGCGAGTACAAAAATACTCGATTATAAAGACGCTAACTGTATATTCCTCATGGTAATAATCTCTGTTCCACTAGCTGAAATTCGCGTTTGAGATTCTCTATATATTATGCAACGAGGTTTCCTCTTGTTTTATTTAAATATTCTTGGCTTATTTCCTTATACGAACACACGTGCGTACTCGGTGTAACATTGAAGCTAAATATTACATTGGAAACGACGAGTTTAGGGAAGAAAAGAAAAAAAAAATCATAATTGTGTCTCTCGACAAGGAAACTTTGTTGTTTAGAAATTATATATAAAATAAATAGAATAATCCTTGGTAACGATTAAATACGGGTGATACTGAAATGAAAGACCGCTAACTGTATTACGCTATACACTCTGTGACCTGAGAAACAATGTTCGCTCCTAAAAGAAAAGAAAAACCTTCCCCTAAAGTGTATCTATATAGTTTTTCACCATGTAGTAGTTTCTTAGTTAAAAAAATATTTTCTTTTTTTTATACTTTGCCTCTCTCGCTCTCTTCTCTTCTCAAAATCTAAATATAAACTAATTTTTCGTTTACTAACTTTTATTATTAGCCCTTTTAATTTCTCTCTCGTATTCACTAAGAATCACTACATATCCAGTTTTTGTTTGTTTGTTTTTTTTTTGGTCAAAAGATTGGCGTTTGGAAATTTACATTTACATATTTAAAAAGTTATAATGTTTATTAAGTAGTGTATACACATCGGTTTCGGGGAAAAAACGTTCAAATGAAAATACGTCTTTAGTTTATGTGAACTTGTGAATGAATCGAGGATAAAATACTAAAATATACGAAAGTCCATTGAGCAATTAACGAAAGTAGAAAATCTCGGTGGATCACGACGTCATCGAATTACTCATAGCAAACTGTGGAAATAAACTAATCAAATAAGTGTTGTAACGTTTTCATTTTCATTCATTCATTTTCTTTTCTTTTTTTTTGTTACATTTACAATTATTATCCATTCTTTATATAATACGCGATGTACTTGAGTTAAGTAGCATAGTTATCTTTTCTTTTGTAGATTTTTGTATTAATTTGCTATTATATATATATAATTTCTATACTGAACACATTTTCATTTATTTAATTTTCTCTCTTTAATTAATTAATCTTCATTAAATATATAATAGTCCTTTTTTTTGTTTGGTTTGTTTTCACGAGTATTATATTTATATTTAAAATATTTTTTTTTGTATTTTTTTTCATCTTTAATCGAATATAATATATATAGTAAGTTTTGTATATAAAAGAATTGAAAGCCAGAAATATCAATTGTAAAGGCGTAGAATGAAATTACCGAAGGAGCGGCTATTTGTGTCGTATTTGTATATTATTCGGTGTTGTTCTTAGTTTTGTTTAATGTTATTTTCTGCTTGTTTTTGATTTATTTATTTAACGGCAGTAGTTTGGTTGACGGTGGCTCCAGGAATCTTCCCTAAAACTTTCGAAAGATCCACGCCGGTTAATGCGTTTATTGCTGGAGGTAATTTTCCAACCAACCGTGAAATCTGATCAGTGGCTGTGTCCGATCCACCCAGCAGGACTATTTCATCGGTCTTCGCCAAAGGAGCTGCAATTTCGGCTGCAATCTGCAAATGAAAATAAAAACAAACGTATTAAGATTAATAACGTAAAAGATTAATAATCTTTATTAATAAAAATTAAAATGATTAAAGATTAAATTGTAAATGATTATAATATAAATGTATATAATCCGTACACTTAATTGATGTTCCCTATGAGAATGTACATTAATCAGACGATACATTCTCATTTTATATTTCATATTCCGGTATTCTGGTTCGCTCAAACGTATACAACGTACACGTTATTATATACTTGCATACATACTGTATACAATATAATTTATTTGTTTCCAAAAACTAGTTGTAGAAAAAAAAACATAACATGGATAAAAGTAATACATACATAATATGAATACTTCATGCACAGACGCCTACTGGTCATACTGACATTGTACGTTGGTTAGGATATTTGTACGTTCTTTGATTTGAGGATCGTAATAATCATATCACCGAGCGTACTTTAATAGAGCGCTGACTATATTCAACAACTTCATTAATTAACAAAAAGCTGAAGGTGAATGTTAAATATATTACCTTTGGTAGTGCTTCCAAAACGATGGCCATCTTCGCCGCATTCCCGTATTGCTTGTACACAGAGGCTTTCAGTCTCATTCCTTCGGCCTCGGCTTGACCCATCAACGAAATGGATTCTGCTTCAGCGCTTCCGAGCAATTTGATCTTCTCAGAGTCAGCCTTCGCTGCTTCTACAGTGTGTGTCCTATTGTAACAAAAAATCACATAATTAGCATTTACATTCTAACATCCTAACCTTCTTAATAAGAAGTAAGAAATATACCTCTTTCCTTGGGCAATCATCTCAACCCTGTAGCTTTCGGCTTTAGCTGGTAAACGAACAGTTGCGTTCAACTCGAGCTCTTTCCTCTGAACTTCTTGCGCTTCCACTTCGATCTGCTTTCTGCGCTCCACCACCTCAATCTGGATTTCCTCGTTCCTGATCTTCTGGCGAATCTTGGCAGCTTGCAGCTCGTACGCTAACTGCGCTTCGGCTTTCTGCATGGTTTTCCAAAGATTAAGTATTTAATATTTTACATTGTGTTGTTCGCTTGTCGCGATTTATACTTACGGCCGTGTTGATCTCTTGATCGAAATGTGCCTTCTGCAGCTTAAACATACGCGAATTGTCTTCGATCTTCGTATCGGTGGAGTACTTGATGTCCATTGCGGATTTCTGGCACTCGGCTTCGCGGATTCCGGCGTCACGGTTCGCTTCGGCAACTCCGGCGTCGGCGTCGCGCTTCACGACTGCCGTCTGAGCTTTGCCCAGAGAGGCCAGGTATTGCACATCATCGAAAACGTCTTTAATGGTGAACGACAATATCTCAATTCCCATTCGACCTACGTCCGGTGCGGCTACTTCCCGCACAAGAGCAGCGAACTGGTCCCTGTCGCGGTACACCTCTTCGACTGTAAGAGTTCCTATAAACCACAAACAAAAACTTATAAGACTATATACAAAACATAATTTCTTAGAAACACCACAGATATAACAATTTTTTTCAATTTAAACATTTCTTTTTGAGATTTTTTGATTGAATAATGTTCAAATATATAGTAATACTTTGCATAGTCCGATCTTCGATCATGACCCGGACTATGCGAGGTATTGCTGTATTGTGACTTTTTTATATAACAAATTTAAATTATATTAATAACTATTTGAAATACAGTGAAACCTCGCTTAACGAGCAAAATAAATTGTAAGAAAAATGACTCGCAAAATGGAAAATGGAACGCATGGGAAAAATTGTTTCACTATACGAGTAAAAATCCGAAAATTTTGGAACGGAGGTTCCACTGTATATTTTCCTTCAATTACGCAGATTTCGTTAATCCCACTGATAAACATCAAATTAATCTTATATTATGATACTAAAATAAAATGATATTAAGTATAAACAAAACGTGTGTATACATTTTAGTTATATAAACTCAAATATTAACTTCAGTTATCTAAATTATTTGACGTCAATCTTAAATGCTTAATTAGCGTTTAATAAACGCAGTGACGCAATAATCATTCGTAATCTCTCACAGTTCATACCGAAACTATCCTGTTATTTGCATCTGCAATAAATTTTCGTTTAAACTAAAACTGTTTAAATTTTTTTTGTCACAGTGACCTTGAGCCATGAATTCAAGTGAGTTTGATCTCGACCCACGGCTTCATAATTGAAATAGTTTTACAATTGCTGACGTAAAACCAGTTTTTCTTTTGTATTTTTCAGTTCAAGTTTTTTTTTATGTGAACGTTAATATTAACCGGGAAGTAGTATAAATAATACTATTAAGCAATGTTTTTAAATTATTAACATGACGAGATCTATTTGTTTGGGGTCAACTGGAGAGAAAGGTTAATTTCTTTAATTCGAAGATCGATCATAGAAGATTAGTAATAAATGTATAGTTTTTGTATTCTATTAATAGCTTAATAGATAATTATTATTAGTGTATAGACTAAATACAATATATTTAATTTATCATATAATGCAAACTCTATTGATAAACAACTTTATTTTTTACAAATCATACAAAAGATTAATTCCTGTATGATTAATCAGGTGATCAAAGTGATATATTGTTTGAATGTATTGACTTTATATCCAAAAACATTTTTTTTTAAATATCAACATTAAATGATCTATATCTATTTTATAAACATAATAATATATTATTAATAGACGGAAGTAATGAAAATATAAACAAAATCATCACATTTTTTAATATCTTATCTGATTATCTTTAAAAACTGATCGAATCACGTTTAGGTTTTTTAAATTAATAATGTGAAATATTCGTATTTTTGACACAATGCTAATTTCCAATTTCATCTTATATTAAAGTTTAAGTATGAAAAGGATAAATCAGCTACAACAATATCCAAATCACTAATGAGTGTCAGTGTACTTCGATAAATAATAAACATAGGTGAAGTTTAAAAAGAAATACGTACAATTTATCTAGAACAATAAGCGCATTAATCACGATCCAAATATTTACAAGTTCATTTATAGTTGCAATCGGTTGTGCAAACAAACTGAATCGACAGAAAAATATGTGCATTCGATCACGTTTCGCACACATTTTACTTTTATAGTGAAATTTCATTTGCAGAAAAGCATACCTTTTATTTATAGAAGTTTCTTATAAAATAACATAAATTATTAATAAATCCTTACTTTACCTTAACTACGTAGAATTCTTCATTGTCTTTTTGAAATGAACACATTTTTGTATTATATAATTTAGTCTTAGCTAGAGGGTCGAACTGAGAGGAAGTCTTACTTGGAGAGTCCAAGGAAGAGCACTTACTTCCTAAATACTAACTTAAGAGGTAATGTAACTCTTAGTTAATAATCCATGTGATAAACTATTGTATAGTTGACTTCTCAATAAAAACTCCTATGTGTATCATAAAGTTAATTAAGAATATTGCATTGGATATTCATAAATCCCTCTAAGACTCTACAACGACATAACTACGAGATAATCTACAGTGTCCAGAGATTTCTTAATTCCGGGACACGACAGTATTTAGTAAAATAATAATTTAAATAATTCATTGATTATAAATTATATTTTTTTTAGTAATACTTTACAAAATCTAATATCATTTAATTTACGTATTAATGAATTATCTTATTCTAATGACTTTTAAACAGGTTAATTTGAACTTTGATCAAACATATGCAAAATGGTAATATATATAATTTTATTATTTTTATATAAGACAATAAAGAATTTGTGATATAGTTTGACGTTTAAGAATATTTATCATTCTTGAAGCGTAGTAGATAATTTGCGCATCAAGTTTGATTATATTGCGTAAAAGTTTCACGCGTTTCTTCGCACTGAACTCAGTGCGGAAGCTATCCGCGGTAGATGGCATTGAAACTATTGTCTTCCTTATCCTTTCTTATTTTAATATGTAAACTAGATAATTCGAATAACAAGTATAGATAAATATCATTTTATTGGTACATATCCAGTTAAAAGAGTAACTTTCTATTAAAAATAGTAATGTACATAAATGAAGGGTGTCCCAAAATTAACGCAAGATTTGAATTAAATAGAAAACACAGTTTTTAGTATTCAGATTGTGATTTTGTGATTGTGATAAAAACTTGCGTTAATTTTGGGACACCCTTTCCAAAAAGAAGACTATCATTAAAAAACTATCATTTTATGTATAAAGAAATAATTTTAATAATTCTTTATTGTGTTGGATTTATTATTATATTTAATTTATAATTAGTATCAATATTGTAGTAGACTAAAGAATTTTTCATATTTTCAAAGAAAAAAATGTCGTAATTTCATCAAAAAAAAGTATCACTAAATAATAAGAAAGAAATTACATCTCTTGTATCAAAAGTGCGATTTTACTAAATACAATTCAACAGATTTTTGTGTGCGAATATTTGACATTATTCAAATAAAAATTAAGCAAGAAGTTCATACATCAACATAAATATGTTATTTACTTAAGCATTGAAATAGAAGATTATCTCGGAAAAACCAACGCGAATAACGGTTAAACATTTTTAAGACACTAAAGTAACAAATTCAACATTTCTAGTGGATTGTTTTTTTTAAGTTATCTAAGAACAAATGTAAAATGCATTTGAAAGCATGTTGATAAAACAAACAACGCAATACAGTGGACAGAAATAGTTTGATACGTGCAACAATAAATGTTTTATTTGATCGAAACATCAAATGTCGACTCACACATGACCTGAAATGCGATTCGTAATTTATTGAAAAAAAAGAGGCCATGCATATATGTTCAACCTATTTTTACATTGTTGCACTGTAAAATTAAATCTTGAAAACATTAATCGAGGCTGTTACAAATCTAAAAACTCATTTTTCTTTGTAGTCACTGTAACAAAGCAATAAACTTTGAGTCTATATTACTTTATCTACAAACTACGTTTTTAATTTTTTATTATGTTAAATTTATCAAGTTTTAATCATTTGTTTTATATTAATGGTATAATACATTTTATTTTTAATTAAAAACGAGATAATATTTAGATGATATTTAATTAACTATTTAGATATGATTACACAAGAATAAGGTTTTGAAAGAGTTGCAAAATATATGCGCAAATTAAGAGATCGACAAAAAAAAGTAATGGGGATTAGTGAAAGTCGAACAGAAATTTTAATAGTACAATAATGATCTTGTGTTCCCAGTACAAGTTAAATACATATTATATATATTTTTACCTGGAGTAAGTTATCAAATATTACACAATATGTCTTCACTGTATACTTTTAAACAATGGTATATTAATGGCGATTATTGATTCTACAATAATTATAGCTGTTTAATAAAAAATCTTCTTGAATATTTCATTGAAAGTAATTTGAAGCGAGAATATAATGAACGAGTTCAAGGTATTATTTCTGTTTTCTTAAGGACATGCGTAATATTATTAAATATATATGTAAAAAAAAATGTAATTGTTAAGCAAATGTGACAGGAAAATTCCCAAGTTACAAATACTTCTTTGCTGTTAAATTTACCTGGTAATAATTGCATAAGTTGCACCAACTGTAAGCCCAAGCTTGATAGCTCCCATCCACATAAGAGACATGTTCCCATAAACAGCTGAAGCCGGAAACAGAACACTCTTTCAAATAAAGTGTGAAGCAAAAAAAAAACTAGAAACGCGCACTTTATCCGAAGAACTCACAAACAATGTTTTTACTTTATACACAATTTTTAAAAGAAGAATCGAAGCTGTCGAATGTAACTGTTTCTTTAAGCTTTTCTTTCGAGCGTTTATATATTCGAATGCGTCACGTCGCGCGGTTTTTGAACAACTGAAACGCGCTTAGGAAAGAATACAACGAAATTATAAAACTATTTACTTAATAGACGGGAATTACCGTGAAACACGAATGTCTCGCTTTTTCGGACATCTCAGACGAACGTTGCAGAAATCAATTGTTTGTTTTAATTATTTTCGATATTGCGCACTTTTTCAAACAATTATTGCTGATAAGGAGATTTTAATGATAATGCGTAGTATTTCGGCGTTGTCTCTGTTTGTATTCTAGTTTTTGTTTCTTTTACTGTCAAGAAAACCGCGAAGGTCATCAATAATTGGTTTCGCTACGTTTTTTTTTCGTTCCCTCATTATGTAACCTTCCTGTTGGATATATGCACGGTCATTCTATGCGGATTATCGAAAATTATCTAAAATCATGAAAGGAAGTCAAAACTGAATAATATTTTGCATAAATATGTTTTCCTGCAGCGCATTTTTCTAGAAAACTTTATTATCAGCAAATCGAGTTGTATATTATTTCCGAATAACATTCCTTAAATCTTTGAAGAAATGTCAATACATTTAAAAAAATAAATAAATTTTAATGAATTTGCTGATTACAAGGTGGCAATTCCTATTTCATGGACATTTTCTAGAAAATTAAGATACATTTTATGTCTTGTAATTTTATTCACAATCTGTTCATCAATGTCAACGTTGAGTAAATTTAAGATCGCGGTTGACATTAGGTAGGTGGTAATCTTTCCTGGTGAATAGTTACCATTATGATCATTTTCTTTTAATTTGTAGGTTGGCTGTCGTCTTGTATGTTAACTTCAGTAGTATATTGATTCATTGCGATTCCACTATTTTCCTATCACTGTGAATCTGCTTCTATCCTTAACACTGTCATTATCCATCGATCGACTTGGCTGAAGGTCCATATGTTGAACCTCATTCAACCAGGCTTGACCAGGATTTGAACCTGCGTTCACTAGCTCGTGGGTAGGGCGACTTAACCATTCGGTTATTAGTCGCCTCAAGATATATTTAAAAGAGATATAACTAAAAAGGTGGTACAAATCGAGTACCACCGCCCACTAGACATGTTCGAAAGGTGGTTCAATGCATGTACCACCGCCCCTCAAAGAGCTAATGTGCGTATATGTGACCAGTTATAGTACCAGTACCAACTTGAAATGACTATATTGGCTTGATCAGGATTATCTAGCCAATAATCATGGAATGCGATGATAACATTAAAACTGAAGTGACAGTTAAAAGACAAACATATTAATTTTGATTTTCAGATTTTTAGGTCTTCAAATCGGGATGTTAGATCAAATAATTCATTTTTTTAGGAACAACAACAAAATCACACAAATAATCTCAGAAATAACCCGAGACATCTGGTAACCCTATCAATTGATCATATTATTTATTCAATTAATAGTATTATGTGTCAACATGTAACCAACATAAAGTTTTTATATAAATAAAGATGTAGAAGTTAATAATTCACGACATTATACAATAATCGAACACGAGGCATGTAATTATGATAATTTAAAATCAATAAGGAAACACATAGAAATTATTATAGATCACAAACAAGATGGACGATAGTATCCAAAAGGAATTAGTAATGAAAATTGTACAAATTAACACTATACGCTTTTAACAAGCTATTGTACTAATTGTTATAGGACATTAAAAAAATCAAATAAAGTCAGTAGTTTCAAGTTTAAATGCAAACATTTTCCTTCGTATTGTTGTTTTTCATGCACATATAATTATAGCAACGACATTGAGTGACATTAAAAGCGTTAACATTTAGATAGTTTACATTCAGCATGTATTTTTCTCACGAACGTGAATGCTCGATGGGCCTGACATGCGATGCAGTTAGTGCATTCTGTGTTAGATATATTTTTTTTTCATTTCCGCTTTGCGCGACACGACGAAATTAATACTCGTTTCCTACATATTTTTTTTGACATTTTTTTCTCTGTCAATTTTAATATAAATCTAATTTATTGAAAATTCTAATTCTAAATATTTTCTACGAAGTTGAAGTTTAAATTATTAGGTGAATTTTGTACATTTGATTTTGAAAAACATTATTTTAATATCTTATATTAGTAAACATCAACATTAACAACACAATCCTTCAATAATTGCATCATATCTGCTCCTATAAATGAAGATTTTACTAACAAAAAGTATACGAATTAAGTATACATTTTCAAGTTTAATGAAAAATACAATAAGTGCTCCAATTAAAGAGGAAATTGAAATTACATCAATGTTAAACACACATTTTGAATTATAAGAAGAGAAAGTTATTAAAATAAAAAGTTTTAAGAAAACGCATTTGAACCAATACATTTCAAATATGGAATACTAAAGCAAAAGCAATAAATTGTTAAATAAAACTATTTCAAATATAAAAAAGTAGATGTTGCTGTAAAACCATTGAATTTAGTTTATTTCTAATAGAACAAGTTGTAAATAGACTATAATGAAAAAATAAACTATTCCGTATTGTATATTTATTAAGAAAAATGCTGGTTACTTAAAATAAAGACCTCACCTTAAGGTCTTAAATTAAATTTATAAATTGTTAAGATAAACACGCTTCCTTAAAATATATCTGTGCTTAATAATAGAGTTTATTATGTAAACTTCGAGTAATCATGAAAAACAACCTTTGAGAGAATAGCACGTGTTCCAAAGTAAATAATAGCTGCAACCAAATATACATCGAGATATTTAAACAATCATTTGGTAAGAGTACATTTGCATATATATTTTAACGTAAACTACTGATTTGTATGGTGCAAAGGTGGTGAGATCTATACTCAGACGTAAAACAAAGAAATATAATGCAGCGGAGGTCGCTAAGGGTGTCAGAAATAGAACCATATAAACTAAATAAATATTACTATGTATATAATTTGAATATACTGTTTTCATCATACACAGTGTGTATGAACAGTTCGGATTGCAAACAAATAGGAAAAACGAATACTTTCGCAAAATATTTTTGTGATCAGACAACAAATGTATATTCGGATAATGAACATCTTTTCGACCTTTCGCTTTTCATTTGATGATGATGAATTATAGTGAACATTGAACATCGAATAGCGAACATCGTCTTTGAACGGATTATGTTTGTTAACTGTATTTATATTTTTTTACTAAAAAAAAAGTTTACAATCAAGATTCTTTGTTTAATTTAACAATTTAAACTACACTCCATTAGCTTTGGAATTTGAATGTTTTCTGGATACTGTATCATTATTGTTTCTAGAAATAAAAAAAAATCAGTAAAAAATATACTTAGGTGCATACTTCAATGATGATAGAAATAATAGTTTCTGGTTCAATAGCCTAACTTTCGCCGACTCCTAATGGGTTGCTTGTTTGTGACGAAATAAATATTACAATTATCGTAACAAATTCCATTGTGTTATTAGTAGGTACACTTATTTAATTTATTACATTTTTATTTAAATGTTTTTATAATTTGGAACGTAATTTCAATGATTCAAATTATTTATGTAATTATATACTTGTTTCAATAAATATTGTTGTTTATTGCTTTTAAGGCAATTATATTATCATTTTTGACAAACTGATATAAAAATACATAATCATGGAAGTAGAGAAGGAAGGAAGTAAGTAAGAAGAACAAGTCTTCTGTTGTACATATTAATATGAAATGTATTGATTTATGTTTTTAATTGTAATTAGTATAATTGATTGTACTACTTGTTCAATATGACAGATGTGACTTGGTGTCAAAGCGAGAAACTATATTAGTATTACTGATGGCTTTCCTCTGTAGTTAATTTTTTTTTTGTATATTTCAATATTTAAATAAATTTGAATTAATGTTTTTTATTGGAATGATCAAGTTTTCAACTTTAATTGTTTCATTGCAGATAGGTTACCATGACAACTTTACTAAATCTTCAGTTTCAGCAAAGTTTCGTACTCACCCAGTATAGCTCTCAGATGACCTTCGAGAGTTTGGAGTATCGTGGACTTGATTTCCTTGACAGATTTACCGAGGAATTGTTCGGAAGCGGTGTGCAACAGTTCGTCGGCCTTCATGATCTTGCATTGAGCCACCCCGGTGACAGTCAGCGGGACGCCCTGAGCCGTCTCCACGCTGTCGCACATGGGGTTCAAAGTCATCACCTCCAACGATAGACGTTGGACGTCCGTCACAAGCCACCATGCCCATGACCATCCACCCACTATCGTCACCCTCTTCGTCGAACCACAGCATCCACCTGAAACATACAAACATAAAAAAATTACAATTGATTGTTTATTTTCGAACAGATGAAGAAAGTTATGTTTGCTATAAGAATTGGGGTCCGTTCTGATTCTTTTCTTCCGGCGAATCACGTAGAAAGTGCATGGAGGTAGACGAACGTTACCTACGGCACGTAGACCGGCATTGCAACCGGGAAAAATCTGTGTCCAAACTGTCGAAAAGTCTGGATGGACGTTCGAAGATGTGTGTATATACCGTTGTAACTGTTGTGTGAGTCGTCGAGTGCAGCCCAAAAACGGGTTCCGGTGTTAACGCGAAGGCGTCCAAGGCTCTTCAAGCTCCTAGTTAAGTTCCCGTTAAGAATTTCGTGACGCGACTCATGTATACCCAAGCAATTTGTATGTGAAGAAAGTGGATGGTTCGTAGTCGTCTTTCACCGCCGTCTTAGTATTGTGAAAGATATGGTGCATGTCTGATGGTCGGTTGTGCAATTGGACACCAAAGTTCGCGCCTTTTTAAATGGTGACTCGTGACTCATTAATTTTAGGATTATATTGCTTTTATAACTTTTAAGGTAATAAATCAATTGAACCATTTATGTACATCAGAATTTCATCATTTATCAAACGCCAATACCTACAAATACATTAGTTCCTTTTTCACATCTCACAATTATATAAATAAAGCAGTTTTGCGCGAGTTTATTGTGCTGTAAACAGACTTGACCATGAACTTATTTATTCTTCATTTTTATTCACTTCCGCGTTCAACATTCTCTCGAGTAACGGAAACATTATTATTATTTTTTGTTATTTACTTAAACAATAATCTATTTTATTATTAAAGAAATTACTTTATTCACAAAATATTAACTTTGAACTACTTTTCACGTATAATAATTTAACACAAAATTAATATTATAATAATTTCATCATAAAATTATAACAATTGTTATGAGTGATAGTAATGGTACAAATATTAAAACTGTGAAGTACTGATTTCACAAACGTTTTGATCGTATCATTAAATCTCATGAAATTCACATTCGAAGATAAATTTGACTGTGAATTACTTTGTATAATATATAGTAACAATAGTTTAACGAAATATCACAAATATAGCAAATGTACAATTAAATTTTAAGATATTTTATTATAAACTTTGTTCATTTTCAAAATCGTTCTACTAAAGTTTAATACGAGTATAAAACATTAATATTTTAAATTAATTCTAATTGATATTATAAATAAACAATATAAACAATATTAGAAAATTAATTCTAACTTTGATTAGCAGACAATAAAATCTACCAAAACACTGATCTTGTATATTGAAGATAATTAATTGTGTTAATAATTCATAGAAATAAAAACAATTTTAGAAATCAGCCTTTATACGTTACTTACAATACATAGTATACTAATTAAATATTATCCATTAAGGAAAATAATACAACTTAACATAACAGATACAGAATTTACATATGCATCACATAATCTGTTTACATTACATTCTGTTAAATTCATCCGTTACATGACATGTTTCGATTTTACTGACAAAATAAATAATTTACGGTAATTTTACAATTAAAATTATTCGTTTTTCCATTAATAAGTGATAGATCTAGTTTACTTCTAAATGTGATATAATTCGCACTAATGTAATTAAATACGCAATTTATTTATGATTTGTTATTTTACAATTTTAATTTATTTGCATAAATACGTTAAGAGTAGTCATCAATTCATCATCAATTATATTAAGTATTTATAAGAAAATAATGATAACTGTAAACGAACACTAATTCGAACTTTAGACTTTGGTATCTAAATATTTTAACACAATGCATAATTAATCAATAAATTTTGAATCAATATGCAAATATAATTTTTATTAATGACACTATTCCACAATTTACTGTTTTATCATTAGTTACATTGGAATAATAAAAATCTAAAACGATGCACAATAATTTCCGCATAGCGCGGATTAATTATAGTTCGGTTTGATGTTTTTCTTAACTAAATACATTTTAATTGAGTAATTTCTATGTTTATAGTTAATAATAAGTCTATGCATTAAAAACAAGTGAATTGTAGAAATAATTAAACCGATAAATAATTATTTATAGAAAGAGTAATTGCATCGAGTAAATGATGAGGATTAGAAAGAGCTGTAAACACTGCATCAATTCCGTTCCGGTTATTTCACTTGTTTATTTCTGTTGCTGTTGTTGTTATTTTTTCATTGCCGATCGGAGAAAATCAAGCGCGCGGCATTCGAAATGGAATAATGGGTATATGGGTCACTGTTACTTACGTGCAAGAAAAAGCGACGGAAGGAGAAAAAGTAGAAAAAGTGCATATTATCTCTAGCAGCGAAACAAATGAAACAAAAAAAATGTCGTTGAAATTGCTCTTCGTTCTCGCTTCCAGTTCACAGCCACCTCCAATTTCCACCATTATCTTAATTCTACTTTCCGTGCATCATAGATTGATTCGCTCCACGACCCACTATGCAAAATGCGAATTATTCACAGCTCCTTTTCCACGGTTACAAGTTTCTTGTTCGCACAGTGCAAAGAAAGTATTTCGAATCTCAGACACGATTTGTTGTTATGATCCACGGCATCCATATAACAAATCACATTTGTTAAATATATTTATCTGCTTCTTGTATTTGCACTAAATTAAATTAATTGGTAAATTATGAGCGAACGGTTCTATTGATGTTTGTTGCATTGCATTGAGTGGGAGTGGACCCTTAAATGGAATTCTCCTCGATGCGTCTGGATTTCGCAAGAAACGTTTCCGTTTATGTAATGGTCGAGTATCGATTGTTCGTGAAGAGTGTCGCGTACACCTATCGTGACTTGATACTCTAATTTGTTCTTTTTGGGGGGTACTTTTCGCTGTAGAAAGTGACTCGGCTCGTGCTCGAAATATCAATCGAGGGATGAGCGAGTCTTCGCGTTTAGAACGATGCCACTTTTTTTGACAGTAGACCTCAGAGGTCCGAATCGCGATGACCATACCATTCGGTAATTAAATACATTCATTTCCATTTTCACTTTCATTAAATAACTAATTTATTGTGTATTAATTGTAGTGAAACTATTGTGATTTTAATTGATTGCTTATTCGTAGGGATGAGTTCTATACTGGCGCCCTTAACGACAGGGCTGGGGGTAGCGGCCACCACCAACATGGCCATGATCCTGCCCGCCCTAGTCGCAGCCATAGCCTACTTCCAATTCGATATTATGGACCCGGAATCGAAATTAAACGACGTGGAAACTGACTCCCTTTACACCTCCTACGACTTCATAGTGGTCGGCGCCGGATCTGCCGGTAATTTATCTTATAATTAATCTTCATTTAAACAGTTATATTAATTGTGTTGTTAATTTTACAGGCAACGTCGTTGCGAATCGTTTGAGCGAAATCGGTCATTGGAACGTGTTGCTTTTGGAAGCGGGAGGCGATGAAACGGAAATATCTGATGTACCCTTGATGGCTGCGTATCTGCAACTCTCGCAATTGGATTGGAAGTACAAGAGTGAACCGTCGGGCACGTTCTGCTTAGGTGAGAAATCCGCGGATCGAGGGTCGACAGCTTTTGTAACTTTTGTTTTGTCTAGGCATGAAGAACGGAAGATGCAATTGGCCCAGGGGAAAGGTTATCGGCGGCTCCAGCGTCCTGAATTACATGCTGTACGTGAGGGGAAACAAGAAGGATTACGATACTTGGGAGAACCTGGGAAATCCGGGATGGGGATACAAGGATGCTTTGTATTACTTCAAGAAATCTGAGGACAATCAGAATCCGTATCTAACGAGCACCGGATACCACGGGACCGGAGGATTTCTGACTGTAACCGAAGCTCCGTATCAAACACCCCTGGTTACCAGTTTTATTGAAGGCGGAAGACAATTAGGTATATTTATATTCTCATATTTCTTACTTTATAATATTATGTATCCCTTATGCATTTTAAACAAGGGATATTTAATAAAATAAAAGTGAAATTTATTACTTTAAAATTATAAATGAATGTTTTGTTAATGCTTTATTCTTTCTTTCAGGATATGAAAACAGAGATATTAACGGTGAACATCAAGCTGGATTCATGATCGCACAAGGAACGATCCGTCGTGGTTCGCGTTGTTCAACGGGCAAAGCCTTCTTGCGTCCGATTAGGCTGAGGAACAATCTGCACGTAGCAATGCACGCTCATGTGACCAGGGTACTGATTGATCCATCTACGAAGGTGGCTTTCGGCGTGGAGTTTGTTCGTGACGGTAAATTGCACAGGATTAGGGCGAAGAAGGAGGTCATCCTATCCGGAGGCAGCGTAAACACGCCGCAATTGATGATGCTCTCCGGCGTTGGTCCAAAAGCGGACTTGGAGCACTTCAAGATCCCGGTGATCCAGGACCTGAAGGTCGGTCACAATCTGCAGGACCATGTCGGCCTCGGCGGTTTAACCTTCCTGGTAAACAAACCTGTATCGATTACGCTGGACAGGGTTTACGCTGTTAAACCTGTAATGCAATACGCCGTCTTCGGAAACGGACCTTTGACCATCATGGGAGGAGTTGAAGGTTTGGCTTTCGTTAATACAAAATACGCAAACGAAACGGACGACTTCCCAGACATCGAATTCCATTTCGTGTCTGGATCTACAAACTCTGACGGCGGTCAGCAGCTGAAGAAGGCTCACGGATTATCAGATAATTTCTATAAACGCGTCTTCGAGAGGATCAATAACCAAGATGTATGGAGCGTACTGCCGATGCTGCTGAGGCCGAGAAGTCGCGGTTTCATCAAGCTGCGCAGCAGAAATCCGTTCGACTACCCGTTGATATATCCGAATTACTTCAAGGATGATTTCGATATGAAGACGTTAATCGAGGGCGTCAAAATCGCCGTGGCTTTAAGCAAAACTCCAGCCTTCAGACAGTACGGTTCAGCACTCAATAAATTCCCCGACTGCGCTCATCTGCCGGATTATTCGGACGCGTTTTATGAGTGCATGATCAGACACTACTCGGCAACAATCTACCATCCGGTGGGCACGTGCAAGATGGGCCCTTATTGGGATCAGGACGCAGTCGTCGATCCGCAATTAAGGGTCTACGGTATCAAGAACTTGAGGGTCATCGATGGTTCGATCATGCCGAACCTGGTGAGCGCCAACACGAACGCACCGATCATCATGATCGGCGAGAAAGGATCCGATTTGATCAAAGAATTCTGGCTGAAGCGAAGCTGATCGCTCCAAAGTTTTTAATTATTAAATTAAATGTATATAATTGTGTCTACTTTTTTTTTTATTAATATTTAATTGTGATTATTTATATGTTAAATAAAATTTTATAAAATAAAATAAATATTACAAAAAAAAAACTCTCGTTTCAATTGAACTGAATGTGAACACCGTGTATATTAGAATCTTGTTTTCTGCATTTGAAGCAAAGTGTCGAATGTCTTGAGTATAAAAAATGCGCGACGTACGATTTCTTTTGGAATTAAATTGATGTTAACGATAGAGCTGACCGATCATGGCGCACGAGGATCTGATGAATCTGTATTCGGTTACGAGGATGGCTCTGACTTTAGGACCTAGCCTCGGTTTCCTGCTGTACCTGCACTCACAGACCATGCAGTATCGCCAAGACATTTTGGATAAGGATTACCGGATTGCCGATACACCGATCTACGATCTTAAGGAGCACTACGATTTCATAATTATAGGTAAATAAATGATAAAGCTTTAAAGCTAATACTTGAGTAAAGTTTGATAATTCAGGTGGCGGAAGCGCCGGATCTGTAATGGCCAATCGCTTGAGCGAAATATACGATTGGGACATTTTGTTATTAGAAGCGGGACCCGATGAGTTCTCGGAGATCAGCGATCTTCCTATAATGTTTCCTTCGTTGCAACTATCACCTCTGGATTGGAAGTTCAAGACTGAGCCAAGCGATTACTACTGTTTAGCCATGAAGAACTATCAATGCAATTGGCCTAGAGCTAAGGTTTTGGGCGGTTGTAGCGTATTAAATGCCATGCTTTATATAAGGGGAAATCGTAAGGATTATGATAATTGGGAGAGCTACGGTAATCCAGGATGGAGTTACAAGGACGTGTTACCCTACTTCAAGAAGTCCGAGAACATGAGAATACCAGAATACCAGAACGATTATTACCATGGTCGCGATGGTTTCTTGTCGGTGGAGAATTTCAGATACCATTCTCCCATATCCCAATGGTTTTTAAAGGCCGGAGAGCAGATGGGCTTTGAGGTGAGGGATGTAAATGGAGCTTACCAAACCGGATTCACGTTGTCGCATGGCACTTTACGAGATGGCCTAAGGTAAATATCATTAAAATCATAAAATATTTACTAACGTTTTAGTCAATTTAGGTGCAGCGCGGCTAAAGCGTATCTTAGGCCGATCAATGAACGCGAAAATCTCGACGTTAGTTTGTTCACGATTGCAGAGCAAATATTAATCGATAAAGGGTCGTACCAAGCTTACGGTGTGGACATAATGAAACACGGCATAAAGAAGACGATTTACGCCAATCGAGAAATTATCTTAAGCGCTGGAGCGATTCAATCTCCTCAACTGTTAATGCTTTCAGGAGTAGGACCGAAAGATCATCTCTACGATCTAGGTAACAATTCAAGAATATACACAAAACAACTCAAATGCATATTGTATTTCAGATATTGATTTGGTATATGATTCACCGGGCGTCGGACAGAATCTTCAAGATCACGTGGCAATGGGTGGTGGGACTTACCTTTTCGATGCTCCCGAGGAGTACGATGATATGGGTATCGGTTTCAAGTTGAACAAGATATTCACTACTGAAAACGTGGACGAGTTTACGCAGAATGCTAGAGGTCCTGTATATTGGTTACCCGAAGTCGAGGTGATGGCCTTCGTCAACAGTTATTACCAGAATAGATCCGAAGATTGGCCGGACGTGCAGTTGTTCTTCGCGTCGTACGCAGAAAACACAGATGGTGGAGTGTTCAGTAAGCGAGTAGCTGGACTAACCGATGACTTTTACACTGCGGTGTACGAAAATATTTTGTACAAAGACGCCTATAATATTATTCCGTTATTGATGAGACCCAAGAGTCGCGGATACATCAAACTTCAAGATGACAAGTTCAAAACGCCGCCTCTGATATATCCAAATTACTTTTCAGACCCCTATGATCTGGCTGTTTTAGTAAGTTATATAAGAAAATATGTTTTCTTCTAAGCTATTTATGTTTATTAAATGGAGATTATTCTCTTGTTATTCAGGTGGAAGGAGCTAAAATTGGATACGCGTTATCGCAAACTCCGATTATGAAACAATACAATTCTCGATTTAATACTTTGAAGATTCCTGGTTGCAGCAACTACGAGTTTCTATCCGATGACTACTGGGGATGTCAAGCCAGACACTACACCTTAACTATTTACCATCCAGTTGGTACATTCACTTAATTTCGTTTTTACCAAAGCATCTTTTGCTAATTATACTATTTGTTTAGGAACTTGTAAAATGGGGCCTGATCACGATAAGTACGCGGTTGTGGACTCTAGATTACGAGTTCGTGGTGTATACAATCTTAGGGTAGTGGACGCATCCATCATGCCTACTATTGTCACGGGAAATACGAACGCTCCAACAATTATGATAGCCGAGAAAACTGCTGATATGGTGAAAGAGGATTGGGGCCGATTACATTATCGCCCCAATTACAAGGATAACAATAATAAAGAAGATAGTAAACTGAAGACTGCAACTTTAAATAAACCCACAGATGAAGGAAATAAAGAAGAAAGAAAAGACATTTCTACCATACCGGACCCAAATATTGTTATGCAAGAAATACCAAAGAAATGGATAAATTTGGACTATTGGTAATCATTTTAAAATAATACAAGTTTCTAATAAATCACATATTCACATGCTGTATATATTCAGCATTTGAAGTTTTTTTTAATGTAAAATTTAAAATTAAAATCACAGTTTGTTGTTATTTGATATTTTGTATACTACATTTTAAGAAGTGTAGTGTTTGAATTAAATGTATATTTGGTTGCATACGTTTTTATAAAATTGATTTCAAATTACAGAAAATTTGTTAAAAGAAATGCGATGTGATGTAATTCATTTTCCCCAAGTTCTTAAAATATCTGCAGCTGCTCTATCTGCCAACATAGCTACAGTAGCTTCTAAACTCTGAGAAATACTTTTTGGAATTACACTTGCATCCACGACTCGCAAATGCCTGATACCCCTAATCCTCATTTTATCATCGACGCAAGCATCGCAATTGCTGCAATTACCGTACTGAACCGTACCGGAAATATGCGAAAGCGGCATTCCCATGTTCTCAATGTAGCATTTAATGTAACCCAAAGTTCCGACTTTGTAGCTTCTGCAGTTGGGTATATCAACATGTAGAAAGTTAGCATCTATTTCAGATAACGCTTTAGTTTTCAACAATCTTTCCACGAAGACGAAGGCACAAGTTAGCGATTCCAAGTCGTCTTCTTCGGATAAATAATTGCCTTGTATTTTTGGTGCGTCAAAAGGACAAGGACTCTGCAGCGTAACTTCACCAACAGATTTTGGTAATACCAGCGTTGGAATCATTACCAGCAGCTGAGATTGGGTGTTTGCTTTAATGATGGACTTCATGATTTTCCCCACGAATCCTCGATGTTCTAAGTACGGTCTTAGAAGTCCATCACTTTCAAAAAAGTGATAATGATAAATTTTGATGTTTCCTCTGGATGAGGGATATGGACATGTGTTTATGCTGCCGACCAAGTCGTGTATGTTAATCTGCGTGAACGGTCCTTTACGTAACTTCAGGAATTGGTAGGTAGCATCAGCAAAGTCCGTTTCGTTTGCCGTGGAGCTGTTCACCTTAATGAAAATGGGAACGGCTATATGATCCTGCATATTTTTTCCAACGGCGATGTTCGCCTTCAGAGGTATATTGAAATATTTCAGCTGTTCCTTCGGCCCGAAGCCGCTTAATAGCAAAAGTTTAGCTGAATTAATGGGTCCGGCCGAGAGAATTACTTCGATGCGCGATTTCACGATCAATTTCGTTTTACCCACGTAAACCTCGACGCCACGAACACGGTTATCGATCTCATCGCCAATGATTTTGGTAACCAGGGCGTTTCTCACCACAAAAAGATTCTTTCTGTTCCTGGTGGTGTCCAAGAACGCTTTTGCAAAGTGATTCCTAGACCCGGATTTGATGTAACCATCGACATCGTAGTATCCCAAATTCTGCAACGCTGCTGATATTTTCGTGTACTCCAATTCTTCGGCGGCATTGTAAATGAGCTGCCTTACGTGCTCTTCATTGCCGAACTTGCTTATTGTTAAATCACCGCCTGTACCAAGTTCCCTCACATTATCAATACCCACAAAGTTCTCAATGTTATTGTAATGTACCAAAGCTTCTTCGTAAGTTATGGATTCGTTGAAACATGTAAAATCTTCGGGAAAAGCTCTCTCGTAATGCATCGGGCTAATACCCGTATCTCCACCCAGCATCTTCCCAGCCACCAATCTGCATCTGGTATCCAACATTCCCAAGCACGCGTTTTTCTCTTTAGTTGTACTAAATTTCCAATCCTCTTCGGACATTTTTAAGCGGTCAAAGAATGTTGGCACCTACAATTTTCTGCATGCCATGAAAAGTCTTTAAATTTACCACAAGCATTTACCTCTACAGTACTAGTTGGGTCTGTGCCCGCCTCCAACAATAGTACGTTCCATTCTTTCACCTCTGACAATCTGTTTGCTATGAGACAACCCGAAGTTCCGGCTCCAATTATTATAAAATCGAAATTTTGTTTTGGATTCTGCAAAGTGTACGTGGAATTTTACAATATTATACACTTGCTTCATTTAACCTACTTCTATCAGCATTGGACCAAAGTCATCTGGAAAATGTTGATTTGTCGCCAGCTCATAATTATAATATGACAATACGCTGATCAACTGAAGAAGTGCGTGCCCCAAAAATCCTGTTAATTGCTCTTCAAACATTGTTAATTTTCACAAAATACCCTCAAAACACACATCAAATTTACTGACTTTTTGTAATTTATTGTTACTATGGCAATTTGGCAATTTATCAATAATGTACACTATTTCCTCATCATATGAATTAACCAATATTTTTGAAGCATTATTAATAAATTATAATAATTTTATAGATTTTTTTATTTCGTTTTATATTTATTAACGATAGTTAAAATTTGTAAATAATTAATTGGTAAAATGACTATTCTAATACACACATGACTATGAAATAAATCTAATTTAAACATGGGACTATACAGTACAATCATCTAGTTTACACTCGTCAATGACTTTGGCATCTTCTTTGATCAAATCGGCCGCCTTCTCGGCAATCATAATACACGGAGCATTAGTGTTACCACTAACGATCTTCGGCATAATACTAGCATCCACAATCCTCAACCTATTGACACCTTTGACTTTCAATTTGTAATCCACGACGCTGTCCGGAGAGTTCGAAGGTCCCATCGCACAGGTGCCAACAGGATGGTATAAAGTATTAACTACATTGGAAATATAGCAATTCCAATAACCTTTTGTCTTCCGCTGATTGCAATTCGGCATATTATATTTCAAAATCTCGGCACCCGCTTTCCTCATCGCCTTGGTTTTCATCAGTTTCTTGATGTAACGGATGGCTTCCATGAAGACTTCCGCATCATCCGGATGGCTGAGATAATTCGGATGAATTCCGAATGGTTTGAATGTTATTTTACCACGGGATTTGGGTTGCAGCAGCGTTGGAATGAAGAATAGGAGGTTCCTAAACTCGTTCACTCTTAAAATGTCTTCTCGAGAATCATCATTGAAACCAATCTTTTCTAAGATCAACGGTAGACCGATTGAATCGTATTTGGGGAAAAACAAATGCATCATTTGTATGTTCGGGTACTCAGAGTTGTTCTTCGTATTTATGAAACCGATGATGTTGGCCACGTCGACATTGGACAATATACCAGTTAAGTTTGTGAAGTACGTGTGAATTTCATGCATCTCATTGAAGCGATCGGCAACGCTGTCGTTGAGCTGTACGAAGACACCGACGAACGGGTGGTCTTGCAAATTCTTTCCCACTGGAACATTTGATAGAACATCTCCTAGTTCCTCCTCAGGACCTATCTCGGAATTTGCCAAGATGATTGGCGTGTTCACGGAGCCGGCTGATAGAATCACTTCTTTCCTGACCTTCAATTCAAGAAAGGTATTAAGAAACACACCGGTGGCTTCCAATCGACTGTTGAAGTTAACTTTTTCTACTTCGACACCTGTAGCTAGGAACAAGTTTTTGTAGTTTTTGTTGGCCAGATAGGCTTTGGCACTGCTGCAACGCTTCCCGTTCTTGATGGTAACTAAACTCTCGTAATACCCCAGAGGTTGCTCGTCACGATTGAACTGATGGCCCAATTCCTTGGCCGATTCTATTATAGTATTCCTCACTTTTCTGGTGGTGCTGTATAAGGATGTGGTTAAGTAACCTTCAGTGCCGTGGTTGGTATCATTCATGTACTCTGGGGCGGTGGTATTCTCAGATTTGATAAAATATTTGAGGACATCTTCGTATCCCCAGCCCTGATTTCCATAGCTCTTCCAATCGTCGTAATCCCTCTTGTTTCCTCGCACGTAGAGCATGGCGTTCATTCCGCTGGAGCCTCCCACCATCTTTCCTCTGGGCCATCTGCATCCGTGCTCGTAAGCTCCGCATGATTTACCATTACCTCTGGTCTTATATTGCCAATCTTCTTCTGTCTCTTGTACACCGAAGAATAAACCAGGTATTTCGGAACCAGGTGACGGAAGTTTCCCAGCTTCGATCAGTAGAATCGTGTGTGACGGTGTTTCCGCCAATCTGGCAGCCAGAGTAGACCCTGCTGATCCAGCGCCCACTATTATGTAATCGAATTCATCGCCATCGATAGGATGGTAACTCTGCGGATATTTGTCGTCATTTTTGAAGACACATTCACTTGTGTAGAGCGCATTTATCAAAAGCATGAAAATATGACTAGACCCTAGGCTGTTCGGGCTACAGCCATAATCTAAACAGGACATTTTTAACACCTAAAAACACAAAAACCATTTAGCAATCTCTGGCTTTTTCTTTACTTTATCTGCATACAACTATCTTATTTTATCAGTGAAATATACTACAATTTAATTAAACATCAATTTTGTCAAAATATATATTTAAAACAATTTCTTACCGTTAATAATCACAATTAATATAAATATTATGTAAGTCGCAAATATTGCAATTATATTACTCGACGACTTTCTGCGAAGGACTAGTTTCATTTCAGATGTAACCATGTAGTATTTATACAAATAATGATTGTAAAATAGCCATAAGAAAAACGATTAATAAAATTTAAATAAACTTGTTATTTTGGCGATTTCAGACGATTTGCTATATGTTGAAATGTACGAATACAAAATATCAATAAATTTACCAAACTAATAATAATTAATTTAAATTCACTTCAGGTGTTGATTGTTTATGTATTGCGTCTCTTGAGTTTCATTTAAAATTAATTACTTTGTTACAGAAATATTGGTAATAATGATGCAATGATTTGTATGCTCGTTTTATTATAAATATAAATAGTAATGATCTCAAGAACATATGGGTCCTGATCGATCTCAACAAGGAAAACTAAGTTCACTCATTAATCAACATCCAGGAAAATGTACCAATAGTAAATTAGGTAAAATATTTTAAAAACATTGTCACAATTTTTCCATATAAACCTATATGATATATATATATATATAGAAATCAATATAATAAGATATGTATAATTATTTTATAAACTCAGAAAGGCGTATGTGTAAGATTAATTAAAACGAAAGCTTATTAAAGAATTTCAAGTGAAAGGTTTTAGAGCCCAAATGTTGTAAGCAATATTAAGGATCGTCCAGTTTTCGACGCATTGGAAAGTTTTCCAGATAATCATTACACTGAAATCTGCAAGACTTTAGAATATGGTTATGTTATATAAGTCAACAAGTTTCCTACTAACAAAAAAAAGTCAAATCATCTCAGATAAACTACTTATATGCAAATAAAGGACTATAGATCAAATAAAAATACTTTTTTAATATCGTCAACCAGATTGTATAAAGAAAAACTTACTACACTGTTATTATATAATTCTGAAATAATATCTACTTTAAAATTTTCTTTTGAAATTAAACTAAATACATTTACTATGAATCTATTCATTTCATATGAAACAATCCATATGTGAAATTAATTAATTCCATAATAATAATAATAATAATTCATGCATGTTTGTCAACCGAAAATTTGCATTATGATATGACCCGCATGTGAATAGAATGTTTGGATTTAGTTCACTTTTGGTGGTGTTTTTTTGTTTGTTTATTGATTGTGCATGCCTGTAACTTGCGTCAATTAAGGTGATTATAACGTATTAATACTTTCTACGATTTCAACAGCGACTGAATTAACGTACTACTTCGATGATTAAGCTCATGGCACATTGCCAACACGTGTGATAATTGAATCCAAAAACATCGTAGGTAATATGCTAAATAGTACAAGCTGTTAACTTCATAAAAAAAAACAGTTTCTCCCTCATATTTCTATTATACAACAACTGTAAATATTATCTATTATTGTAGCAATTTCAACATTCAATAATTGATTCAGTTATTCACTTAAATCGACAAAGAGGTATTGACCGTAGGAATTTCTGCCCATACAAAGTTATTATTTCACTGTTATCCAATTGATAAAATAAAATAATTTGTAAGCAAATAGATTAATAATTAAATAATTACCTTTACACAATTTCACAACAATTAAAAGACATACACATTTAGTACAAGTGCACACGCATTTTTAAACTTTTAACATAAATATAGTCAAATGTATGCTTAAGAGTTTTATCTCTATGGGGGCAAAAACTTTAAGAAAAAAAAAATAAATAAATACTGAAATTTGTATTTTTATTAGAATCTTTTTTTTTTCAGACAATAAATTGGATGAAGCTCTTAATTCTATTAGAAATAATAACATCTTAATCAAGTTTACTTTATATAATTAACAAATTACTCCAACTAAAACTGTAATTTAGTTTTATTCAATTTTATATTATGAGTATTTCTTTATTAATTAAATTAGAAAGCATGAATTATTGAAGGAATGCAAATTTAACAGTATCTTTATCGAATTGTTAAAAAAATGTCGACTTATGAAGGAATAACATAGTTTTTTTTCAGAATATTTCACTCAGTGTTTGAGTACGATTATAAATGAAATATTAATAATTTTACTCTTCTTTTGACATCATTGATTTGCGTAGTCTTTACGATTAGAATAGCCAACATTTTTGTACTTTGTTATCGAATGATTCTTACTTTCGTTTACATATTTCAACTGAAAAGTTCGATTCATTCAAACTCATAAATATTTCCATTTTGGCCCAAAGCAAAATCATTAAAAATAGTAAATAAATACAAAAAATAATATTTTATATATTATTACTATTATTAAGTTGAAAATAATATGAATTGTAAATATATTGCAAATATTTTAATTTAAAATCGTTGATAATGAATAGTAATTAATGAAAACATTAAAGTAAAATAATTTTGAAACGGAAAGTTATAGGATTGAAAACAATCAAGATATTTTCGGTAAAATAATTGAATTAACGATTTTCACGGTTATAAAACATAATTTATATAGTATTCGTCTAGACATGACAAAAAGTGAATTAAAATTGTTATAATAACGAAATGAAACGAACTGTTTTATGATTCGAACCGGTTTATTTCCTTGCTTTGGAAATAGGCTTAAATAGAGATAATTATAATTGCACGAGATACTACTATTACAACATATCTTCTGTTGTTCACTGGCTAAGTACTTCTTTTGGAATCATTAACAATTTCGCTTAAGCTTCTTCGCATTGTGTTTCGCTACATCGCATGCTCTAAAAGAAATTTCTCTTGCGCAATATGAAAGCGACCAATTCGGAGTTACTCACGACTGCTCCTCGCATCATTATAATAGAAACTGATCAAATTTTGAAGTAGTTACAAAATTTGTATTTTACCAGTATTATTTTACCAACTTATCTATTAAATTTATTTTTATTCTCGAAAAATTATCGAAAAAGTATAATTATAGATTTTTCTTAAAAAATCTTTAATTATATATAAGTATTATAAGTATTTAGCGAAGTTGAGCAAATGCGGCTCCCAACTGTCATAATGGTACGTAGTTTTGTTCAAAAAATTCATTTTACTGGTAAAAATAGAGGTTGTAATGCTACGTGCGGCTCCCTAAACTTTTTTAAGAAGCAAGTGGCTCTTTTCTCGAAATAGGTTGCCGATAGGTTGTATATAGTGTTGAATAATAACTAACAGAAAATTTAGAGTATATTTTATAAATTAGTAAGTTGATATATTGAGTAAGTTTAAAAATGATTCAATGTGTAAATTGATTATAAAAATATGTAAAAATTGCATCGAAATAAATAATTGTTATGGTAGGATTGGCATTTCTTTTACACAAAACTAATGTATATTGATGAGACTTTCCCCGTTATAAAAAAAGTATATATATATAAAGCTAACATCAATATACATACAGTATTCTCTTCCACATTCGCACCCAAGTTGCGTAATCTACTAACATAGTCGTACAAATCCATACTTAACGTTACGTAACTAACGGAAACAGCCATCCCAGCACGTAGACACACAGATCGCACCCGAAGGCGCATTCTTTTTACCACGCGGTTCCGTTACCAAAAATTCTAATAGTAATTAAATTATTTAGACTCATACATGAAACAATATTTCGATTCCTTTCACCATTAATTTCTTTCTTTAAAATTTCTTAACGTTTCAAAATCTTAGATAAATAAGAGCGTAAGTACATTGCGTGCTTTCTGGCCGTTGCGTAAGTGCAATTAGGAAGAAACTTAATATTCATCATCCATTTATAAATATATTTTTGTGTGTGTGTATGTATGTAAATAATAATTCTGGGAAAATGGTACGAGGAAATGTCGTAAGACTCGAAAACCAAATATGTCTCTTTCACTTTACGTTGCATTGTTGGCGTAGCCTTGCGCCCTTGATACGACGCGGTAAAAGGTAAATGGAATGGAAACCGTTCCATTGTTCGCAATGTCCAAACTTCCTTGTTTTTTACCAAATAATTCTAAACCGCGCGACGTTAATAATATAGAAAATGAACGTTAATAAAACGCAGCTATTGTTGAACACAAATGCAATGGCAATGAAGATATTTCAAAATTGTAAATTTCTCTTGATGAGAATATGACATTTGCTTAATTACTAATAACTTAATTTGTAAATTATCGGGCTAGTCAAAACTAGTTAGGTTTAAGAAGAAAATTAAACTAATCATCAAAAAACCTTCATCGTTTTATCTATTAAATCTAAATGAACAAAGATCAAAGTGAATCCACTATAAAGTATATTGAACTATCTATCTACTCGACTCTTCTTCCAATAAATTGTAATTGATTTTTTTGCAATATTTTACATTTTATTTATGAATTTGATTTTGTTTATAATGGTTTGAAATATGTCTGTTTCTTTCTGAAATCTTCATTAAAAATAGTCTTAACTTATACTAGTTTATATATAAAGCAATACAGTTAAAATATAAATTATATGATCGTAAATTGCAACAGAATTAAAGACATTTTATTTCCATTTGGACAATCAGAAAAAATATTGTAAAACTCTAATGGGAATTACAAGAAAATTGAATTAATCAACAAAGAGAAAGTGCAGATAAAAAAATGTTGGCTAATTGTGTAGAGGTCAAAGTACGTTATTATATACTAAAAATCATCAAATAAAATGTATTTTTTTAAAATGATTAAATTGTTAATGATATAACGGTTATCTCATACCCAGCATAATAATATAACATTAAGTTGTATATTTTATAAGTTTATGTCATTATTAATAACATTTAATCACTATATTTTTCAAAATGCACATACATAATTCACTGCTACTTGTGTTAATCCAAAAAGCGCATCTTCTTGTGATGAATAAGTTCGAAATCGACTAACATAATCGTTTGAGTAGGCTGTACATATGTACACTGATAGAAAACATTACAATGGTGCCAACGTTGGAATTGAGTGGATTTCATATACCGCATAAAAAAATCGCACAAAACTAAAATCGCATAAAAATGTTTCTACTGTACTACAATAAGAATATGATTAAAGTTTTTTTTTATGATTTTTCTGTAAAAAGTTTCATAATTTATAATAATATATAGAATCAGTAATGTAAAAATAACTATGAATATTTATAAAAACAATATAATAATGATAAATTGTCAATTTTATTGTTTAAATGACGACAGGTTTAAGAACATATTGTTACAGTACTCTATAGATCTTATGTGGAAACGAGATTTCTCGCTAAATCCCCCATAAAACTTTTCCATGAGATTACATTGGTTTTAGAATAGCTCTATAAATCTTAGCTTAAGTCACAACTGCTTTCGCTTCGTCTAGGTATGATCCAGATATTTTACATTATCCATCTGTCATATTTCTAAAAGTTACTGCCTTTTCCATCATTAAAAAGTTGTCGTAAGTCTATTTTATATCGTTTTCAAAATTTCTTGATCCAGTATTCAAAATATTTTATTTCTCTTTTCAAGTTGCATATTGAAATTATGCTCACATCTGAATTTCTGTCACCAAATTAAATTTATTTCTATACCACTTTTCGAATTCATAATATAAATAAAAAATTGTGACAGTGATGATAAGCATATGTATAAATGCAAAGTAAAGGCATTACCTCTAATAACGATGGTTCAATATAACGAAGTCCGAAAACATTAATAGTTTTTGTAAAGCAATAAGAAAATAACATCAAAGAAATTAACTTATTGATTGAACCAATGGATTTCGAAAATGTCGATGAATGCAGAAGATAAAGAAAATTAAGATAAAATGTTAACAACCGAAAATTAACAAAAAATTCGTTAATCGAGGTATGATTATATCTAAAATAGTAAATTGCAAACTAGACTAGATATACATGAATTACAACATTGGCACATTGTGATGACAAATTTAAATCAAATATTGATTTATAATTTTATGACTATTAACAGTGTTAATGTAGGTAAATTAAATTTACTTAAATAACAATTTGAAATTAAGAGAAAATGATTTTCTTAGAATATAAATAGGCCAGTATTGCAGTATCGCTGATCACCGTAGTTTCTTCATCATCCTATTGCATACTTATTTAATCGATCCATCATTATGAAAATGTGTGCCAGGCAGTGCTCATAAAGGTTACAAGAAAGTTGAATTATTTTCATGAACGTTTACCATTTTATGATTAAATAATATGCATGAAATTAACGTATTATATATATAGATACAATAATACCTTACAATAGTACGATTTCGATCAGTCCGGATTAAAAGTCTCTTTTTGTGCGGTTTGTACTTAGTTCCTCGATTAATCCGGATTCAAACAAGTGCTATTATCCGGACTATGCGAGGTATTATTGTATTATAATTGTATTGCAAATTAACGATAACTGTTTAAATTAATTAGTAAGGGAGCAATTAGAGAGAAAAATGAATTATGACATTCTTCGAATATAGAAACATCGATTGCAGTTGATTACATCTTGTAATTAACCAGCACATTTTATTGTAATTATAATCAATTAAGCCGCGCTAATTTGCAATAATTTGATTGGTACTGTGAATAAAGTAATAAAAGGATAATTTGATTCGTGTTGCAAACTAATTGATTATCATTTGATTTGATTCAATCAATGATGACATATTCGGAGTTATGATTGGGTTAAAGAAGATAAATAGCGAGGTTTCGGCGTTCTCGTTATAAACGTCTCGTCGTTGGTGGAATGAAAAAAAGTATGAGAGAAGGAGCACTTTCTCCGGGAATTTCTATAATGTGTGCGTGTACTGGAGTCTCCAGTTAGTTGTACTCCGGTTGCCCAAAGATAACCGAGTTCCGAACCGAACCGACGATAATTACGTACACCTTGTAATCTGTGTGTATGTAATGCAAACGGAAGTAACTACCAAATAGGAAATTGTACGTGTTCCGTGCAATCTCAGTTCACAAAGTGGAATAATTACTAGCGAAAGGTAAATACCAATTGCAAACTCTTATCTAACACATTAGTTAATACATACAAATTCATTTCTTATATATACTAAAAAAAATACATCATAATTTATATTGTTTCTTTTGAATTATAAATGCAGTAAAATCTCAAGAACTATTGGAGAAATGTAAAAAATCGTATGAGTGCGTATTATATTCGAGTACAAAAATTTCAATATTGACTCATCAACAGTGCGGGATATTAATAAAACCAAATTTATATCAATTACTTAAAATACATTTATAAATAAATTCTTGAAATATTAGAGAAACTATAACAAATTTTAAAATATGCGTCAAATTGATAGATGTCGTATTATACATTCAATTCCACTTGTTATTGTTTCCATAGTTACTCCTATATTTTACATACTGGTTTTGTCAAAATTCATCTTAATTAAATCTAACAGTATTTTGACTTAATGACCGTTCTCATTTACTTCTCAATTTCGTAATGTAGTCAAAAGAGATTTCAAGTTCAAGAAAACTATAAACGTTGACTGGTGTAAATTATTTTTTTATAAAAGAACTTTTGTTCCATTATACAATGTATTGGGTAATTTCAAAACAAAAGTAATACATCATTAAATGTAATAAAGCTGTCTTGTTATCAATTAATTATGATAAAATCTCATCATTGAATGAGACGCTATTGGAGTCTCAAATAACACGGAATTTGGTCTCGAATAATACGGTCAAAATTTCAACTTATTTCAATTACACGATTATTATAAAGTATAGATTTTCACAATTCTTAATCGTTGAGCAAATTTTTGTACAGTTAAGAACATCTCTTAAAATAAAAAATTGTAACCGAATTATACGGTTTTGGTATCACGAAATCAATAAACCGTGTTATTCAAGAGTTGGCTGTTCTTACATTATTTATTTCATTTCGAAGTATTTCTACTATCAACTATAACTAACTACGAATTATTAAATTACTGAATTATCAAAGAATCAAAATTTTCAGTGAATGTTTCAAATTGATAAATATTTTACGGTTTTGATGTATATTGGAAAACTGTATTCATACTTTATATAGTATCAACGGTTATAATTCATATAATGTTAAAAATAATTAGGTTTCTACAACCAAAAAAAAAGTTCACTTGAAGCTTCAGTAAATATAGCGGTATAAATGAATATAAGAAGTTAAGCGAAACAAATAATGATCTAATTAATTTTAATGAAAAATTCTATTCTTATACTAGAAGTTTTACAACTGAAGTCATTGAATATATATACAAGAGTAGAACTGGAAGTAGACTTTAAAGTTGAATAAAATATTGATTAACACATAATTTATATAACAGATTAACAAGAACATGCAGATATTGAAGTGAGATAAAGTAAACATTACCAGAATTCTTCAGGACAAAACAAGAGAAATTATTAGTAAGGTTTCGCATCCTCGCTTCTGTTTACAAGTTAAGCAATGAACACCTTACACCATTTATAATTAATAAAAAACTTTATAAAACGAACTAAGCAGAATAGACGAATTGAGGAATGTATGGTCAATAATTTAGTAGATATTTTTTTACAAACATTTATGGAATTTAGAAACTATTAATAAATATGTAATTATAATTTTAATATAAAGATATGTTCTCAACTAAATCGTGAAATCTTAACTACAAAATAACTTAGAGAGTTTTAATAAAGTCATTTGTATAAACAGATGTTGTCTACATTGAGTAAAATACTAATAATGAAAATATTCGAATTAAAGCTGCATGTGCGATTTAAAAAAAAAACTAGTTACAAGTTTAAGTTGATTGAATAAGAATTTATAATAAGTAAATTTTATTTATTCATATTGTGATGCAATATGCAAATTAATCATGAATATGCTTATATCATGGTGAATGTGATTAATTTTATGCATTTATAAGCATGTTTGGTTTGTGGTTCATATTAAAAAAGGATTTAAACTAGACCTTTCTCTATACTAAGATATCATGATAATCATCAAAAAATCATGAATACATCAATCCGGATTCACTATAGTCAGATTTGTAAAAATAAACTAAATTTTAATAGAAAAAAATATACACAATACATCATTTTTTCCTTTACTTTTTGTAAAGTTAAGTCTCTTTTGTGCAATTTTTTCTACTTAGATCTTCGATTAGTCCGGTTTGAAACAGGGATAATGTCGAAACCAAACACTATAAAAAAATATATTATTTTTCAATTTCCAAAAACCTACACAATTTACAGTTAATAATCAACATAAATCTGATGAAAATTATCCTTTCTCTATTAGCAAATTTCTCAAACACCATGATAAACATCAAGAAACATGAGTACTTTTAACAAGCACACACCTCTATTGTCTCGTTAACATATATAAAACAAACTTTTATAAAACAGACGTTGAATTCATTTTACATTCGTTTTAATTGCATGTTGTTACTTGAAACCTACAACAATTCACGGTTGACCGCAGACGGACGAGTATATAAATCTGCCGAAAACAGTCACTCGACCTTTCTCCAAGAGCAAATCTTTCTTCTTTCACCGGATCATTTCCACTTGTCTCTGGTAAAAGTCCCATGAAATTATAGCCGTAACGTAAAAAAAAACAGTAAAGAAATTTATCATGTATAATACGTTATAAAAATATATTTTTATCTGAAATCTAAAGTATATTGACCTGCAACATGCAGATTTACATCATTCGAAACATTAAGATGTTATTAAAGAATATTTTTTTTACAAAAATACATTTTTAAATTAATTAATTTTAGTTTAGAATAATATAAATATTTCTTATTATATTGCGGTCAACGAAATAGAATGTACAATAAATCGATCATGGTCAGAACGTGGAAAGTCCAGCTGTTTGTTAATTATTTGTTATTAACGTAATGTAAATTTCTACATGGAAAAGTATTTTAGAAAATCGAAATTTTCATATATTACGAGAAGAAACAAGAAAAACTGTAGACAATTAAATTATATTAAATGGGAATGAAAGTGGAATAACTACGTTAGTTTTGACCGTAATAACACATGTAGGCAATAAAACAAATTCGGACATTTTTTTAAATAAATATTGAAAATTACAAAAATTTCTATTTTTATATTAAATATTAAAAAAAAATGTATTTAATCATTCATATGAATTGCATATTTATGCATAGAAATTACATAAGTTGTGTGTGAGGATATGTGAAGAGTCTTTTAGAAATTCCGCGTATGCAAATAAACTTTACGCAATATCTGCTAAATCTAAACCATTGATATATTTTTCTTGAATCACACCACGATTGCGCAAGTTGCATTCGTTTGGAGCTTAGAAAGTGGACAATTTCTAATGTGCTCATCGATTTTATGTTTTAATAAATTTATGTTATTATTTTCGAATGAATATTTAATTTATGATTGTTTATGTTACAGGTTGAAATTGTAGCGAATTTGGGAGCAGAGGACAGGTGAAAATAAGCAATACCAAGTCGAGAAAACGGATCTTAAGCGCTAACACGTGAAGACACGGATGAAGAGAAAGTTTTCATTACGAAATACCCGAAACGCAGTAAATAATTCTACGGACAGACGATTAGTGAATTTCAATTAAAAATCATTTGTCATATCGAGTTGTATTGGTTAATAGAAGAAGATTTTGTAAAACATCAAAAAGTGAAAGTATTAAAAAATAGAAGTTTTTTTTAAAGAGAGTCAAATGGATCTTAATGTGTAAAGATGGAAAATAATGTAAAATATTTGGTAAAAGATTTGTACGAAGAAATTAGACTTTTCATTGCGCATTCCATGATTATTTGCGAAAAGTACAGTAGAATATTTACGTCTTAGAGGAAGGAAAAACGAATATCAATTAAAAAACGAAAACTTTCTTTTTACGCAAATGAAAGTTTAGATCCATTTTATAATCGATTGACAAAGGAATACAATGTATGCAGTTGGCATTGCGCAAGGCCGAGACGTCCTTTCGATTTGCATTCATTTATTTGCAACTTGCGTCGTGTTCGAGACCCTTTACTACGCTACGTACTTCTTAAAATAATATGGCTGTGATCACTGGCATTCTTGCGGCCATAAAAGCCGCCACCGCTTTGGTCGGCGTTGGGAAAGTGTCCGTACTTCCGTTTTTGATCGCCTCGATCGCTTACTTCCATTACGATCAGTTCGATCCCGAAAATCGACCGGTTTCTGTGAAGAAAGTGGACGCCGAGTACGATTTCGTAATCGTCGGCGGAGGATCAGCGGGATCCGTTCTCGCTAACAGGCTTAGCGAGATCTCCGATTGGAAGATTCTGCTTTTGGAAGCCGGAGGACACGAGACGGAAGTCACGGATGTGCCGATCCTCAGTTTGTATCTGCACAAAAGTAGAGTTGATTGGGGTTACAGGTATAATCTTGATTGCGTTTTATATTGTAATTGAAAGAAGGAATGTAATGTTTGTTTTTCTATTTCGGTAGACCGCAGCCTCAGGACTCGGCATGCCAAGCGATGAAGGACAAGAGGTGCAGTTGGACCAGAGGGAAAGTACTCGGTGGGTCTAGTGTTCTGAACACTATGCTATACATAAGAGGAAATCGGAGGGACTACGATCAGTGGGCGAGTTTCGGTAACGAAGGTTGGAGTTTCGATGAAGTTCTACCTTACTTCAAGAAAAGCCAGGATCAGAGGAATCCTTACTTAGCCAAAGACTCAAGACATCACGCTACAGGTAATTTGGAAATCGATCAAAATCAATTTTCATATTTAGTATAAGTTTAGTATCTGCACATTTTGGTGATATAGTATGGTAATCGTCTGATCTTTTTCATTTACTGAATGTCATAGAATTATCTCTGTCTCTTCATAATAATATGTTATGCTTAACATTGGTCCATAGAAACTTGATTTCCAAGTTTTACGGATTTCAAAAAAAATGACAGCTGTCAACTTGTGTCAAAGCTGTACAACTACAAACTAATATGGTGGGTTACGTGACTAAAAGCTTGAGAAACGCTGCTCTAGAATATACTTCTTTATATCAGACGTCATATATGTTGCAAACATTTATTGAAGAAATTCCTTATATAATACTCAAACCGTGTTAGCACAAAACTGAGTTATAGGAATATCGTGTTGTATGAGATTTACCTTTTATTTATCAAAAGTCTATAAAACATATAGCTCAGAAGCAAATCATTAATTTACCATTTAAATATCACAATATTAAGTACAATCTGAATATTTCAGTAATATGTATTATTTTCTTTGTAGGTGGTTATTTAACCGTTCAGGATAATCCATACAACACTCCAATCGGTATTGCATATTTGCAAGCAGCTCAGGAAATGGGATACGATATTCGTGACGTAAACGGCGATCAACAAACAGGCTTTGCTCTCTTCCAATACACAATGCGTCGTGGATCAAGATGCAGCACAGCCAAAGCATTCCTGAGACCAATCCGTCTACGAAAGAATCTGCACATATCCCTCTGGTCGCACGTCACCAAAGTAAACATAGATCCTGCGACGCGTCGAGCAACAGGAGTCGAATTCGTCAAAGATGGTACCATCTATACTGTTAACGCGAGGAAAGAAGTCATACTCTCCGGAGGCGCCATAAACTCCCCGCAACTCCTGATGCTCAGCGGCATCGGACCGCGAAAACATTTGCAGGAAGTTGGCATTAACGTTGTGCACGATTCGCCGGGCGTCGGGCAAAATTTGCAGGATCACATCGCAGTCGGCGGATTAACGTTTTTGATCGACGAACCGATCTCTCTGCTCACATCAAGATTGATTAACAGCAACACGGCAATTCGGTACGCCATCAAAGAGGACGGCCCATTAGCCTCGAGCGTTGGCATAGAAACCGTAGGATTCATTTCGACAAAGTACGCAAACCAATCGGACGATTGGCCCGATATGGAATTGATGATGTTGTCGACATCGACGAGCGCCGATGGGGGCACCCAAGTGAAGCAAGCGCACGGATTAGATGATGAGTTTTATAAAGAAGTCTTCGAAAGCATTAATTACCGTGATCAGTTCGGCATGTTCCCAATGATGTTGAGGCCCAAATCACGTGGATTAATTAAATTAAAATCAAAAGATCCCATGGAATATCCCCTCATGTACCACAACTACCTGACGGATCCACACGACGTCGCCGTTCTCAGGGAAGGCGTGAAGGCTTCGTTAGCCGTTGGTGAAACGACGGCGATGAAACGCTTCGGAGCCCGTTTACATAGAACTTTACTTCCAAATTGTAAGCATCTTCCGCCATTCACAGACGAGTATTGGGATTGCGCCGTGAGGCAATACACTTTATCCATATATCATTACTCTTGCACCGCGAAGATGGGCCCACCCAGCGATCCTTACGCCGTCGTTGATCCCCAATTAAGAGTGTACGGTGTATCCGGACTTCGAGTAATCGACGCCAGCATTATGCCGACAATAACCAGTGGAAATATCAATGCTCCGGTCATTATGATCGGGGAGAAAGGAGCGGATCTGATTAAGGAATATTGGTTAACTCCGATACAGTACAGGAGGAAACGGGAAGCTCGTTATAATGAAACGATTGTATAACAATCGCGAAACAATACAACAATTCAAATAATCTAGTCAGCAGAATTGACACACCAAATTAACACTAATAAGAACAAAAACATACATTATTTTCAACGTTATTTTTTTTTTATTTCTAAGAATTATTTATATCTGTTTTCTATTTTCTTTTACTCCAGAAAAAAACGTTTAATCAGAACGTTAAATGTTCATGACTATATACTTCGTGTATCTTCATATTTAATTGTTGAATGTTATTACTTTTTTAATTATTATATAGCTTTTCAGTTCTCTAGTTACTTAGTTGTATATAGCGTAGATTACTATTGATTTTCTTTATTATTTTTGTCTATCTGTTTGTACATAGTCTATTAAATTATATTTGTTGCCAACACCGAAGTAATTGCTCAGTTTATTTATATTCGAATATTATGTATTGCTTATAATAATAGTATTTGTTATGTTTATGTTAAGTAAATAGAGTTTATTATTAATTTTGTTACAACATTTTGTTTATATAAATTACAATAATAAAAAAAAAGAAACCTACATAAAATTTAGTACAGTTTTGTAGTATATTAGATATAATTTAAAACGTTATCTACTTTTTTTGTATGTTTCATGCAATTATAACTAAAGTGTTATATAAATATGCTTCGTTCAGCTAGTCTGCAAAAGTAATACCATAATAGTTGATCGTTCGTAATATTTATTTAACAATCCAGAATGAAAGTCAATAGTTTGTATATTATTTATGTATAATTTTATTATTATGAGGACAGTAATCAACAAAACCTACTGCAATAAATTTATGTTTGTTTAAATTGTGTTTTCTATTCAATTTTATTCTGCAGCGTTTATGGGTTGCACCCAAAACTGGATTGTTTTAATTGACAGCTGTCAATTGCAATGGGTAACAAAATGACAAGAGTCGAATCGATAAACATAGAACATCATTTTACGAACCACAAATAATCAACTGAAAAGTAAATGTTTGTAACCAGATATGCACATGGTTTTTAGATGAAAGGAAAAAGCTTAATTTTAATCATTTTTTGTTGACATAAAGTTTGGTAATTCTAATTAAATAGGTATTAAAAAAATATAAATGCAAAAAACTGCGGTAGTTTCGATAAGTTTTCAAGAGTTTTCTTTAAGAATAAAAAAAAATAGTTTGATAACCTATTATAATGTAGGATATTATAATAGTTAGTTTAAGATTTAGTTAGAACTTTCAATAACATTGATGATAAACTATGAATTACCCTCATATTAAATTAAATTGATACATTATCGATTGTATTATACTTATGATTGATAGTTGGTGGATGCGCCAGGTAATATAAGCACACGATTCACAAACATGTACATAAGGTGGCATACGTATACAAACGTCAATATGTTCATATCTGGTGGCAATCGCAAGCCCGACAACCGAAATCCCGTCTGGCTCAAAATGCCGACGTTCCAAATCCCAACTATGTCAAAATCCCGACGTTCGAAATCCCGAGTGTATCGAAATCCCGACTATGTCAAAATCCCGACTACCATAATCCCGACAATCAAAATCCCGACTATATTGAAATCCCGACAGTCTCTTTTGTATGACATTTGTATTATTATAAATTTCTACAATAACATTTTTATGGTAGTCGGGATTTCGATATAGTCGGGATTTTGATTGTCGGGATTTGGAACGTCGAGATTTTGACATAGTAGGGATTTTAAGCGTCGGGATTTTAATACAGGATTTCGAACTTCGAGATTTCGATACACTCGGGATTTCGAACGTCGGGATTTCAATAGACGGTCTTTCGGTTGTCGGCCTTGCGATATAAACCCGTTCATATCTATATCATATTGTTTAAATCGCCAATAGCTCCAACCTGGTTGATTAAATAACATTAAGATAATTGTTAAATCCAATAAATAGCAGGATGTTAAAGTATACTTAAATTCATTTCTTTTAGATAATAAAAAAATCGAATTAAAAAACTTGATGGTTTATAACAAAAATGTTAATAATTAATGAATTACTTGTATATTGAGAAAGTTGTGTCATTGGAATATTGACAAATCTTATTTTTGTGGAAAAAATTATAATAATTATTAAAACTTATTTCTTCATTAGAAAATGTATGAATAATCAAAATCCATTATTGTAGATAACAAAAATCACTAAAATTCTTCAATGTTGATTCAATTTCCTTTGGAGAAAGTATGTTAATAATGGCGCCACATAAAATTTTGAAAGACATATTTTCTATGAGTTATTTCAAAATCTTGAACCAAAATATCCTATTTTAAAGTCTCTATTTTGGTCTTTTGAGATTATCATTATTTCTTTATTATAAGAAACATATAATTGGCAATCATGTATTGTATTATGAATATGTATATTTGTTAGATCTACCACTTTCCTTTCCTTAATTATTATATATCATATTTCACGTATCCATTAAATATACAAATGGATACTTGAACGTGTTTATTTAGAATAACTTGTGTAATATTCCGAAGAACGGTTAAACATTAAATCGTTTAGTTGCGTCTATTTTATCAACACTCAACACCCTTCTTCCACCCTTAAATATTTGGGTAGAATCATAAAACTTAGATAAAGAAACTGTTGCAATTTCCACAAGATCAAAACTGATTTCCTTTCCCACACAGCCTTGTTTTGAAATGGACACATTTTTGTATTATATCATTTAGTCACGAAGAAGATAGTCTTAGTTGAAGGGTCGAAGTGAGAACATGGTCTCACTTGGCGAGTCTAGGGAAGAGCACTTACTTCTTAATTTTTAACTTAAGAAGAGAATGTAACTCTTAGTTAATAATCCATGACATCAAGAGTTGTATAGTTGACTTCTCAATAAAAACACTGATATGTACAATAAAACTAATTAAGAATATTGCATTTAATATTCATTATTTTTTTTGCGTAACAAATGATTTTTTTTATAATTATCATTATTATTAATTTTTTTTATTAAAATCAAAATTAGTTCAAATATATTGTTATAATTATTAAAACGGAATATGTATAGTATTTAGAAAATGATTTATGAAAGAAATTATATTGAAATAATTTCTTAGTAACGGAAGATTTTTTAAACATCTTTAATTGCACGATTAAGAAGTACACTTTTTTTCCAATTTCCGCAACGTCATTAGCAAATTTAATTGCATTCAATTAGCTTAATATCAACGCACTTACCAAATGAAAAGTACAAGAAGTAATTTGCGCATGTTCACCCGCAACCTGATAATTATCCACATAAGACATACCTGAAACAAGCAGAAAAAAAAAGATTAATTAAACAATAAATTGAGGAAGGAATATGTATAAATTATGCGATGAATGACCAAACGCACGTACACACCGCAAAGCTGAAGAACTTCCTCGAGGAAATCGGTTACATAAAGAGCTGAAAACGGCGCGCGTCGAACGTGCGAAGATGACACATGTTTTGCTTCCCATTTGGTTTGGTGAAAGCGCATTAAATAACGCACCGAATCTTCCTAATTTACACATTACCTAACGATTACGTTCAATTATTTTACATATTTCCAAATGCGTAACGCTGCTCGCATATTATGTTTAATGTTGGAATATCGTGTATTTTTTTGTTGTAATTTCAAGCAAGATTATTTCCAATTTTTTTTAGTAACACGTGAGTTGTGTGCTCACAGCGAAGTTGCAGCAATAGAATTTGCTAATTTATTTGAATTATTATTGCGTTGAAGGAGTATTTTTTCAAACAATGGAATGTTATTCTTCGCTTTCCGGTGACTGACTATGTAAAGAATTCCGGAAGAGATCCTTTCTTTCATTGAGTGATCTTTGATCGAAAACTCAAGACTAGAAAGTGTTTTTCACTGAGAGAGCTTCAGTGTATGATAGTGATCTTAAGAGAATTCCCCCACACGTGTGTGTGTGGATTTCACGGTAGAATTACAATAAAGTAATAGGCTTTATTTGCTTCTATTTCCGTTTTCAGTCTTTGTGAAAAAGGATGAGCGCGAGAAAGATCCCACTGTAGTGCTCCAGTCGCTCAAGAGATTCACATATTTGCACATTACATACAGGAATTGTCGCTTTTCTTCTCAGGTATGTACATTTTATGATTATTTAACATAGCGATTGAATTTATTAATAAAATATAAAAAGATAATACACGTTCAATTATATAAGATTGAAAGTAGATCATCTAGCGCAATTTCAATAAAGAGTAATGAACTATAGTTCACTTACTGATTATTTATAGCAATAATATACATATTTATTAACACAAATCTAACGTTTCTTTCCATATTCTTACAATTAACCCTTTATTTTTGTAATAAAATAAGAAGTAAAGTTTGTAAATCATTTTATTGAAATATTAGTTTTTTCATAATTTGTTTGTTTAAATTTTAATAATTATTAAAAAAATGAAAGAAATTATGGTTTATAATGTTTTATTAAATATTCATTTATAAATATGAATAGTTAATCAAATATGTAATTTCCTTAATAAATACTGTAATTTTGCAAAGCTATTAACATAATTTTATTCAATAAATATATTCTAAGTGTAATTATTTATTGTGTGTGAATTTTTTTTACATAAAATAGACGTGTGTCCAATCAAGACTCTTATTGTGCGTTTTTAATCTATTTTATTTTGTTCTTCGATTAGTGCGGTCTCTAATAATCCGGGATATTGACATCGGTTCTGTTATATGAGTAGTCCAATATGCCACACCGTTTGAAACCGGATAAATCGAGGACTTTAAAACTGCATACAAATTGAATTGTTGAAACCGTACTATAGTGAATCTGTACTGATAAAAGTCGCACTATACGAGTTATTGCTTATTACAATTATTTATATTTTATTTTGAAACTTTATATATTAAAAAAGCATTGAGAAATTGATAAAACTAATGCAAAAAAACCTTTTTAAAATATCAAATTCTTTCTCATAATATTTAATTTCATTGAATATAAATTTCATAAAAGAACATGAGAAAATTATTAACAAAAAAAATACAACACCAATTTCAACATTTAGTTAGTTTCGGTCAGTTGTAAGTAACATCTGTGCACATCGTTTAACTCGAGTGATACTCGTGTCGAGAACAGCATATTTGCACAATTCGCAAGATCTTTATGCAATTTTATAGAAAGTAATACAATATATTGTAAATCCCATTAAACTTGACCGAAATTTAAAATGAGCTTTGTTTTTATTATTCTAATGTCATCTTTACGAAATAAATATTCTTGCACAAGAAGCACCACATTTATTATTCTCTCATATTCTAATTTCTATATATTAAAAAAAAAACTTATTCTTTTCTGTTTTGTTTTACTTAAAAAATATGGTGTTAAATATTTCGATTAGTCCGGTTTCAAATAGTGCAGGATAGTGACGGAATCGATTACCGCACTATTCGGGGTATTACTGTGGTTGATTGTATTTTGAAGACACATAATTTTTGACCATTAAGAAAAAAAAAATGGTTCAACTTTGACTGATTTACAAAAAAAAATGGTGAGAGGCACAAAATTGCTAATACCTTCATATTAGAGCCTAAATAAACTATTCGTACTTACAATTACCATGTACGTTTGTTGAAGAATACATGATTCTAAAGAGATTTACTTACAAATTTTTCTAAATTATTTTATAAAATTTAACTCTTTGATTAATTCAAAACTCGTAAATGAAAAATACCCAAACATAGCATTGTAATTAATTTAAAAGTGAAGTTTAGTACTTGTTAATGACTATAAAATAAAGCTGAATAAAGAAAGAAATACCGTTACTTTCGGAATGTTGATCATCTTGTTGAGAAATGGAATGAAATAAATGCAAATCACGTTGGAATATTTCGGTTCATTATGTGAATAATTGTGTATACTTCGATCACTAAAGGCCTTTTTTTTATTATTATTTTTAAATTTGAAGCGATGAAGAAACTATTGATGCGATTGCAACTATTGATGTCAAGTGTGTTTTCTCTGTTATTAATTGAAATAATTGTTGCAATAATTGCAAACAAATATCATAAAATCATTGAATAGAATTCATTTTGTTTCACATACTGTAATTATTTATAGCGTGCTGTGTACAATTTATTAAGAAAACCATTCATGCCATTAATTCTCTATTATTAATAATAATGAAACCACTAAAAATATATAATCACAATTTCACTTGTAAACGTTTTATAGTCAACATGTCGCAGATTGAGAAAATAACATTAACACCATGAAAAGAGAGAGTATGAAAGAATACAAAAATGATTGATGAGGCAATTACAGATAGACAAGAACCTTAGATACTAAATAAGCAGGGCAGAAGTGTTGTATTACGAGAAAGCTAGTTTAATAGATGTTATTAGGTTTTTAGTAGTGAATAGGTTGGATTCAATAGGCGGTTATTTGATTGTGTCTCAATATTCGTACGAATGTACAGTATAAAGTCATGATTTAAATAGAAAAACGTGACTTGAACTGAAGAAAAATGCATAAACATTCATGATATGTATACAATCACCTTATATTTGGTACGTTCTTGCGGATATTTGTACGTTAATTCGGACGTACATAGTATCAAACTATAAACAGCTATAAACTATGAAACAATTGCTCGTCGACTTTTTTTTCATAATATTTTGTTTTTGTTATATTAGTGCAATTAATTAATGTGCCAATTACATATAGACAAATTCCTTAGTTAATAAATAAACAGGCCATAAGTATTATGAGAAAGCTAGTTTAATAGATGCTAGGTTTTTAGTCGGGAATATGTTGCACTCAATATGCGGACTTTTAAAATATTTGTTTTATCTCATTGTTTGCATGAACGTACACGTTACCATCGAGATTTAGAAACAAAACTGTCACCACCTGATTTGATCTGCAAGACAAATTCATTAACATTCATACTATGTGCACAGTCACCTTATACTTTGTACGTTACTGCAGATATTTGTATGTTAGTTCGAACGACTGTAAGTAATAAGTGATTATTGACTATATTTTTAAACGATATATTTAATTTTACATAAGTTAATTATGCTAAAATATGCAAACTTATATTCCTAAAGAATGTTAATTACCTGTACAAATAATTATTCAAATTATCAACAATATTTCATTCATCCACGACTCACATGAAACGAAATATAAAGAAGAATAGTAAACACAATGATCGTTGCGAAAGAATGTGCGCGCGTTTCGTAATCAAAAGCACCTATTCGTTACTTAATTTATTTTTTTTGTCAAACACTTTCGTTTTCTATTTCGAACGAGCAAGTAGAGTTTGGAATCGTAGTACAATTCGTTGTTCTGTTCGTCCCCCTCATCGCACACCTCAAGTCGCCGGAGAAAGTTTCGCAGTCGAGAGTCAAGAAAAAAAAAAACGAGAAATACAAGTTAACAACAAACAAGGAAAAAAAATAAGAGTCCAAAGAAACGGATGGAAAATAAGAAGAAATCTTTCTCCGCTTGAACTTTGCGGCTTGTCTTAAGGTCACGAATATCTCAGTGTCTGCATCCGTTGACATGGAAATGGGTATTAAATGCTGTGAAAAGGTTTAATTAAACTGAGGAAAGTTAATAAAACTTAAAAGTTTTCTATTGTTAAGGTAAATGTAAGAGTTATAACTATATAGCAGCGTTTCTCAACCAGTTCCTCGCTTTGACATAAGGTGATAGCTGCTATATGGAATAACTTTTATCGTTTTGATGTAGTAAATCGATCATCTATACAAGCAATAAACGTTCCTTAACTTTAGTAAAACTACAAGTTTTGTAAATATCGTATTTAATATATTACAACTAGTCTGAATGTAGTATTATGTAATTAACACAGATGGCGTTTCTGAATTATGTGCAAATTACATATAGTTACTACAAAAATCACCAGATTTATTATTCCAGTCTTTAGAAATAACACAATAAACAAAACAATTGTTTTAAATTGATTCTTATGATGACTAGATAACATTTTAAATGTTTAAAAGCCAAGTTTATATGCTTTTAATTGAGTTTAAGGCAAATTAATTTCATTTTTAAAATATAGTAAAATTTATGAAAATTAAACAATTAATCATTTTATCTAAACCTTAATTTTTAATAGTTACCTTCGAGAAAATTTAATTAAGGTTAACAATTTTTTTTTGAAGAAATCAATTTACAAAATCGATATTTTATATGTAAAATTACATAAAATAAATGAAAATAATTAGTTGCAAATTTAATTAACTATAAGTGATATGAAGAAATAATAATTATCTAATAGTTATAAATTATGTTATTATTTCTAATAATTTCTATTAATTTAATAATACAAAATTGGAGTAATCAAGTGTATTTGTTTTGATTAAATCAAAGATGAGGAGGATCTATTCTTTAAATTAATTTGATTTGTGCATTGCTTTTCCTTTTATGATTGGTAAATATTTAGTAAATTAAATATAAATAGTTGGTGAAAGTGACGGTCGGAGACGAAACGCGCAGACATTCGCGCACCACCCGAGAGTTTCGAATAGTTCTGGATGGGATTTCACTGAAGTTCGCCTTTGCGTCAAGAACCATCAAAACCACCAAACGCGCATACGATCCGAGCATTTAAAGAAAACCGCGTCCGTGTAATATTTCAACTAATTTGTGTTTAATTTTGAATTATTTAAACAACAACAACTTTTTCTTACACTCCATCATTTAATTAAATAAATAAAAAAAATAACGCACGAAGAAAGTAGATTAATTCAACCATCTGCAGTGAAATCTTATAATTTAATAAAATTTTGTTGTTGAATTGCATCGACATGTTAATGCAATTGGTTTATTACAATGGATACAAATCCCAAGGAATTCAGGCAAGTTTATTAAAATCATTAAACTACATGTATGATATTAAAACACCTTAATTTCATTCAATAAGAGATCTAAACTTGTGTTTTGAAGACATTTCATTGAATTAAAAAAACGATTTTCTATATTTTTTTTTTGAGAAAAGTGAGGCAAGGTCGTTTACCGGCGCACTTGCTCGTACAAAACTATTCACTTTTACTCGCTACGTTATGCATTTGAAACATTGGGGTCAGAACTTTTGCTTCTCAGCATTCGCACGGCAATAATACCAGAATTCATTAGCAAATTGCAACAGGTTTCAGTTATATTTTTGATTTCATAGTCACTTTATCCAAATACTTTTCGTATTTATTTATCAACTTTTCTTGAATTAGTGTTAATTAGAAACCGGCCTCGTGATAAACCGCAACTTTCATCTAATAAGATTATTTGTTAATTGAATTTCTAAATTTTTTGATCAATTCAATAAATATTTAAGTTTTATGAAATTATTTATTTAATTGGCAAAAGTTGCATAATTTTGGTTAGTGTAAAATGTCAAATAATAACGAACTTTGAACACATTTTGAACTTTAATTTCTTGTTGACGACCTTCCAAAGTGAATGTATTTTTTTTGATCCTAAATTATCATTTTTAAGGTATATTTTAAAAATTAATAAAATATTAAAAAAATACTTGATTTATAATAGTATATCTCTTTAATTTGTAAAGAAATTAGTGAAATTGTGCATTTTATATGTTCAAAAAAAAATAAACTTTTGTAATCAAATACAACAATGCCTCGTATAGTCCGACAAATTACAAAAACAAATTAATTAATTGAGAAAAATCAAAGTCTAAAAAAATTAGTACACTAACGTATATATTCAGTTCCTCTATTAGTCCGGACTATTCGAGATGATTACAACAATTTGTTATATTTTTTTGCATAAAATTATTTATGAAAATGTATGTAAAACATACTTAAAATATATGTTTTTCCATTAATTAAATATAACGTAATCATTTCAAAATTATAAATTTGAAATAAATTTGGAGCAAGTTTCGTTTTCAAAATGTATTCACTACATAATACTGTGCAATATGTAATATAAAAAGGTGAAGCACGTTTATATAATATTCTGCCAGTTGAAAAGTGAAGAGAAAATGTGGTGGAAATATAATTGAGTGTGATTATGATCGCGATTAGATTAATTAATTCGTGAAAATATAAAAGAGTGAAACTTTTTGAAAGCAATAATCAGCTAAAATATTGGAATTAATGCTACTTTCTCTGTGAGCTGTCCATCGCACGTAGTTATTAAAAAAAATGAGAATACTAGTAATTATTAGTATTATAGAATCAACAGTTTGTTGTTGCAGTTAATTTTGAGGGTTTGTACAATTTTTTGAATTTCAGTATTTCAAAAAAAAAAATCGGTTTTCCAATTTCTATTATATAAAATACTTAAATTAAATTTAGTTATAATATTTAGGGGTTTTACTTTGAGCTTTAACGATTAAAAATATTGACATTTAAATACTTAAAATTAAACCTTTAATGATCCGATGATTTCTAGTTAAAATTCTAGAATCTAAAACCAGTTTATTTTTATTAACCGGTTTTTGAACCACTAATAATTAATAAGAATATTGAACTTTCAGTTGATCCTTGGTGAGTCTATGCTATGGGCTTAGATGATTTATCGAAGGGAAACAGGAAAGAAGACGACAGAGGCGGAGGAAAGGCGAGTCAAATTTACGTTTCATTGACGTCGCAGTGCGATTACATTCGAAGACATCTCTTCATCAAGACTGGTGTAGACAAACATAGGAGTGTGTACAGGTATCAGAATAAGGGACCTTCACTGAGGACTTACATACCAAAAGCGATTCGCCAAGAGATTAACATGGGTTTGTGGATTTGACGTCCTCGCCCTTTGTAAGCTAATCCTCAAGCTCATCGACAACTTGATTTTTATTCAAATTGTTTTTGTTTGCAGGAATTTTTGTTTTGGGTTATTTATTGAATATTGCTCAATTTATTTACACGTTGTAAACGATGGCTATAATATTAGGGCCGATCGCTCATATCGCGCATTTTGCGAGTCCTGTAACATTAATTGGGTTGGTTCCAATATTCGCAGCTGGTCTTGCTTTCATGAAATATATGAACCACGACCCCGAGACTCATCCGACCGATGCCAGAAGGGTTAGTAGATGAGATTCGAATGTTTTTGAACTATTGTTAATTAATGAAATTCAATGTTTGCAGTTGTACAGGGAATATGATTTCGTCGTCATTGGAGGTGGTTCTGCTGGTGCTGTTGTAGCTTCTAGACTGTCTGAAAATCCAAAGTGGACTGTTTTGTTGTTGGAGGCGGGTGGAGACGAGAACGAGATATCTGATATACCGACTCTTGCGGGGTACGTACAAATGAGCGAAATGGATTGGATGTATCAAACGTCTCCACCCGGGGATTCTCCTTATTGCTTGGCCATGATTGGAGACCGTTGCAATTGGCCAAGAGGAAAAGTAAGTAAAGCAATGGGAAGGTTTTCTGAATTTGGACAACCTACCCCTTTTTTATTAAGAAAATAACGAAATTATTAAAGAAATGAAATAGACAAAACAAATAGTCTACAGCACTTTTTGAAACCGGACTAATGGATTACATACAAAAAGCAACCGCACAAAACGAGACTTATATAGTCAAGAGAAAAACCGATAATTTATTTAGTTTTCTCTTTTTTGCTCAATTACTATTTAGTATGTTTTGAAATTTGTAAACCGGGCTATAGTGAATCCGGACTGATAGAAACCGGACCATGCGAGGTATTGCTGTACTTTAAAGTAATAAATAAAAAATATTAGACAATTGCAACCAGTTTCCCAGAATGGACCACTGAATAAATGGTTGATGGTTTTACTTTATTGATTTTTTGTATTTAATTTGACACTGACATGAATTTATAAGAACAATATGTAAATACAACAAATTTCCAGAATCAGTCTCTTAATAAAATAAGTAATTGTTAAATTATTACTATGTGCACTCCACAAGATGCTCGTATTAGTATTAGTCAACTAGGCAACCTAATTGCAAATTCACTATAGAAATTACGAAAGTGGTCCAATCTAGGCAACCTTTCCCTAATATTCACATATTTAATTTAATTGTTTGGTTTTGATTAGGTCTTAGGAGGATCGAGTGTCCTGAACGCCATGATCTACGTCCGAGGTAATAAACGAGATTACGAACAGTGGGCCGCGAACGGAAACACCGGCTGGGAATACGAAAACGTGCTTCCCTATTTCTTAAAATCCGAGGATAATCGAAATCCGTACTTAACGAAAACACCGTACCATCAATCCGGAGGTTATCTAACAGTTCAAGAATCACCTTGGAGGACGCCACTCTCCATAGCGTTCCTGCAAGCAGGCAAAGAGATGGGATACGAGGTGCGCGATCTGAACGGCGAAAAGCAGACCGGATTCATGTTATCCCAAGGCACGATCAGAAGAGGATCCAGATGCAGCACGGCTAAAGCCTTCCTCAGACCTGTTCATTTAAGGAAGAACCTGCACATAGCCCTTCGCTCGCAAGTGCAGAAGATCCTAATAGACCCAAAATCGAAACGAGCCTTCGCCGTGAGGTTCGTGAGGAACGGAAGACAGTACATTGTGAAGGCCAGAAAAGAGGTTGTTCTCTCGGCTGGTGCGATTGGTAGCCCGCAGATACTCATGTTATCCGGAGTTGGTCCCAAAGAACATTTGCAGGATTTCAAGATACCTGTGTTGAGCGATCTCAAGGTTGGGCACAATTTACAGGATCACGTGGGCTTAGGCGGTTTGACGTTTATAGTGGATGATCCGATTACGTTCCAGAAAGACCGGTATCAAACTATGGCTGTGGCTTTAGAGTATATTTTGAAGGAGCGTGGACCGATGACTTCTTTGGGCGGCGTCGAAGGTTTAGCGTTTGTTAATACTAAGTACGCGCCAGAGTCAGGTTTATGGCCCGATATACAATACCATTTCGCTCCGAGCAGCATCAACTCCGATGGGGAGCAAGTGAAGAAAATCACAGGGCTTCGCGACAGCGTCTACAACACTGTGTACAAACCATTGAAGAAAGCGGAAACTTGGACGCTGCTGCCGTTGCTTTTGAGACCCAGGAGCACCGGTTGGGTGCGTTTGAAATCTAAAGATCCCAACGTATACCCTGACATCAATCCCAACTACTTCACGCACAAAGAAGATGTTTTAACTTTAATCGAAGGAATTAGAATCGCTTTAAATATATCGGCTACTCAAGCGTTCCAGAGGTTCAATTCAAGGCCGCATAAGATGCCCTTCCCCGGTTGCAGGCAATACGAATTCGATACTGATGAGTATTGGGAATGCAGTATCCGACATTTCACATTCACCATCTACCATCCGACTTCAACGTGCAAGATGGGTCCAAGCGAGGATCCGGATGCTGTGGTTGATCCTCGTTTAAGGGTGCACGGTATTAACAATTTGAGAGTCATAGACGCTAGTATTATGCCAACTATAGTCAGCGGTAACACCAACGCTCCGACTATAATGATTGGAGAAAAGGGCGCCGATATGATCAAGGAAGATTGGGACAACAAGATTCGCTCGTCCGGATAACGTTGATCCGTTACCCTGAATATCCATCAATGTGCCAATTCCCTTCTTCGATTATATTTAGTTGCCTCATTACTATTTTAATAATTTTTCATATTACTTAATGTACCTAGTCATTATCTTATGGTAGTTAGGGAAGTAATATTATTTTCGAAAATACCCGGTTTGCTCCATTTGTTGATAATTTTATTATTTTTTTGTGTGTGTGTAAAGTCTTAGAATTTCGTATTTTATTTATTTGAGTATTCTGTGAACCTTGGTATTTCTGCTTAATTGTACATACGCAAATATCGCATTGACATTCTTTAAATAAATTATATTTATAACTTTTTAATTACAAATCTATTCCTTACACGTATTAAAATATAAAGAAAATATCATCAATTTTAATTATGATAAGATACGAATCCAAAAAGATTTTTGTATTAAATAAAAAACTTACAAAATTTTCGAATAAAAATATTCAAATAACTTAAAGAAATTTTAAATAAAATGCCATTACTTAATTGGAAATGTACACTAATACTTCGAATAGTGCGGATAATCGGGTATCCCAATATACCGGACATTTTGAAACCGGACTAATCGAGGAGTTTAAACCGTTTAAAAACAAAAAAAACTATCATTTATACATATAACAAATTTTGTGTACTAATTTTTTAGAATTTATTTTTATTTTGCTCAATTCATTTTCAATCCGTACTATAGTGAAAACTAACTAATGAAAGCCGCACTATACGAGATATCGCTGTAATTTTATAAAAGCTTAACTACATTTTATAAAAGTAAACGTGTGACATAAAAGTTTATCCCATTAATTTTATCTCCAGTCAAATTTACTTATAATTATTAATAATAGAATGTAATAATCCACTTAATGTAAATAAATCAATTAATAATCCTACTAACGTCAATTGCTAATGATGAATATTCCAACAATAGAGGAATTATAATAACCTACTATTAATAATATTGATTAAATTGCAGTTAACAAATTGTATAGTTTCAAAAGCATAAATAAATAATTTAAGTTTCTAAAAATCTACTTTCTTACTCTTCATTCGCCATCTATCGGTCTATATACTTCACTAAACATATTGCACCAAATTTGAAATTTAGTTCGTTTTAACTCATGTTAATATTTATAGTAGAAACTTCCAACATTTGTAGTTAAATTTATAATGTGTTTTATTAGTCAATAGTAATTATATGTTTATTAATAAAATTTACAATTCCATGTCATATCTCTAAGTTATATAGTTTATTTATGTTTGTGCTTTTATAATTGATTAAAGTTATAGCTAGTTGAGTTCTTTGATAATAGGTTTTCTTCAAAATAATATACAACACTACAAACATTGCGTGTGCAACGCTCATATATAAATCGAATCATTAAAATCAAATTAAACCCAACAATAAGCTAACTATATTAACTGTAAACTTATAGAACTAGTATAATTACTGCAAAGGCTTGGTTGCAGCTGAATGATGAAAAACGGCAATACTGAAGAACAGTATAATTGTACAAAAAGGTAAATAGAAGGTTCCAAAAGAATGCTAACGGTGGTGTGATTATTACGCATCGAAACAGATGCGTAAGATAATTATATGAACGTATCATCGCGGCTGATTGATGCTTCTGTGGTCGAGTTTTCGGTCAGCCTTTCGTTACATCTCAATACTCACCATTCTGGTTTCTTCGAAATCGTAACGACCTATTCGTTCGTATATGGCGCGCATTTACATCTAAACGTATACAGTTACAACCAGTTTGAGATAAGGACCATTAATGCACACATATTAAGTACATTTATGCAACGTGCTGTGGCAAATGACTGAAAAACAGTTAGTTTATTGCAAAAGGTATATATTTTTTTATGTAACATCTATGTTTCAAGATATTTACAATCTATCAATAAAAAGACATTAAGGAAATTACTTGGCTAGATTGTCTTCTAGATAGGAAAACAGTATTTATTGTACAGTCATACCTTAATTAACGAAATTACATCGTTCTTCCTCTGAAAATCATCATAAACGTATTCAAGAAATTTCTATTATACTCTTCACCGACATTTACTGAAAATTATTAGTTGACATTGTTTGATAATTTCATCTATTGCATTGATGTTATTTCCTATTTCTAGTACAAATTGTGTCCATATTTTGCGCCAAACTTTAAATTGACTTATTTCTAGGAACTGCCAATGTTTTCGGATAATTGTGAACTTCGTCCTTAGAGGCAACCTTAACCGAGGTATGACTGTAGTATTATAATAAAATGATATAAAAAGCTATCACTAGAAATAGTTCTAAGTGCAATGTTTTCTTAACAAATGACATCATAATCTCAGCAATATTTATACATGTTCAAAAGTAATACAAGATAAAACGCATACATCATCACTCTTTCAATTCAGAATAAGTTAATGTTTGCTTACTCAGGTGGAAATTATTTTTTTAGATTTCATTTGATTCTCAATGAAAAACACATAACAAGCCATTATTATGCAATGCAATTGGATCGAACTCAAGAAAACTGTACTATACAAAATAGTATAAAATAATAATTGGCTTAGTACTCTCTTAATTATAGTACGTATATTTTATTGTTTTTAAGTATTTTATTACTAATTATTCAATATTTAGTTGTATTTCAAAAGTTTGATTAACAATAACATGAATTAAGTTATTCAAAATTGGTGGATTGAATTGTTGCTAATGTTTAGAAAAAATAAAACATTTCAAAAGTGTAAATTAGAATTGGATCGAACTCAAGAAAACTGTACTATACAAAATAGTATAAAATAATAATTGGCTTAGTACTCTCTTAATTATAGTACGTATATTTTATTGTTTTTAAGTATTTTATTACTAATTATTCAATATTTAGTTGTTTTTCAAAAGTTTGATTAACAATAACATGAATTAAGTTATTCAAAATTGGTGAATTGAATTGTTGCTAATGTTTAGAAAAAATAAAACATTTCAAAAGTGTAAATTAGAAATGTACATTGAATTGGAAGGTAGACGAAATGAACAAAAAAAAAGTGCCTACGAGAAATCTATGTGAAAGGGGGGCGGAGATTTTGAAAGAAAGTATTTCTTTTACAAACTAAATACACCTGACTACGTAACAAGTGTGAGCGGTATTCATTAATGAAGATTAGCGTGGAAACACTAGTATCTGCTTCATGATTTGAGTGTGCTTCTTGATGAACTAAGCAAGTAAATAAACTGCGATGTCCACTGAATAAATTTGCAAGAATAAATTTTGAGACACGGATCGTTACGATCCACCGAATTGCGCAACCGATTACCTAACACTTTCACTCTCTTTTGTTGTTGTAATAGCATTTGAAGAAATGCGGTAATCACGTGTGTATTTATGTATAGAGTATATGTGCAGAGAAGGATTTGTATAACCGTTGAGGACGTGCCGGTTGTCGTGTAACAAGCAGCAAAAGAAGGCCTCCTCCTTGCGCTAATCCGGAACAAACGAAAAGTTCGCGCCTCGAGCATTTCCTTTTCCAGTTAAAGTGTCCAGTTTACACAAGAAAATATTATCCAAGTCGAATATTAATATCGATATAATCGATATTATTTCGTCCATCCATTGTTTCTCATACGAAACACGCACAGAATTACAAGAAAAAAAACTTTCTATGGATATCCAGCAATTTCGTTGATGGCTTTAAATGGAACAGTCTCATCTCACAAAGGACGTTTTCTATTCTTCATATTGTTCCGCAAAATGATAATGACTCTGATACAAAGTGGAAGTAATTAATTCATTCGTTTTTTTTTAATTGTTAAGAAAACATTTTCGTCGCTGTCTTTTTAATGGGAAAGGCTTTCTTTTTAAGGCTTTAAATTATGGTCCACCCAAAATTTCAACAATTTCTTTCTATTTATGTAATTTAATACAACATAGTGTAGCTTTGATTAGTCCGAATTCACTGTACAACAATACCTCACACAGTGCGAGTAAACCATTCCGCCAATATCTACTGAACTGTTTAATACCGGACTAATCGATAACGTTAAAAGCGCATAAAACAAACAACAACAAAATAAACTTTTCTGAATAAATATATAGTAAATCAGGATAGATCGAAGCCGCACTATGCGAGGTATTGCAGTAGTTTATTAAAGATATTCAAAAATTAGTTACAGACTTATTTCATTCATTAAAATGGATGATTTAGTGTTACATAAATTACGATCACTTATTGGTACGTCAGTTTACAGAGTGCCCGCTCGAGGCGTTTGTTTTTAAGTGGATGCAACTGTTTGATGGTTATGACGATAAATGGAATTATGTCAGGCCTCTGACTAGAAGCGATATATTTAAAGGTGTTATCGAATTACCGTTCATGAATTAAAAGAAAAACTATAATGAAGAACATTAAAAAATATATATATATTGAGAAGATGTGGGTTTATGACATTATCTGATGACCTAAAATTTTAGACATTTCTAATTTGATATATTCACTTTTTTTATCACTTCTATATTTATTTAATAAATTATTACGGCTAATTAGTTTAGTACATATTATTTATTATATTACGTATTGAAGTCTCAATAGTATAAATCCATTTTTTTTTTAAATTATTTATTTGTTTGAATTTTTTTTTATTCTATCTTACAAAGTTCGAAATTTCACTAGCGTCATTAGCAGGTTCTTGTGAACAATGCTATCATAATGTGTCGTTCATTGTTCCATTTCTTCTGCAATCTTTAAAGTATTTCAAAAACTTTGTAAATAACAATGATAATAGTTTTGACTTTCTTCCTATAAGCAAATTCACTGAAATATCAACAAATACTGAAGAAATATCCTAAGTGTTTAGATTTAATATAAACGTTTCTTAATTTAAATATTACATTACATTTTTAAAGGGTCGCGACATGTTAGCTGTCATCTTACGTCAAAGCGAGGTGGTGTATTTCTATTTATATCTACTGCCCTATTTCTACCACCCTTTATATGCTTATTGACCACAAGAAGAACTGTTGATATACTCTTTTTCGCAACATTGAAATTTTCCATTTTCCAATTCCACTAAGTTATATACTAAAGTATGTTTCTATCTCTTCGAGAAAAATGATTTACGTTTAGTTATTTAGATTTCAATTAGAAAGATTCAATGTATTTATTCATTTTCTTTCAAGTTCAAAGCTTAAACGTATTAGAGATTAATTTAAATTTCTTGTATTTGTGAATATAATAATTGGTGGTTTCATTGGTGATTTCAATATAATTAATTAAAGTAATCAACAAAATGTGTATATATTTTTTTTAATTAATATTATTTTTTTTTAACTATTTGTCTATTCTTTCTTGTGTTTTTAAGTTATAGCTGTATAGGAATTAATTTCATAGCAATGATAAATTAGAATATGAAATTTCGATTATGTAGATTCAAGTTTTTGAGTTAAAAATAAATAATAATAATTTATTGGCCAAACATCAGAATAATAAATTAAGAAATAAATATAATCGTTAATTTCAAAAGTTTATAATCTCTTTCAATTAATGGAAGAATTTTAATAAAAAAAATTCTATAATGTTTAATTTGTCTTTTTTTGTATCAAGATTTTTTTCAGTAGAAACGTTTTTTAATAGTAGAAACGTTATTAAAGATAAAGCAATACAAATTTTTCTACAAATTTACATTACGTAATGTAATATCAGTAACATTTTAAATCCTTAATGTAGACAAATGAATAATTTTATGTATTTCAAATGTACTGTGTTTTTCGGACTATAATACGCACCTTTTTACATAGATAGACTCAAATTTTACGTCTTGTACGTGTTATGGTCCGAAGATAACATTCAATTTTTTTTTTCAATAAATCGTCTCTAAATTTGAAAATAAAACAAAAAATATGTAAGTACATAACCTTAGAAAATTATATAACGTGAGGTATAAACTAAATGTGATCAATTATGCAAAACAATATGGAAACAGAGCAGCAGAAAGACATTTTGATCCACCACCAACAAATGGTTCGAGAATGGAGAAAACAAGAGGAACAATTAAAACTGCTAAGTAAAGACAAGAAAACATTCCGTTCGCAGTTAGAAAAATTGACTCAAATTTTGGGTGCGTCTTATAGTCCAAAGGTGTGTCTTATCGTCCGAAAAATATTTTACAAATATTTAATATTTTACAAATTTACATATTGCAACCCTACAACCATATACGTATGCAATACCTACGTTTATTTTTTCAAGTACTACTTTCGCTATTAATAAAAATATACGTGTTCCAAGTCACATATATCATTTCCGAGTGCAACGAATATAGAATAATGTACTTACAAAATACTCATACATATTCATTACATTGAAATACGTTTCCTCGAATATTTACCTGAAACAGAAAAAAAAGAAGTTAATATCATCATCTTTTACTATTATTAACAGAAGTTTGGACAATTCAAAATTGTAGACAAAAAAAAAGTAATTTATTTTGTTTAGTAATTTGTATTGACCTTAATTGTGGTCAAATCGAAGCAAAAAAATGTATAAAAATATATAAAAATAAGATAAATGCAGGCAGTCAACAAATTATTTTAATAACATTTTCAGTAATAAAATTAGAAAATTATATTTACTATTTTATTTATTTAAAGCTATATTTTTCTATTAAATTTAAAAAAAAAACATGAATTAAAAATAATTTAAAAATTTTAATAAATTATTGTAAAATATATGTTTTCAAAGAATAACATAATAAATAATAGATGATAAATAACAGATTTTTTTTATAACATTGCATATGAATTTTTATATTTGAAAATTATGCAATAATTTGTATTTTAAAGAAAATTGATCTTATTAATTTATTTTATTTAACTTTTTTTTATTAGTTAAGTAACTTTAAAGTTTGGTAATTGTTTATTGTTTAAATTGTTGTATAACAAAAGAGATATGAAACAAAAAGGGACTGTTAAGATCGTTAAAAACGTCTTGATTGCTCGGATTGTTGTGGAATCCCAATTTGACGGCAATCATGTCGAGTACCGTTAGAGAAATGCACTTTGTTGTGTAAACAAAAAAAAAACGGAACCGAATCAAAAGAAGCGGAATCCCAATCGAAAATTATTGGGCCAATGGTGATGATGTGAGGTAAACAGTTAGAGTGCGACAATTTCGTAAGAAATTGCACAATGTGGTTGTGCGTATGGAGAGACCCACGCTCTTCGTCTCTCTCTGCTTCTAGTCGCAACCGTCCGTCTGTGTCTGCCCCACTTCAGCTCTTCGGTACCGATTAAACGGCAACTTCAACTTCGCGGTACTTCATTCGGGTACCAAACATCGGCCGACCGACCGATAAGCAAAATTCACAACAACAACAAGAAGGGAAATTGATTAACATCGACGATCGATAATAGAATTAAACAATAATTGTTAATTGCGTGCGCGACGTGCATTAAAAGTATTGTGATATAGTTTTATTTATTTGTTAGTAGTAAACTTCTTGTGTGAATTTTCATATAAAATTCTTCGTCAGTTGGATTTTACTCTCAAGAACGAAATTAGGTAAATACAATTAACAATAATTAGTAATTAGAATTAAAATTTGACAAGAGCAATTATGAAAATAGACATGAAAACAACTATTCAATGTTACAATAAGAGCAGAACATTGTAAATCTATAAATATTTAGCACACAATAAAGGATAATAAAAACATATTTATTGGAATACTAAAGATAAATTTTTATTGGTCCATTTCCACTTCAATAAATGAAATATTTGAATCATTATAAAAGTCCATGAAGAAGTTTTGTATTTTCAGTTGAGAAAAAAAACTGGTATAAACTAAACTTGTTTACTTAAGAAATCTTTAAAAGTAAATTTTTTGAATATATTTAAATACCTAATTTACGTAATCAAGTGCATTATTACTGTTTTATTTTAATTGGTACAAACTTACAAAAAAAAGTTCAATTATAAATTAGAATTTATCTATTTTTTAAAATTAATTAGAAATAAGGCTGATGTTTAATGTTTAATATTTATAAATATGTAGATTTACAAAAATTCATTACATAATAACAATTTTTTTTTAATATTCAACAGTTCTACTTTTGAGTTCTACTAAATATGAAGGACGAATCGTGTCAACTATTTTCATTTTCTATGCATTTCATTCATAATAGTGGTTCTAATACTAATAAGTTATATAATTATTTATTAAATAAACTTTAGACCAACATTAAGATAATTTACAAATTATACATAGTAAATAAGAAAAATCTAATTTTAGATAAAATTTATTTAAATTTGATTATTATTTCTGTATAGAATACAAGTAAATTGCACTTATCCGTTTTTTTTATACAATTTCCTTTATCATTATTATATTTAATGATCGTTTTTACAACTATTTTTTATAAATATAAAAAAAAAAAAATTTATTAATTATTGTCACTTATATGAATTTAAAATTATTTCAATTATAATCAGCTTAATTTTAATATTTATGAAGCTAATAGTATGAAGTTCCAGTCTTTTAATTATTTTTATTAAAGATTATTGGAAGAATTTGAACATAAAAGTACACATTACGAAATAATTTATTATTTCAAACAATTACATTTTTTGGACAACTGAGCGAACTAATTATGAAATGCATTGATGTTGTTAGAACCATAACCTTCTAATAAATTAGCGTGTTTCTTAATAGATGGTGAAATATATCATCTCTCGACCTTCAATGTGTAACGAAAGTAACAAAAAGATATAGTTAATAACAAGCAAAAATAAATACAACGAACATAATATTGTATCTGGTAATTCTGCATGTTCCAAAAGTTAAACAACGTGCCTTACAGATTTTTTTGTAATATCATTTGTAAGGACAGTAGAAGAGTAATTATTTTCTTGTAAATCATTTCCAAATAAACATTACCCAAAAGTATATAATTTTGGAAATAAATACAAGAATATTGATATCTAAATGCAGTTAAAACGTGTAGAAAACGACCTTCTCTTATGTACAAAACCTTGCTCCCAATTAACACTGCATCACTAATAAAATAAGATAAATACTTTTTATGTAATAGTATATCAAAAACTACAAAAAACTATTGATTTAGTCAGAACATGTACTTAGAAAACTATTTAAAGATACTTAGAAAATATTTGCAAATTAAATTAATTATTATACAAAATGATAGAAAAACTTGCAAAATGTGGCTTCGATTAGTGCGGATTTACTATAATTTTCAAAACAAAAAATTTAATTAATATTCTCACAAAATCATTTCTTATAAATAAATAATTGTTTTTTTTGTGTCTTTATACAGCATTTAAAAGTCCTCAATTAGTGCGGTTTCAAACAGTTCCGGATATTGGATTACCCGAATTTTATGGAATATTGCTGTATCTTGAATATTATACGATTTTTAGAGTTAAATAATTATTAATTTGCATTAATTATTTTACATTTGCATTGACTTTTTTCATTGCAAATTTCAAGAAAATTGAGCAAAAAATAGAGAAGAGCAAAGTTTATGACATTTCACAAAGGTATTTGTGAAATAATTTTGATTTTATTCATTATAAAAACAATATAATATTGTCTGACTTTCCACATTGACTTTATTTATGACCACATTGAATTCGGTAAATTATTTAACGTTTGCATTGGATTAAAACAGGTTAAAGGTCAGATATTTCCTTAAAATCAAATGAAATGCATTGAACAGGTCTTACGTAAGATCCGATGCGAAGGAAGGAAAAAAAAAACGAGAGATGTATTTAAAATATCACGGGCCAGATTACATCACAGCGTCGACAACTTTCTCGAAGCAATGTCCGTTTTAGAATAAAATTCGCTTGCTTGCGTGAACCCCTCGTAATATCTCAATTACGCTTGGGAATGCGCCTCTAATTGCATAAGTAATAGATGGGACAGTTATAATGAAATTAGCGGTGTGCGTTTCTCGTTGTTAATAAGAAAGTATTATTTCTTTCTTTCTTTGTAAAACGAAATACAGTTTTACAAATAGGACTGAGAATGCATACGAAAATGGGAATATTTTTTGATGGAAATTTAGTGAAAGTCGTACTTATATAGAAGACCTATTGAACGTGCGACGGTGAAACATCTGCGATTGCACTTAAATCGGGTGAAAGCAAACAGATCAATGGACAATACGAAAAACTGTTTTGTGCGACGAGGGGAAATTCTCCAATTGACCCTAAATGGTGATCGGTGGTGTGGTTGAGAAAATTGCCCGGCTAAGAAACGTATCTCGTGAATGTCTGATGGAAGCGTGTTTTCTCCCCGGCTTCCTGTGCTGCTGGCACGCGGAAATGCAACAAGTTCACTATCCAAGGAGCAATAGCAAGCAAGAGGCGTTAAATGTTCGAAACCGAAGAAAAACGAAACATTGATCTTCACTTTCTATCTCCTTTTATCATTATAATTTTTGTTTAATTGATTGAACAAACTTGATTGAATGTTATTAATTATCATTAATTACATCGCAAATCACAAAACAGTTACAGCAAAAATTATTATTATTAATGGCAAAATACATTAAATACCCAAAAAAAAACAAGTACCAAATATTTAGTAAAATACAATAAACATGAACGTTTTTTTAAATTTAACTTGTCTACAATTGAAATCAAACATAATAGAGATAATCTTAAGTCATAACTTTATAAATCATGCTTTACAGCTTAAGCTACGTGATCAGTTTTTAAAATCTTCTCATAGACAACATAAATTACAAATGTGTTTCAAGTTTCAGATTTTCATTTATTAACGTGGTCATTTTTTTTTGGAGTTGTGATCAAACCTATTCATTTATTGAATGCTGAAAGTATATATTTAATAATAACTTAATAAATCTTAGAACTATTCATTCTTTATATTAGTAAAATTATTTTAAAAAAATCATAAATATTGTAATAATTTAGCCCAGAATTAAAAAAGTATAAATATGAAAAATAAACCCGATTTACTAAGCAATAAAAATGTGTTGGACAAATACTATACTTTTTATTGTAACACTTTTATGTGTAAATTACGTGTTGAAAATACCAAAAAATTCAAGAACTAGAACAACGTAAAGTTATATAATCTATAATCACTTTATTGTATTCCAGGCATATTCAGTGACTCAATCATTGAAAATAATACACATTATTTAATACCAAACAAATTCTCACACACTCGCATGATGTTTGTCATGACAATTATGCAATTAAGTTGCCAATTCCAATGGGATTTTTTGAAAGAAAAAGAAAATTAATAAAAAAAAGACACCTATAATTATAATTAAACTGTACTTAATTGCATTATATAACACGCACAGTATTTAATTATCGATAACATGCGTAAATAGGTTTCAAGCTTTAATGGCCAATTAATTTCTAATTAAATCATAATATTCCTTCAATTACGCATGCATTACGTAGAGTATTGAAATTTGAATATTTCTGCATGTAAGCAACATTAAAATGATCCTAATATAGTTATCTTAAACGAAACAGGTCAAGATTAGGTTTTTGTTATTTTGAATATAATCAAAAGCACGTTGAAATAATGTACGTGTTTATATTTCACACTAATTATTTAAGTAATTGTAAAAAAAGAGGATTATCCAATAATTCAATCAAATAATTTTACTTGCATATAGATTTTAATAGTAAAGAAATTTAGTATTTATAGACAAGTTTAACAATATGTTGATACATTTATTCTAAGAATTTAAAAAAAGCTTGTTTTAAACCGGACTATTCGAGAATATAATTACATATAAAAATAAATCATACAAAAAGGAAAATTAACTGTATAAAAAAAACTATTTGTATACTATTTTTTTTGGGAATTTATTTTTATATAAAATTGAGTTCTTTTTAAAATACGCAAACTGGACTAAATTAAATCCGCAATGATCGCACTATGCGAGGTATCGTTGCAGTTGTATGTCAAAATCCAAGAACAACAATAACGTCCGGTTTCAAATAGTCTGATATATTGGCGGAACCGATTACCAGGACTATGCAAAGTATTGTTGTACATTTAATATATGAGTTTCCCTTTCAACTATTCATCATTAGATCTTTTAACCATAAGGATTATATAGGCTTGTCAATCTAACTGTTAGACACTAACAAACCATTCACTTTCTACTAGAGAGCATAGTATATTTGGCATAAACGACGATACATCTTAGTTCTAATACTTAGAAATTAAAATTAATAATCATTATAGAAGATTAAAAAATGAATACGATATCCTGAATGAAAATATTCATAGAATACTAATTGTGACATCTTGCATCAATAGCAAACAGTGCGTTACGTAAAGGACGACTCGCAGGCATCCAAAAATTTCTACTGGCTCTTTTATTTATTTTCTTCGGTGAGCGATGATATAAGCAATCGAGAACAAATGAAATAACTAATTGGCCCGTCCAGACTGGCAACTTTCGCTTTCCTTCCTTCCGTCCAACCTTTCATAACATACGCATACACATCTACATATCATCTCGTGAGCAGGAAGCGTAGAATCACTTGAACCAATGAAAATCACACATCCATTTAAACTTCAAATATTGTAATAAAAAAATCTCGTTGCGTAAAAATTACAGCAAAATAATTAAAAAGTAAACATAATTTTTGTTTAAAACCCAATAAAATAAAGTTAATAAGTTTATGACAAAAAGAACTTTAAACTAACTTAATTAACGTAATTACGTTTTCAACATTAGAAATTCTAAGCAATTATTTAAACAAAATGATTTTTTCAAACCAACTATAATAAATCCGCATTGATTGGAACCGTACTATGTAAATAATTATACATCACTTTTAACTTAAGATAAGTTTTCAAAAATTAGTTGATTATAAATCTTCTACGCATTGTTACACCATAAGCAGGAAGTGTAAAGCATACGAGTGGGAAAAGTGCGCCAATTAGTTTTTTTTGTAAATATGAACAATCAGAACGTGCACCATTGAATGATTGTGTAATGATGCAAATTGAAAACGACAGTGTCATCAACTGTAATTGGATATTCCTATTTTGTTCTTTTATTGTCTGCATGATGTTAAAGATGCGAGATGAATCGTCTGTGAAACGGATATTAGTATCTGTACTTTCCAACATTTACTTTGTAGAAACTATTTCATGGCCCACTTGTTTACGGAACTTCAAAACGCATTACCTCCACTTAAAAAAAAAGTGAATATATGAAACCGAATTCTCCACTTGAATGTTGTCACACCTTCAAACAATATTGATTATCATTACCAATAACTTTCTTTTATATAATAAATAAATAGTTATTTATTTATATCGTTTTATATTAAATATTATTATTACTTTTTTTTCTTTCAATTTTGATCCAAAATTACTTTCTAATAAATTGCTAAAACTGCTCCTTCATAGAATGTAACAAAAAGTTATTGTAAAAAGAATATTTCAAAAATTAAAAAAAATTCAATTTGTTTTAACCTGTAAACATCTGTTGTCAAATATATAAAAATCATTGTAAATCAGGCTCAATTGAGAAAAAGCTCTATAGTTATCCCGAACAATAACATTTTGCCTCCAATTTTTGTGTTTTGAATTTATAATTACAAAAATATGAAAAATAATTAAAAGAATATTTGGTATTATAAAACATAATTTGCATACATTTTAATAAAAATTGATTTTAATTAATTTAGGTCAATATGCAAGAAAAACTGGATGATGATGTTGAGGATTTCATATTTTAAACACAACATAATAGAAGCATCGAATAAAATCGATAAATCTGCCGTAAGCGAATCCTTTCACTCCTAATGACTTTAGAAATGAAGTAGCAATTTCTTAAATTTCTACTCTAAGATTATCGACAATCATTTTGCATCAATTAAAAAATATCATTCAAGGATAATTCGATTCATAATGAATGCGTTTTGTTAAACGATATTAAAACTATAGTAACAGATGTAAATTAACACTTCTACTTAACTGGTAACGACTAAAGCAATTATTGAAACGGAGGTGTCGGTAAATAGCAGATGAATAAAAAAAAAGATCGCTCAAATATTTGTACGATCTGAAACCGATTCACTTCACAATCTGGTGACCACTTTCTAATGCATGTGTTTCGGTATACAACTGAAAAAGGTAAAAGTGTTGCAAGGTGATGAACGAATCTGGGTTGCAAATCCGGAACTCGGAAGCGTTTCTCATGTAACGCAAGCGGAACAAACTTCCGCGCTGCTTTGCATTTTGCGGCGCACATCGAGCGCAGGAGATTGTTCATGCTTACGTACGTTGCTGATTCGCAATTAATATGTTTAGATAGGAATTATAGTCGGAGATTTTTGTAATTAACATTGTTTTCTTTTGTTGTTTCCAGTTGTTCCGATGGAGACGGGCAGCTGACACGATCGACAACGGAAATTGCAGCTGCGCCATGATCGAAAGAGGAAGCTAATCGAATTTGGAATGCGAGGATTACCTGAAATTACAATAATTTTATAGATTATCTAGTCAATTATTGGAGGCGTAAGAGAATCATCTACCAAATAGATTATGTATGATATTTGTAAGATTAATGGTATTTTAAACTCCTTTTATCCTATCTAAAAGTATCTTTATTTACTTAAATAGATAATCCAGAGATGTCGCAACAATCAATTGTTTAAATTTATAATTTAATTGATAATTTAATCTCTTTAATCGGTTAATGTCTGTGCTTTAAAAATTTATTGAGTTTATTGACTAGACTAATAATATTGGACCAGGTAGATAGATGTAAATAGGGTTAAGGGAAAAGCAATTAATATGAACGTCTGTTTTGTACGACTTTCGAGTTATTGTTCGAGTTTCAAAAATAATTCTTCTACGGTTTTTGTTGTTCGAATATCAATTTGTTTGAACGTCAAAACGTTGTAAAATCAAGTATTAATAAAAAGATAAACTGTATACACATTGAAACAATGAGAGATAGAATTACAAGTAAATTAATTTGAATATAGTTAAAGATAGGATTAAGACGGGATACTGTTTAATAAAATCAATAATAAAATGGTTTTGATTTTTTTTTCAGTTAAATTTTACGGAATTGATTGTACCTAAGAAGCAATATATATAAAGTAATAGTTATAATAATAATTCTGTATAGGTAAATATATACATACTATATTTGAGTATGCGTTTAAATTAAATATTTGTATTTGCAGTTAACTAATATGGTCTTGGAAACAGTATTAGTTTCAACGGCTCTGAAGACCGTGGGAATCGTGGGTTCAGGGTTATGGCTACTCCCGTTGATGCTTGCTGGTATAACGTATCACAACTACAACCGTCTGGACCCGGAATCTCCTCCGATCGACGCCAAAATGATCCAAAGAGAGTACGACTTTATCGTGGTTGGGGGAGGCTCTGCCGGAGCCGTGGTCGCCTCACGTCTCAGCGAAATACCATCATGGTCCACTTTACTTTTAGAAGCAGGTCCCGATGAGAACGAGATATCCGATGTGCCATCTCTTGCAGCCTATCTGCAACTATCCAAACTGGACTGGGCTTACAAGATCGAGCCTACGGGAAGAGCCTGTCTCGGAATGAAGAACGGCCGATGCAACTGGCCGAGAGGAAAAGTTCTTGGTGGTTCGAGCGTACTAAATTATATGTTGTATGTTAGAGGTAACAGGAAGGATTACGACCTTTGGGAGTCTTTAGGAAATCCCGGATGGAATTACGAAGAAGTTTTGAAGTACTTCAAGAAATCTGAAGATAATCGTAACCCGTATTTGGCGAAAACCGATTATCACTCAAGCGGTGGTTACTTGACGGTTCAAGAGTCACCGTGGAGGACGCCGTTGGTGTTGGCCTTCGTTGAAGCTGGTCAGGAAATGGGTTATGATAATAGAGATATCAATGGGGAGAGACAGGATGGGTTCATGGTAGCTCAAGGTACTATAAGAAGAGGAACAAGATGTTCAACGGCTAAAGCATTCTTGAGGCCGGTTAAGTTAAGGAAAAACTTACAAACTGCTTTAAACGCGCACGTCACTAGATTATTGATCAACCCGACTACCATGAGAGTTTACGGCGTGGAATTTGTAAGGCACGGAAGAAAGCAAATCGTTTTGGCGAGAAAAGAAGTTATTCTATCGGCGGGAGCAATAAACTCGCCGCAAATCATGATGTTGAGCGGTTTGGGACCTAGAGAGCATTTACAAAAGTTGGGAATTCCTGTGCTCCGAAATCTAGCAGTTGGTGATAATTTGCAAGATCACGTCGGCATGGGTGGTTTGACGTTTCTGGTGGATAAACCCATCTCCATCGTGCAAAACCGATTCCAAGCCTTCCCTATGACCATGCAGTATATAACTAAGGGCAAAGGTCCGATGACCACTCTTGGAGGAGTCGAGGGTTTAGCTTTTGTTAACACCATCTACGGGAACAGGTCGTGGCCCGACATCCAATTCCACATGGCGCCTGCCAGCATCAACTCCGATGGAGGTCTTAAAGTCCGGAAAGTCTTGGGCTTAACAGATTTACTATACAATACAGTATACAAGCCCATAGCTAACAAAGATTCATGGACGATGATGCCTTTACTCCTCAGGCCTAAATCTCGCGGAACAGTTCGTTTGAAGAGCAAAAGTCCGTTCCATTATCCCATCATAGACGCAAACTACTTCGCCCATCGCGCTGACATCGACACACTCGTCGAGGGAGCTAAAATCGCTATAAAGATTAGCCAATCTCCAGTCTTCAAGAAGTTCAATTCGCGTCTTCACACAATCCCATTCCCGAATTGCAGAGACCACAAGTTCGGAAGCGACGCTTACTGGGAATGCCACATTCGTACCATTTCCATGACGATCTACCATCCGGTGGGAACGTGTAAGATGGGTCCGGAATGGGATAGTACCGCTGTAGTTGATCCCCGTCTACGAGTTTACGGAGTGAAAGGTCTCAGGGTTATAGATACTTCGATAATGCCCACGATTCCTAGCGGAAACACGAATGCACCAGCGATCATGGTCGGCGAGAAGGGTGCGGATCTGATCAAGGAAGATTGGTTATCACCAAAGTCATGAAATCGCGCACACCGAACTTCTGAATGAACTGTGATACCAATTAATTATTGTAATTATTACCTGTAACGTGTACATATTACTGATAAACTTTCGAATTGTTAAAAAAAAGATTTATAAAATTATTTATATTATTTTATTATAATGTCCAGTTTTAACCCATTAATGCCCTAAGTTTCAAATTTGATACCTAAGTACATTAACAGTTAGTACGACATATTTATGGCCTTAATGCCTAAGTATCAAAATTGATACCTGCTTTCTTTTTCGAAATAAATATATAATATGTATTGTGATTTTTTACATTGATATATTTTTTTTTTTAATTTAATTTAGAAAATCAGACAGGGTTAAATTAATTACATTTAAATATTTTTGGAATATTTGGCAAATACTCAAAGTAGTAATATTCATAATCCACTTGTTATTTTTGAACCTCAGATGAACTGTTAACTGCGACCAATAAATTTTAATAAAATATAAAATCAAATGTGTTTACTTTCTTTATAAATCAAACTAAATAAATTATTAAAATTAATTAAGAACTTAATTCATAATTACAGTGAATAAAATTGCTTCATATAAAAATAAAATTAGTATATTACCTGTTATTATTTAATATTTAAGGTTTTTTATGGATAAGTCAACGAAATAAAATACATTAATAATATACCTTTATTATTATACCTGGAGTTCCCAATAAATTGCGCCGACTTGACCGGCGCCGACGACTCCAATATTGTCGTAAAATATTGTAATCTCAATGATTGTAAATGTATTTATACTGCCCGTTAAAACCTTTTTTGTCCAAATAATTTTATGGTCTTTCAAATATTCTACCTAGTTAATGTGTATTTAATTTGAGAAAGTTAGCTCTATAAAATTTATAACAGTATAATACTGTCTCCGAAACATAGGCTAGTTTTAGGCGATTTTCTGTTCTACAAAAATCTTGATTTAATTTTTAAAAAAATAACAACATTTGTTAGAGCCGATAAACCCGAAAATGGACAGAAATAGGGCCAAACAGATTAATTATTGATATAAATCTATTTATTAATAAATAATAATAAAGTAACAAAAAATAGAAATAAAGGTTATTATATGTTTTGTAAATACATATTTAAATCAAAAAATAATGATGACATTTCAGAAAACAAAAGTAAATTTTATTCAAAGTCACTATCACTATTTAAAACAGTGATTCCCAAAGTGGTCTATATCGACCCCCAGGGGTCTATGACAACCTGCAAGGGGTCAACGTCAGCGAAAAAAAAATTTGGGGGTCCATGAAATGAAAATGGGGGTCCACGATAGTGGACACTGACAGTATCTATTTACTTACTATCTATTATACTATCTTATAATATAAAGACATATACATTATTTAGTTGCTAAAAATTTGAGTGTTAAATTGTATGAATCTCTTCAATTAGTCATTGATGCAGTAAACCAAATCCGCAGAAACGCGTTGAATACTTTCCTCAATTACTCCAAAACACTGAGGTACGCTGGCTGTCGAAAGGCTTATGTTTGACAAGATTTTTTGCACTTTTTGAGACTATTAGAATTTCTGGATACTAAAAATCAGCGTTTCATGCCAGAGTTAAACTAATGAAGCAAAATATTGGACTGGGTTAATTTTCCCAGTTCCCCAATTTGTCACAGACAAACTGCCAGGAAGACGACGTTTCAACAACCTACGTTCAACATTTAAATTCCCTCTATTCAGATTTAGGAACTAGGTTTGAGGACGTTTTGACTATGGTAATACCACCGTGGATAATTAACCCATATGGAGACATAGATGAAACGAATGTCATAATACAAGAGGAACTGACTGAACTAAGTACAAACGAAGAACTTAAGGTTCAGTTTAAAAACGGATATCAGCAATTCTGGCTGCAAAACAACATACCTGTTCCGTTCTCACTAAAAACATTTACTTATTGCTTAGTTTATTTTATGTTACGTATATTTTATATAACAGATACAAACTTTTATTTTGAGTAGTTTTAATTTATGTATAAAACTTAACATGTGTTTTTACTTTAAGTTTTTAACACTAAACTTCACTACAGTTAGACATTTACAAAATATCAATATCAGGTAAGTAGGGGGTTTACCCATAACCGAAAAACATGGCAAGTGGTCTACGACACAAAAAAGTTTGGGAACCTCTGATTTAAAACAATCATTTCGTTTTTATTATCATAAACTGATTATCTTTATAATAAGAAAAAGTTGATTAATTTGTATGCTAATACAAGTATAGATTTACATTAGATCTAAGAAAAAACTCAATTTGCGGCGCTTTTAATATATCGACAATTTACTGCGGACTGCGAACTTTATGTTAATGTATCAGAATTTTTGCGGCGCACAGTTTGGGAACCCCTGTTCTATACTGTAAAGTAAATTATCATACTTTTTCATTCATGTGACAAAATAAAAAGTTTAAAATATTTAATTAATTATTACATTAAATAATTTCGCCGAATCTTAAATAATGATAAAAGCAAATACTTATTTGTATATTGCAGATAGTGACATTTTGCAGGTAGTTATCAATAAGTTTTGGTGCAATAAAAATATGTGCAAAAAAAGCAGGTAGAATTATATTACAGGGGTAAGGGTATGAAATAGGGGTAGGGGGATGATGTATATAATAAGTCTGCATCAGTCATTTGTATATCAGTATTCACTTGACACTTGACCAAGAACAACATTTGAAGATGAGAGTTACTAACAAGAAAACGTTCAGAACACATAGAGAGCAACTTGAGTTCTACAATATAAAGTTGAAATTAGAAAAAACAAATAAGAAAAATGAGTCTGAAGTGAGTGAACCGCAGCCACAACAAGTAAAAGAAAAGCAGGAAGAATTTGTCATACCAGAGTATGCTGTAGAGGCAATTATAAATATGCCTCAGAGCATATTCGATGAACTGTTGGCTTATCAGCAGACCACAGAAGCCAAATCTCCGGAGGACTCAGACGGATGCAAGCGGACTTAGCCACATGTTCAAAAACTCCACGAAGTTTTGCAACTTCGTCGGACTCAAATGACTTTTATATTGGAAATAGTGTATTTCATCCCTATTAATGTTTAATAACTAAATAAATATATAAACTAATTCATTTTCTTGAATTTAACATTTCCACAATTTATTTTGAATTATAATTTTGAATATTTGAATGATTTCAAAATAATCATACAAAACATCCTACATCAACTATTTCGCCCAATGTCCCTAAATTTATTCCTCACTTTCCCAGTCGCATTTTTTTTCTCAAGAACTCATATTTTTGGTTTTTGTTTTGAATTCCATACATTTTGTTGTAACATAGTAACTATTTATTAATAAATAATAATAAAGTAAAAAAATAGAAATAAAAGTTATTATAAGTTACAAAACTTATTCAAAGTCACTATCACTATTTAAAACAGTGATTCCCAAAGTGGTCTATATCGACCCCCAAGGGTCTATGACAACCTGCAAGGGGTCTACGTCAGCGAAAATAAAATTTGGGGGTCCATGAAATGAAAATTTGAGTGTTAGATTGTATGAATCTCTTCAATTAGTCATTGATGCAGTAAACCAAATCCGAAGAAACGCGTTGAATACTTTCCTCAATTACTCCAAAAGAATGAGGACATATGGTGATATAGAAGAAACGAATGTCATAATACAAGAGGAACTGACTGAACTAAGTGCAAACGAAGAACTTAAGGTTCAGTTTAAAAACGGATATCAGCAATTCTGACTGCAAAACAACATACCTGGTTCCGTTACTTATCCCGTATTATGGATGAATTTTTTTAATTTCCTTTCCATCGTCATACCTAGTGGAAAGAGGGTACAGCTCTGTTACCAATCTCCTAACGAAAAAAAAAGAAACAGACTGGACATCATTAGACGAGGTAAAATAGACAAAGCTGCAAGTGCGCTCCACGTTGCAACTATGTTTCCAAAAATTCGAGGAGACCGCAGCGAACCGCGAAAGAAGACGGTTGAGGTCTCCAGTTGAGAATATATTAATATATATTTATAATCTCCAAAAGGACGGTGTTGGTGCTCTAGAGGAGCTAAGACCCACCGTCGGAGAAGAAGTGTGCTGATCTGATGAAGCAGTGATAAGAGTTCTTCCTCTCTATAAAAGGAAGTGGCGCCCTGAACCTTCCCACGTCACGGACTCACGCCCTAGCCGGCTAAAGATTGATATATCTTGTTTTTTATGTACACGAGCGCTATCGTGTTACATTTTTGGCGACCAACAGGGGCGACGCTTAGCGTCGGATCAAGAGTGTAATTAAAAGAAGATTGAAGGACGTGAGGAAGAATAGATAAATTTTAATTAGAAGGTACGATTTTGGAGAAGATTTTATTTATCGTTGGTACGGTTTTTTTCAGAACGATAATCATTCATTTTTTTTTATTGCTTATCAGTTTCAATTCAGTTTATTCGAATTTGAAGACATTTTTTCTACATTAGATTATTTTCAATTTAGTATAGTTTAGTTTTGATATAAATTTAAATATAAACATGGATGTACAAAGACTCTTGAAAGATGAATGCATCTATGAATTAACGGTGCGCGGTGCAAGAGTTTTCGACCACTCAACGCACAATCAGTTGAAGAGTAAACTTGCGCCTCTTCTATTGCAGGAAACTGGGTTCAGTTCCCAGCAGCTGTGATAATAATTTATCTCAATTCAAAGATGATCCTCAATTGGAAGATAGTATTGAAGATGAAGAAAAAGAAGAAGAGATACCCTTGTCTGCACAACTTGAATCATCTATAAGAAAAATTGAATCTGAAGAAGATTATGATGTGCCACTCACCTCAAATGATGTCAAAAAATTAGTTATTAAAGAAGAAAATTACTATCAGTTGAAAGAAGAAAATAATGAGGTCATCTATGGAAAGGATCCAAACATTTCAGTTGCCAGCAGCTGTGATAATAATTTATCTCAATTAAAAGATGATTCTCAATTTGAAGATAGTATTGAAGATGAAGAAAATGAAGAAGAGATACACTTGTCTGCACAACTTGAATCATCTTTAAGAAAAATTGTATTTGAAGAAGATGAGGATGTGCCATTCACCTCAAGAAAGAAGGCGAATAAAGAGAAAAGGAAGAAGAGGAAAAATTATGGTTCAGATGTTGAAATGGAAGAGAAATATAAGGTCAAGAAGAAAGCGAAGTTGAAAAAGGAAAAAACATATAAGGTCAAGAAATAAAAGAAGACGAAGAAAGAGAAAAGCAAAAAGCGGAAAAAGTATAATCCGATGGATGAAGACGTTAAATAGAAGACTTCAATTAAGAAGAAGGATAATCAGAAAACGTTGTTTGGAAAATTCAAGTTTTTTGTGAAAACCAGATGGAAGAAGAAGAATTAATTAAGTCAACATCAACGGCGAACCAAATGGAAGGAAAAGTAGTCGAGAAGACTCACTTGACGGAAGGAATTGACCTTGTTTAGAATTTTTTTTTTCTTTATAATCATTATTATTATCATTAGTATTAATTTTTGTTTGTTGTAGGAAAAAAAATTATTTGTATATTAGTATTCACTTGACACTTGACTAAGAACAATATTTGAAGATGAGAGATACGAATAAGAGAACGTTCAGAACACATAGGGAGCAACTAGAGTTCTACAATAAAAAGTTGAAATTAGAAAAAAAATATAAGAAAAATGAGTCTGAAGTGAGTGAGCCGCAGCCACAACCAGTAGAAGAAAAGCAGGAGGAATTTGTCATACCAGAGTATGCTGTGGAAGCGATTATAAATATGCCTCAGAGCATATTCGATGAGCTGTTAGCTTATCAGCAGACCACAGAAGCCAAATAATACAAAACATCAACTATTTTGTCCAATGTCCCTAAATTTATTCCCCAGTCGCATTTTTTTCTCACGCATTCATAATTCCATACATTTTGTTGTAACATAGTAAATTATACTTGTCGAGCCAAAATATAAAGAGGAAAAAGAACATTCGGACTGATCGAAGCTGCACTGTGAAGTATTACTAAATTATATCGAAAAAAGCATAAACAATCAACTTTAGACTTTAAAATATGATTTTACCTTGTATGTAAGTAGATACAACTTTTCTTTGTACGAGAAAAGCTTTATTTTTCATTACAAAGAAATGTTTCTCCTTTTCTGTTCATTGTATTTTTTTACCTCTAAAAACGAAGTTTCGCTTAACGAGGTAATTTTATTTTATTATTTTTATGTCGTGTAATTTTATTCACAATCTGTTTATCAATGTGAACATTGAGTAAATTTAAGATCGCGGTTGACATTAATGGATAATCTTTCCCGATAGATAGTTATCATTATGATGATGTTTAATTTGTTGGTTGGCTGTCGTCTTGAAGGTTAACTACAGTAGTATATTAATGCTCTGTGATTCCACTATTTCATTTCACTGTGAATCTGCTGCTATCCTTAACACTGTCATTGTCCATCGACTTGGCTGAAGGTCCATATGCTGAACCTCATTCATTTCACTGTCCATCTGTGATGAACGATGGCCCTATTGCTGCAAGTACTGAGAGGGCTCACAAAGGGCCTGGCTTGACCAGGATTCGAACCAGCGGCATACCCGGCGAGATCTTAACAATTCGGCTATTAGTCGCCCTAGGTAATTTTATAAAAAAAACATCCCATTCATTAATTGAGTACTAATATATAGGAATCCAAAATAAAACTATATACGAAAATCAAATGTGCTAATAAAGTTGCCTATATGTTTCTAGTTCTATTTGTAGATAGAAAATAAAATATTTGAAATAGCAGACTCACATAAACTTAAACAATGTTAAATTTTAGCATATAATGACTTATTACTACTTATTGTTTACAATAAATATCACAAAACTAAAAATAATATTTTACCAATTATAAGTCTAAAGAAATTATATAATTTAGAATGAATAGGAAGCAATGGGTATAGTACATAGTTCTTTGTGACTCGCATACAAATACATTAAAAATAGTATTTATTACACTTGTTAACATAAAGTAATCATTTATAGTAAATACACGCATTTCTTCAACTAAACTTGTTTGCATCTGCAGTTTTCTATCAGTAACTCAAATCAAGTGGAACCTTGACCATAGTCTATCCCTATAGTGTTTATATCTTAAATTATACATAATTATTCTTCAATAACAAAAACAACTGAATTTACAGATTTTTTTTTTAAATTTACTCTATTACCTTGATCCCAAAACTAAACCATAAAATAACATAATTTTAACATTCATATTTTGCAATAAATTATTAACTTATTAAGTGCCTATAATTAAAATATTTCCAAGTATTCTTTGTCACACGTCTCTTTACTAAATAAACTATTCATAAACAACAAATTTAATCGATATTTAACAAATTAAATAATAACAAAAAAAAAAGAAAATTTCATCACCCCGTATATTATATATTTTATTTCAATTACTATTAGTGTGTATATACAATATATGACAGACAAGCAAAATTCTAGTGAAACTTTCACTCCCATTTTTTTACGATTTCTGCAATGTCGAATTTCTCAATGCTAAACTTACAACAACAACAAAAAACAGATTTTCTGTTTCTCTTTTCTATACATTTCCAGCTCGATGCAATTGCCTTTTGACGTCAACGTGGAATTTCAGAGAAAACAATTAATGCAAATGCAATGTTAATTAATTACTATTTCCTACAATTTTTCTCTAGTAAAAAGTAACATTTATATTTGTTAGAAGAAGTTTCATTAACATTATTTAAAGAAGCTAAAAGTGTAAATGAACAGAACTTTACATGCGAGCATCGTTGAAATACGCATTTTTTTTTTCATTCAAGGAAATTCCATTCATGGTTAATGTATTATAATGGAGGTTTCCATTTCCTGGTTGCTTTATTCTCTTGTTGTTTTATTTTTTCTTATACATCTTCGAGTGATCAAAAAAGCAACAAATTTGAGAGAGAATAATCAACTGTAGTAATTTCAAATTACATTCGGTATTCCCAACGCAGAAACATATACTAATTACTAATTTTTTGATTGCAGCGTTAATTTAAAAAATAATTATTTAAAAAAAAATACTCATTAAACACAAAATTGAGTTATAAACGTACGTTAGTTAAAGTAAAATTAAATGATTACTTAACTGTTAATTGCACTTACATAATATTGGTTAAAATTTAACGTATGGATCCACGGAATAAAAATAGGATATTTACCTGAAAAAGAACAATATAATTTTAGATTTTTAAGAATTTTAAAGTAATATTATAAACAATTTACATAAAAGCAAATTATAAATAGTGCAACTGCTTCGGTCAGTCCAGATTCACTATAGTCCTGTTTGAAAATGTCAAAACAAACTAAATTTTAATTGAAATTAATTCTGAACAAAAATTCTATTTTTGTGCTTTTTATTTTTATACGGTTTTAAACTCCTCAATTATTGCGGTTTTAAACAGTTGGCGGAACTGGACTATGCGAGGTATTATTTGTTCTTTACTTTAATGACTTTAATGATATAATAGTAATTATACATTTAGTGTCATCGTTTATCAAGTGTAACTACCAATTGACTAAGTTGGTAGTTTTCAGAATATACGACCAATATTCCATTAAGGAAATTACCGTGGTCTTTGATCCACCACGTTCTTATTGAAAAACTGACGGACTAACTCGTATTTAATCGTTGAAAAAAAAACTTTGTTTCTTTCCACATAAATTTAGCACATTACGCATACAAATAATGATACTATAATGTTCTAAAAATAAAATAAAGAAAAAATAATATTCTGTTTAGATAATCAAGTTTAATTATACTTTCAGTTAAATTTTCAACTATTCGATTCAATTTCTACATCTTATGAAATTTTTATTAATCATATTAATCAAATTTGTCTATAAAAACAAAACAATTTAACTTGAGAAACAAAAAAAAAACAATCATGTCTTTTTTAGTGCTATTTCAAAGTCCTCGATTAGTCCGTTTTAGTCCGGATCAATGTATTTTTGTTATATAGAAATATTGAAACATTTTATATTTAGGAGCAGGATATGATGATTTGATTTCTTTTTTTTTTTGTTATTCGATCAGAACACTTCTACGTATCAATTATATAATGATTTTACAAATATAGTCTAATTAACATCTTCAAAATAAACAATTAATTGTAAATAATAACAGCAATAATATGCGCAATGTCAAGTATTCGATGATTTCGCTATAAATTCGAAAAGAAGGAAATTCATTTGCAGATTTCGCAATGATTGTTCCGCTCTTAAAGTAATATTCAATATCACGAATGTATTCAAATATTACAAAAAAGGACCTTGAATCATCAAATATATGTTACAACATATATATTTTGGATCTTCACATGATTTTGAACTTGACCGAGATATTTTCAATAAGTGCAATTGAAAACATCTCACAATTGTTTACAATTACGTAAGAAGGAATGTTTAAAGCCTTCATAAATTAATCAAAATTGTATTTACATATTTTTTCAATAACAATAAAAGAAATAATAAAAAAAGTATTAGTTTGTGAGGAAAAAGAATGATTCAATATATTTTTTTGAGAATGTATTTTGTATGTAAAAGTTGCAAAAAAAAAATGATGATCGTCTCGTTTTTTCTATTAACGAATTTCAAAATTTGTCAATTTACTCAGCATTTTTTTTAGCATTTGTTCGTAATAGGACCAATTATTATTTTTGCAATATTATATAAAATTTAAACTTGAAAGTTAAATTTATTGTATAGGTTCTGCCAATATCCCGTACAGATTGAAACCGGACTATTCGAGGAACTAAATAAATACAAAAATTGACTGCACAAAAAGATTTGACTTTAAAGAGAAAAAAATATTATGTATACCATTTTTGTTTCGTTTGCTTTAAACCGGATTATAAAAAAAACTGAATAGGTTGAAGCCGCACTATACGAGGTATTGATGTACGTATATACAAAAGGAATATTGACTGCAATATTACACGTATGTGAAAAGAAATTAATCAAGAATTTTGTACAAAGTTCAAGCAAATTTTCTAAAAACTATGCTTTTAAGCATTTTAAGTCGTTAAGTTGAGTCGTATAATTTGAAATTGAGTAGTAAATTATAGCTATTATCTTACCTGTGAGTGTTATTTTATGTTTACAAAAACAATAATTATCTTTTTTTATATCTATGTTCCTTCATATTTCCTATAAAAGCAAAAGATAAAAGTTTGTATACAAGTATTTCTATTGACGTTCATTCAATCACATTATTCAAAGGTAAGTTTGAGACTTTGCAGATTAAGTAATTTCCTTTTTTCGTTATAACATATATATAACCTTAAAATATATTGAAATTATTGTTATTATTCTTAATAATTTTTTTTCTTGAACAATTAGGAATAAAATAAAAAAATGAAATTATTAAAAGTCTATAATTAATAAATTTAATGCAATCATTCGAGCTTCAGTAATTAAAGAAATCATTTGCTCTAAATAACAATGAACTATTAACTTCTTTTGAAATCATATGGATGGTTGGATTGGTTGCAATAGTTTTGCATTCTAGTAGAACAATTTGTAAGATTTTTTTTATATTCAAAGATCGAAATTATTTTATACTTGGTGTACGTGATTAATATCGTGTATGTACGCGACGAAAGTAAAAAAAAACGCAAACTGAAGGACCCACAGATTAGGCAATGAATTGCTATTGAACTTGTTTAAAAAATAAAACAATAAAAGAAATTTTCGTGAATACATGAATTATTCTATTTAAGCATTTGCATAATGTTTATAGAATTAGTCAGAACATTTTATTTTCTCTACTTTGTATATTGGCGGAACCGCGAATTATATATTGAATTTAAAACAAAACACTTCATCTTAGTAAATTTTAGTAATTAATACATACGTGTATTTTGTTATTTGAATAACGTTAGAAAAAAATCACTATAAAAAAAACTATTTTAAAGTTTAGAAAAAAATCAAATTAAATTATGAATTTATGAGTCAATTCTAAGTCATTATAGTTTTTTCTGTTTAAGCATTTGCATAATGTTTATACAATTTGGCAGAACTATTTTTTCTCTACTTTTTTCTATAATAAAAAAATACTTCAAGAACTGATTTTCGACAAATTTCTTCAAATTAAATTAAAATATGTAATATGAAATTTTAAAAAAGAAACAACTAAATTATAAATATTAGGTGTACAAAATCATATTTTTATACATAAACTATTGTTAGTTTTTCCTTTTTATACTTTTTATACTGTGCCATGTTTTTATTCTAAATTTATTTTATTTTTGTTGTAGATTATAAACAATTTTAATAAATTTTATAATGGCTAGATACTTAGTGCAAGAACTGGTAAAAATTATATAATTATATTATATTTCCCGACGATGTATTGTTAGAACGCACAAAAAAATAACGTGCGCATTAAAATGTTCCAACAGTGCAATCATGATTTAAACTTAATCAACCGTATTTAGGAACGGAATGCAAAATTGAAATTTTCATCGTAATGTTCGCAATGAAGAAGCTGTGGTGGCTGCACGACACTCAGTTGGGCTTCTCTAGAATATCGCTAAGACGAATATTGAACCTTGATTGTTAAATTTGTTAACACGGGATTCAGAATAATGCCTTGGCAATAATTTCGAAAAATTCATATTTCGCTTTTCATATTTCCCCGTTATCCCAATTTAACAGGACCTGATTTCTTTTTGTGAGGATGGTTTACCAGAATAATCCACAAACAATAAACCAGCTTAAATAAAATATTCTTAAAGAAATAACAAATTTGGTACCCGAAATGCATTAGAAAGAGTCATTACGTGTCTACAAGAAATTGGAGGTCAACAAATGATATTATTTTCCACACTTATATCATAAAAATTCTAATAAACTATACTTTCATCTAAAAAAAAAATCTAAAAAAAAATCCAATTACAAAACTTATATGTATTTTACATCAATCAGTCAAAGTTCGCCCACCCTTTATTAACAATTAAAATTAAATAATTATGTTTAATATTTATTATATTTGTATGTTCTGGTTATTTTTTTTGTTATATACTTCGAAGTAACAATTTATATTTCATTTGCTTTTTTACTGAAAATTAATCTAATAAATTTAAACATTTACGTTTCATTTATAAGCTTGAGTAATTTTATGTATAGATCAATAGTTTCATACACTTAATTATCTTCCTTATTTAGTTGTTTTGACCTTTTCATATTAACCTTTTAAAGGTATAATTCTGGACATTTTTCATTTTAACTTGAACTATTTTTTATGTCAATCTATTTTTACTATCTATAAGATATTTAGATAGTATTAAACATCAACTAAAATTTACTATATTTTTTTATTTATTTAATATTTTGTGTAAATTATTTTCAATTTAATATATATTTACAAGAATTTTGTGTATCTGACCAATAAATTATGATTATTACTATAAATTTGAAAACATTTATTTAGTATTATTATTTATATTAACAAATTAAAATGTAATGAATACATTATGAAATATGATAAGTATACAAAATATTTATAGTGCTCATATATAAACTTAATTTAATACTTAGTTCTGACTTACTCTACAAATATGTGGTTCTTATCCTTATAATGTAATTTATTTGTTTTTGTTTTTTATATATATCAAAATCTGTAACCCACAAACTGCATGCTGAAAGAGCTTATGTAAAACCCAAATATGATTATTTACATTATGAAATATGATAAGTATAAAAAATATTTTGATTTAATCAACATTATAACATAAAATCAAGAATTCATTTATAGAGATATATACTTAATTTAATACTAATTTAAATTAAAAAGAAATAACGACTACATAAAACTAAGAAAATAATAAACAAATGATGATAGTCATATTATTTAAGCAGGATGACAAATTCACTTAACAAATTCGTTTCCATACAAATGCATTTCGTGTTTATTCCTGGATGATAATAACATTTGTAAACCGTTTTACACCAGTTTAAATATGAAATGTCAGACGCGTAAGCAAAGAAACCGGAAAATTTCAGCGCTAATTTTAAATATATATATATACGATTTTTTTAATAAAATGGGTTGAAGGAACAGACGGTCAATCGTATGAAGACCCAGCTTCTTTTGTAAACTTATATGTGCACGTATGTATATATAAGTGGTTTAAAAAATTAAAAAAAAAAGTTATTAAAAATTCAATTTTTTCATTAATATGAGACCCTGAACTTTTGATTCCTGCACTTGACTAATTATTTAGCGCGCAAATCGTTTTCGTGACGTTAACATTGTATACAAAGAATTTTTCAAGTTGGAAAATTTCTATGATGACACGAAATTGAATTATAAATCGAAAAAAATTTCCTAGCAACTATAATAACAATAAAAAACTGCAAAAAAAAATAAACAAATCACTTTTGGACATATGGTCCTGTTTCAAACTGTGCGGGATATTAGCAGAACCGCACTATGCGAGGTATTATTGAATTTTCAAAAAAAACTCATCATCTAAGTAAATATTAAATATAAACAATTATGAACCCAAAAAATCAGAAACAAATAAACAAATCACTTTTAGACATATGGCCCTGTTTCAAACTGTGCGGTATATTGGCGGAACCGCACTATGCGAGACATTATTGAATTTTCTAAAAATCGTTTCATATTAGAAAATGTTAAATATAAACAATTGTGAACTGAAATAAAAACAGAAAAAATATACAAACCACTTTTGGACATATGACTCTGTTACAAACTGCGCAGGATATTAGCGGAACCGCACTATGCGAGGTACTATTGAATTTTCAAAAAACTCTCTATCTTAGTAAATTTTAAATATTAACAATTATGAACCCAAAAATCAGAAATAAATGAACAAAGCCACTTTTTAACATATGGCTCTATTTCATACTGTGCGGGAAATTGGCGGAATTGTATTATTTGAGGTATTATTGAATGTTTTAAAAAACTCTTCATGTTAGTAAATTTTAAATATAAACAATTATGAACCCAAAAAAACAAAATAGAAAATAAACAAACCACTTTTGGACATATGGCCCTGTTTCAAACTATGCGGGATATTGGCGGAACCGCACTATGCACTATGTATTAATGAATTTTAAAAAAAAAGCTTTTCATCTTAGTAAATCTTTAATATAAACAATTGTGAACCCAGAAAAAGAACAAACAAACTACTTTTGGACATATGATATTTTTGCTAATTTAATGCAATATTGTGAATTTAGCAATAAATGTTATTATCATATAACATTATCCAAATTTACAACAATTCTTATAGCAACTAAGAAAACCGAAGTTCCACTGCATTTACTATTAGTTACAATTCAAAATTAAGATCCTTTTAATTGGATGGCTGCAAATAATTGAAAACTTTGCTGTTAACTTTTTCTATATATTATTTTTGATGTTCATATGTAAAATTCCTAAGTATAACCTTAAAAGTAGATTTCTCTTTTTATATTAAACGAGTTCAATAACAATTCCTTGCTCAATCTGTTGGTCCTTCAGTTGAATTCTTTTGAACTTTTATTTGATGCATGATGCAAATCACGTACTCCAAGTACGAATTTTTATTTATTTTAACTCTTCTTATAATGCGATTCTCTTATAACGAGGTAATATAGGAATTACGCAGTACCACTTCGACATTCATAATCAATTCCTTTTGAGATCGGTGTACAAAAAATCGGAAGAAGAAAAAAAAACATAGCATAACTCGGTTGCAGTGTTACTTGAATTCATAGATCAGGGTTTCCCAAATTTCTCCTGCAACTGAACACTTCATAAATCATTCTGCGGAACACTACCCATGTTCCACGAAACATAGTTTGGGAAACCCGGCATAGATGATGTCCCCCAGATGTACGGTTAATATCGTTCATAATATTTTTTTTGTCATATCATTCAAAATGTCTCATCATTGTCACGCGTACACGTGTCATACGTTCGCAACATTTTTAAGGTTGATTAAATTATCAGTTAATAGTATTTCAATAATATTTCTATAATTAAAATAACTGCACAAACTAAAAATTGCAGTCTGAATGCACGATCTGAATTTTAACGTTTTTTTTTTAACAAAATGAGTTAAAGTTATATACACCACATTTACAACAAATATATTAGGTGAAGTAAAAAGTTCTGAGCCTTTTTCGTTAGATGGCTTTAGTGAGCCACATCTCAAGATGAATACGTTTCATCTTGTCATTCTAAACTGCAACTTAAAGGGGACATAACACTTTAAAAAAAGTTATTTGACAGTTTTATGTTTAATGAACCCAGTTGTGTATTAGAGCGTTCCAAAATTGAGGTAAAAAATGAGAAAATTCGATACATTCTTCAGTACCACTACAACCAAGGGGAAAAGCGGAGCAGGCGGCCAAAAAAATATGTGTTGTTTATGGACTCAATACAGTATCGAATGCAACAACAAAGCGTTGGTTCCAACGTTTCTGTTTTGGTAACATGAATGTCGAAGATGAAACATTTCTGGTAGGCCAATCGTCGAAAATTTTGATAAAATCATGGAAACCGTCGAGTCTGACCGGCATGCGAGAACTTATTCCATTGCCTAGGAACTGAAGATTTGCCAAAAAACCGTTTGGAACCATTTGCATAAGGCTGATCTCAAGTCTGGTCTCGATGTATGGGACAAAAGGCTCAGAACTTTTTACTTCACCCAATATAATTGAATTGTATTCGCGGGCCGTTTAAAATTTCTTCGTAGGCCGGCTACGTCCCGCGGGCCACCACTTTCATATATTTGCCTTAATATGCACTAAGCATACTAAGGCAAATATATAATTCATTCATGCTTTATTTACCCAGTATTGTGCAATACTTTCGTTGAATTGTCAACCACGAGATAATTTTCTAAGAATATTTGCTCATAGATTCAATGTTAAATACTTATTCAAAAATAATATTTCTCTTGATTATATGCAGACCACCCAATTTAAATGCATTTACATAGATTTACAATATAAATAATGACGTAATAAAATAACACACGATCAATAACACTTAGCGCCACCCATCTTCTTGAGACGTGCAATTTCCAATTTGATTACAACAATTGTCTGAATAATTGAGTTGCAATTTGTTCGATTCTTCTGTACAATTATTTCTAATTCGAGAATAGGACGATGATTAAAACTTATTGTATCGTTGCGCATTCCGCATAATAATCACCTTGGTATATTCAAATTGGCATAGTTATCTAATGCGCAATCAAATATGCTACCAGAAAGCAAAACAAACAAACAATCATTGGTGCTGTGTCTCTTCATTTACATTTGATCCATAGATGCAATTGTTGCAAATGTCAAGAGAACATTTATTTTCAGAAGCATTTGAGGTGGCAACAAGCTCAAACGTTTTTAATAAATGTATATTCTTTTAGAAAATACAACAACAAAAAATAGAAATAAATAAAATTAGAAAATAATAGTACAACAATAACTCGCATAGTCAATTAAAATTTAGTTTTGAAATTTTCAAGATAATTCTATAATTACAAAAAAAAAATTATAAACTATGGTAATCTGTTGAATTTTCAAAAGAGTTGTATTTATTGTAATGTAAAATTGCAGTGTAATTATTTAATTTAATTGAATGGAAAATTAGTATAAATTTAAATAATTATATAAAATATGTTTATAATTAATGAAAATTTGTATATAGTAATTTCTGCATGTGCAATTATAAATATTACACTAATTGATTGTGTTTAATAATACTTAGTGATATATTTAGACAGACAGTTTTAGAAAGCACAATTAAAAATCGTTTATCCTAGCTAACATTAGTAATTAGCATTTAGTGCTTAAAGGAAAATTTATCAAGAAAAATCGTTTAAATTTTTCGTACTTTCTTAAACATGTCATGAAAAATTTAGACTTTCTTAAACTAAAGTAAACTGAAAAAAAAAGATGTAAACTAAAGTATATTGAGGTAAAATGTGAGTAAATAATTAAAGTATATATTTGTTAAAAAATAAATTTCCAAAGTTTACAATAAAAAATGTAAATGAAATAGTTTCAAAAAATTTATATTATTCATTGAGTTATTAATAAGTAAACTGAAGTAAAGTGCATTTCTAGAAAAAAATGTATCTAAAATAAAATTATGCAAATATTGTTGTTGAAAGTTACACAACACACCATAGCAATTTCCTCTGCAATTTATAATTGAATACATCTTATTATTTACGATAATTAAAAATAATATAATTATTTACGAAAGATTACAATTAATTCGTTGTAATTATACAAATAAAATAAATTAAAACAAAAATTCACAAGTCTCAAAATTTAGATTAATATGAATCAGACTATTCACATAAACAAACTGCAAAGTCTAGTGGAAGTGGTAGAGCAGCAAGCATTTATACAGGTGCTCAGGGTCTTATCAAAGTAAACGGTCTTAATTCAGTCGTTGCGATTCAATGTTGATAGAAGCAGGTTCGAGTGCACAAAGTTACAATAAGTTAAAGTGTACAAACATAAATTGGACATAGTAACAAGATTCATTGTAAGTAAATGCGGAATTTATAATTACGTTGATGTTTTCTAACATTTTAATTAAATTTAAATTAAATTTGTAATAAAAAATAAAACTATTATTCTCGATCAAAAGTTCAAAAAAATATTGACTTATAGCATTTTCAAAACAAAACAAATAATAAAATTTTAATTAAATCAAAGTGTTATAAATTCTAACAAACACATAGAAAAACAAATTTATTGCTAATTAATGCTCATTTTTTACTGCAAATGTATTATAAACGTGAATATATAATTTTAAATCCAAGTAAATTTTAGATTTATTGTCATAGTTTGTTTTAATAAATAATCGTTTGCAAATAAAACAAAAGTTTTCCTCAAGAAACAAATTACTATTTTTCTTATTTGTGACATTTCTGAACAATGTACAGTTCAGAGATAATCTGAGTAATTGATTCGTTATTGATAGTAAACAACCTTTCTCATTGCGAAAATATTTGATATAAATTACTTAATTTTAATTAAAACATACAAAATTGTTTTTCATTCTAATTAACATATCTTAGTTCAATTATGTTTTGTTATAAATTAAGATTTACTTGTAAAATAATTGAGAATATGTACTTTACTTTACTTTTATTTACTTATTTATTTTTACTTACACACACGTTCTCATCCTAATGAATACAACTGGTTTACTAATTATGCCAATGTAGTTATCATATAATGTTTATAATTATCATGTATAATTAGTATATACACTTCTGGTAATAGATGTAAGTGTACTAATTGAAATTTACCAGACATTTTTTTTCTACAAACTCATGTTTATCAATTAAATTATTTAATACTAATTAATTAAAATTTATTCAAAATTTTTTACATCAATACCTCGGGCTTCAATCAGCCCGCCCAAATTCACTATAGTTCGGTGTGAAAATTAACAAAAAATCTAAATTTTAAATGAGCGTATAAAAAAATATATTTAAAAAAATAGTACACAAAATTATTTGTTCTAAAATAAATAATCGTTTTTTTTTTCTTTTATAATCTTTTTATAATTTATTTATTATCTCGATCAGTCCTGGATATTACAACATTTCAAAATCTAAATTTGCATTGAATTGATTATCTAAAAATTTATATCGTAATTTATTTAAAATTTATCCAATTTAGTTTTTTTAACATTGTTAAAAGATAATTCATTGTTACTATCATCGGCTATTTCCGTTTAAAAATGTGTTTATAAATACAATTAGTGTTCAAATACTTTGAATATATTTACAAAAATAATAATAATAGCAAGTTTATTCCATTAGATTTAAAGTTCATATCATAGTTCAATCCGACGTTTAGTTCACAAGTTAGAATGGTTTTAGTGACGCTACTTTTGTAATTTTCTAAACAATGAAAAATCTGAATTTCGTGGGCTGATAAAACATTACTTTTTGATGAAAAAAAAAATACCGTTCAAGCAAAGCAATGGTTTGATAAGTGTTATGGGGACTCTTCTGTGTCGAGACAAATGGTAGATAAGTGGTTTGCTGATTTTAAACGCGTTCGTACAGACATAAATGATGGTGGACGCTCTGGTCGCCCAAATTCAGCAATTATTGCAGAAAACATAAAAAAGAGTCCAAAAATGATTTTGGCCCATCGTAAATTGATGTTGCGTGAAATAGTTGATAGTTGTCATCATTTTGCATGAACTCAAAGTGGTCGAAAAACAACGAGTCGATGAGGATTTTTTATGCGGTATGTAACAATGGATGAAACCAGAATCCACCACTACACTCAAGAGTAAAATCGGTCATCAGCTTAGTAGACAGCAATGGAAGCCGTATTTTATGGCTTTCCACAAAAAAGGTATCAAAATGTTAGAGAAGCGTTGGTATGAATGTGTCATTTTTGAAGGAGACAAAAGTTGTTGTTTTATTGGTCATCCTACGAACTTATTGAGTGAGGTGTTAAATTCTAATAAATTAATATACAAAATTATTTTTTTATACAAAAATTATATTTTTTTCCCTTTATACCAGAGGTCTCCAAACTTTTCAGCCTAAGGGCCACACTGACTCCTCCACTAAGTTCCAAGAGCCAAAATATTCTCCAAAATGAAATATACAAAAAAAATATTTACAGATCCACGTATCATCAAGTTTCCACTAGCATCCACAGTGTTGGCCCTCGGGCCGTAGTTTGGAGATCCCTGCTTTATGCAGTCAAGTCTAATTTTGCGGTTTATTTTTATGCTGTTTAAAGTTCGGTTATAAGCAGTCCGGTATTGAAATCTATATCTGCATTAAATTACTATGGAAATATGCACTAAAATAGTAGCAGATTTTCGCTATAAAAGAATATGGTAATTTAAAAAAATAATAAATAGAATTACATAAATGAAATACAAAGGTTATTGGAAATAACTGCATATTCAATTTTAATTTGGATCAGTTTTTTATAATAACGTCATATATGAAATAAATGCACATATAAATTAGATAAATATTGAAATATGTGAAAATATTATGTGAAACTGGGCTTTGCAGGTATTTGGCTCAAATAGTCGATTATTACCAAAGACCAGCGCAATTGTAGATGCGAAACCGAAGAAGTAAGAGTACCGCCGACCGCCTGCTGCCATTTGGCCGGACGTCCTTCGGAACGAGTTCCGCGCACCGTAGTTTCGAACCGTACGAAAAACTGAATAATCGAGTCATAAAAATTATGAAATAATACACACACGAATATAATATAAATCTCGAATGCTAATTGTTGTTCGCATCGGCGATGAGCCAACGAATGGGGTCAATCAAAAGCGTTGCAGTTTTTGAGCAATTTTCAGTACAATTGTTCTTGTTTTCTTTACAGTTGATCAGTTGCGTTGTTAATGTTGTTTTTGCCGAAACGAAAGGTTGCTACGAAGCCCAGTTTCGACACAGTGTCGGCATTGAAATGCAGTTGCTAAATGGAAGATTTCAGTAGTCTTTGGCGAAAGGTCCTCTGATTGCAGATGGACGTTTCTTCACTGCAGCAAATGACGTTGCGCTCGAAAGCATCGAACATTGATTGGTCCAATCGGTATTCCGAAAACGCCGCCGCTCTTCATTTTCCGTTTGGAAACGTGTATATTTATAATGAAATAAAAGCGAAAGTCTTGTTTATCTACAAGAATGTCGTCACGGCCGAATTTATTATTCTAAATCCAATAGTTATACTACTATTAATTTAATTCAAATTCAATGATATGTCATTCAGATTATTATATTATAATCTGAATGAAATAATCTGAATATAATAATAGTAGAAATACTACTACAAATAAGTATACTTACTATTAATTTATTTTTGTTTTAAATCAATAATAAATTTAGATTAGGACTTTTGTCACATTTTAACATGTTGAAGTGATGAAGAAAAAGACTTTTATACTTAAGCAAGATGACCATCAAGCAATTGCTTAACATTGAAACGGTATTTGCTTAATGATATTTAAATTTTACTGTGATTACAACAGATGAATTCGTTTTTCGTGCGTTCATCCAACAAACATACAATTAGTTTTTTTAATGCTTCAAGCATGGAGAAGTGCAGAAAATAGCACGTTTTCAATTAAATAAAGTTGATTGGCAGCCAATACCTCGCATAGTACGAGTAAACGGTTCGACCTGTTTGAAACCGGACTAATCGAAGTCTTTAATAAAGCATAAACGTAAACAAAAGAGACTGGAGTATAGAGAAGGAGTCGTTAACCTTTTTAGAGTAAAGAGCCAAATTTATGATTATATCTAGGCAACAAAAATGTATGGCTCTCGCGGTATAGATGAAAGAAAATAAATCAATCTGGACTATAGTGAATCCGTACTATGCGAGGTTTATAATTAAATTTAGAATTAAATATCTCGAGATATTAGATTCTAATATTACATATTAATAATGAAACTATCAATAAGTGCAAGTAAAAACATGATGTGAAAATACGTTATTTGTAATAGCTATTAGAATTGCTTACAATTTGAAATGAATGTAGTAAATAAAATATAATTGGCAAACGTAAACATTATACGCTTTCATTTTCATTATAGTTCAAGTGATGCAATGCAGTTTTATAAATCAGTATACTTTAGATTAATAATGTAAATTTCACCATTTATTTTTCTTTCCTCATTTCATTATAAACAAAATATTTTCAAAGAATATTCAAGAAGTATATACAATATTTGAATTATTTAGTTCAAAGTTCAATAACTTGAAATTTAAACTTGTTTATTGCACCAATGCACGCTCAATTAATGTTAAGAGATTCCGTAATTATATTTTGTCTATTAGGAAATTCTGAAGAAATTCAACAGGAATTAAAGGAAAACAAGTATATACATTATTTTAATGAATTACTTATATTTTAAATTATTCAAATATAATAATTTGAATATAATTTGAAAACAATAATGTCAACATTTAAATGATGTAAATTTGTACACAAATTAAATTAATCTGAAAAATATGTAAATGAAATTAATTGACGAAATGCAGAATACTAACTGGTAAACAGTTGCGAACTGTTTGCAACCGGACTAAGTCGTTAAATCGCATAGAACCCCACCTTTAATTCACCTTTAATCAATCCGCATTGATCGAAGCCGCACTATGAGAGGTATTGCTGCATATCAGCAAAATGTACTATGTTCAAAATTAGGGCTAATAAAAATTTGTAAATAATTACTCTTATGTTTGTAATTGAGTTAAAAAAAATGTTTCTTGAGATTGTATACGTTTTAGAAATGAATTAATGTAATTGTAATTATAAACGTTGGGTGACCTTCATTGCAAAGTACTCTGATTTAAAAAGTGCTAATGCGTCTCATGCTATAGTTACTATTATGTGTCAATTTAATATAATTTAAAGATTAGAAGTATTTTCTTAATTATTAAATTATTATCTTAAAATATTCATATTTATGAATCAAATTTGTAAAATACTACAGGTTTTTGCTTCACACGTTAAAAAAATGTTCGTTAAATACATTATTCATAACTATTGTAAAAATCGTAAAATTCCTTCATTCTTTAATAATAATCAAAAATCGTAAATTACAAAAATATATTCCAAAACCTATGATATTTAAAACTTAATAAATTTCATTGGAACTCTGTGGAAGAGCTAATATAAAAACCTCATCAATTTATTAATTAATACCAAAAAATAATATAAAATGTACAAATTATCATTAGTCTATTGTAACTATTATAAACAACACATTAATTTTATGTTTAATAATCCACTTAATTCGTTAACAACAGAATAACAAATATTATAAAAAAAAATTTCTAATGAAGATGAACTTGAATATAATGAAGATGACTTTGACCGCATAAAATCTATTGTGACTTTGAGGTTCAAAAGTCTAAATACAATTAATTTTCAAAGAATAATCTATTGACATTGATTTCTTAGACTTTGTAATAAATAATCAATACAAAAAAAATATTATTCTTAGATGAAAAATCAATTTAAATTGTTAATTTGTTTACATTTTTTAATTAATAATTTTAAGTTATTTTTAGCAAACCGGTTTATTAATTGATTGAATCATTTAAACTTAATGGTAACAAAATTATTTAAAATTTAAATACCCGCATCTAATTTAAATTATACCGGGAATTAGTGTATCACGTTTATTGTATTTGTCAATTATAAATTTAAAACGTCTAAATCATAGTAGGTTACCTTAAACATTCGGAGAATGTTCTTTTAAATTACTGAACGGATGGAGAAGGTCACATAATATTTCCTAACCGCATTAACCAACGTGTTTTTTTACCTGAAACAAACAAAAATAAATTATTAGTAAATTAAAATACAATTAATTTTATTTAAAATTCAAAGTTCACTTTCAAACTATGATCAATCTCTTTAAAATGATAATTACATAGTGTACTTCACATTTATAATAGTGCGAATACATTAGTACAGCTGTAGTAAGGGCAAAAAATCGTTAGCTCTTTGTTCCTTATGGATCAATCAAAATTTTCAAATAAACAAATAAAATATAAGTAATTATTTATAATAAAATTATGGAAAATAAAGGAAACCTAAATTCATCAAATTGGTAAATAATTATTTTTTTTCTGTATTTTCAATATCATGTTTTATTTCATTGTTGTTTTTAATTATATGCTGGGCAAATTTTGTCACGATTAACTCTAAAAATAGAATAATTGCCCATTACTGCTAAGTTCAGAAGTTTTCTATATAAAGGTTGAATTGCATGTGATTACTATTCGTCATGTTCTACGTTACCAAGTAGTTTCATTGTGGTCGATATTTTAACTATAAATAAACTTTCTTTTAAAACATATCATAAATTAAAGATTTTTTATAAGCTAAACTTAGCTTTAAACATTGCACAAATCAAATTATTTTTATTAAGATTTACAAGTATTTCTTGTATTTTTTTTTTGTATTTAAAGATTTTTAATTTAATGACAACATTATTAATGTACATTACATTTGACGTTGTATTTATTATTTAATTAATAAATATTTCTGTATTTTTGATTTTCTTCAATAATGTAATGATGTCTTTTTCAGATGAAGGTTAAGAAGGTAGTCCCTATATTACTGTTGACGTGCATGATGGTACACTTAGGGCAAGGACAAGGTATTCTTGAAGGAGTCTTAACATTATTGGGAGAAATGTCGAGTCAGTTAATACCAGACTCCACGGATGAATTCACCATTCTGCCGGAATACGACTTCATCGTGGTGGGAGCAGGAACGGCTGGTTGCGTAATAGCGAATCGTCTAACGGAAAACCCGAAGTGGAAAGTGCTTCTAATCGAAGCTGGTAATGGATATTTGCTTTTATCACGTACATATTGAAAATTGTGATCTTTTTCAGGTTATATCGAAACGCCAATCATGGATTTCCCGATATTGGCAAACTACCTGCAATTTACAGACGCGAACTGGCGCTTCAACACCATGCCCAGCCAGAGGTACTGCATGGGCATGGAAAACGGACAGTGTAACTGGCCCAGAGGTAAGGTGATGGGCGGATCGAGCGTGTTGAATTACATGATCTACACCAGAGGAAATAAAAAGGATTACGATAATTGGGCAAAGTTGGGTAACGAGGGATGGACCTTCGACGACGTCCTACCGTACTTCAAGAAAATCGAAAACTTCACCATCGATGAGTACAAGGATTCGGAATACCACAACACCGACGGTTACTTGAATATTGGATACGCGCCTTACCACACGAAACTCTCTGAAGCCCTTATAGAAGCCAACAAAGAATTGGGCATGAAATACGTTGATTACAATGGAAAATCGCAAATCGGCGTAAGCTACCTGCAGACGAGTTTGAAGGACGGCATGAGACACAGTTCGAATAAAGCTTACATATACCCGATTAAGCACAGGAAAAATCTGCACGTGATAAAGATGACTATGGTGAAGAAGATCCTGATCGACCCGAAGACCAAGCAGACGTACGGCGTGGAAATAATCAAGAACGGTAGAAGCTCCACTGTTTTGTCAAGGAAAGAGGTTATCGTCTCTGCAGGCGCGATCAACTCTCCGCAACTGTTGATGCTCTCAGGAATCGGACCCAAGCGACATCTGCAAAGCTTGAATATACCGGTGCTGAAGAACTCTAGGGTAGGCTTCAACCTTATGGATCACATCGCCGTAGGCGGATTGACTTTCACGTTGGAGAAGCCGTACTCCATCAACGCTGACAAAATGTTAGAACATAACAACTTAATCGATTATTTGAACTATCACAAGGGACCTATTTCAATCCCAGGAGGATGCGAGGCGCTCAGCTTTCACGACCTCACGGATCCGAACAATCCTGATGGTCACGCAAACATCGAGCTTCTGTACGTATCCGGTTCGATTGCGTCCGACAGTTTGTTGAGGAAAAACTTTGGCATTCGTGAGGATTTGTACCAGAAGATATTCAAACCGATCGTAGATAAGCACAGCTTCTCCATTTTTCCCATGCTGCTGCTGCCGAAGAGCAAAGGACGCATCATGCTCTCCAGCGCGGATTATCGCGGCAAACCGCTAATATTCCCCAACTACTTTTCTGATCCCGAGGATCTGAAGACGATAGTCGAAGCCACGAAATTAGCGATCAATGTAACACAGCAGCCAGCCATGATGAAGATCGGTACCAAGCTACACACTATTCCCATCCCTGAATGCGAACCCCTCGGGTTCGGAACTGACGAGTATTTGGGATGCATGGCTCAGCACTTCACGCTGACCATTTACCACTTGAGTGGCACTTGCAAAATGGGCCCTGAAACGGACAAGAGGGCCGTTGTTGACCCACGTCTTCGTGTGCACGGCATCAAAGGGCTGCGCGTTATAGACGCATCCATCATGCCGGAAGTAATTTCCGGTCACACCAATGCGCCTGTATATATGATAGCTGAAAAAGGATCCGATATGATAAAACAAGACTGGGGATACATCTAAACGACTGGAGGGAACTGAAGAGCACATAAAAATCTGTGATATCTCAAGTGGGCATAATTATTAGAAACAATCGTTAGATGTAAATTTAGTTTTTATTTTGATACACGACTTAGAATATATCGCAGTATTTGATAGACTTCAAATATTACAACAATATTTATACAAAAAATATATATTTATAAAATTATTTATATGTAATTGAATATAAACAATTAATAACATTGACATATTTATATGTTGCATAATCCAGAACATAACAATGTTGATATATGCAACTTCATTCACATAAAATAACTCATTAATAGTCCCCTTTTTTAAATCCCTAATTAATATATATTTATTTTTAACTCTATTGTGTGTATGTATATAATACAAATAAAATGATAATAATTAATTTCATTTAATGAATAATCAACAATAATATACGATTTAAATTAAGTTGTCAACATTTTTAAATAAATTCAAAACTTAAGACATAATAAGATTATTGAGTTGCATAAGTTACATTCGTTCACTTAAAATTATAACAATATCTAAATATTTTTATTTCAAATTAATAAAAACGTGGCTGGCGAAATTATGAAAGACGCGCAGGCCAAGTAAAGTGTGGAGACGAAAAGAAGATCTAAATATTACATTAATTTTTATTAAGAACAAATAAATATACCTTTGAATCTGTAAAATCAAGTAAATAAATCAAATTGAATTGGTACAATTTTTCTTAAACTATTCAAACTATTTCTTACAACTTTCATAGTAGATTTCTAAATCCATAGAGAAGTCGCGATTTATATTATTTACATCATGATGCGATTACATTTAGCAAAGATGGGCTGATAAGATTCCACCAGATCTCATTGAACTAAAATGGAGTTTCTAATTGGAATAAACATTCCATGTAATATATTAGTACCAGAATTTTATGTGGATCGCATTCTAAATTATTCTCAGAAGCTTTTAATATTACTGTTGTAATGCAATAAATTATATAATTTACTCATAAAATCGTGCATAATATTTACAATTATATAAATTATATAAAATATTGTATATGGGCAACAACATTCCATAAGAAGAATTTCATTATAGGAATTTCTTGCTAATTTATATAACAGTAATACAAATCTATATACATATTATAAGATGGTAATTTCTTTCCAACAACCAAAAACATTTAAATTGAAATTTTGAAAAATTGTCTTTATATTATAAAATAAAATGAATAGAAATTATAATTAAAAACTGACAACAATCATTTTATATATGAGATTTAACTCTTAGCTAAAAGCTAGACAGATAAAATGTTAAAATATGTTAAATTGGCCTGGATTTCGTGTGATACATAACACTCCCTACTTGGAATAAACACTTTCTGCATTAATGCCTACGCAATAGATGACAATTACTTCCTGGTCTTTGTATCTTAGTGCATTACAATTTTGAAATATCAATGTACACTTTAATTTCAATTTGGTAACCTATGAGATTGTGTTAATCAAAACATACATTTCAATCACTCAAATTCTATTCTATTCAATCAATCTTTTGATTTATATAATTTGCACACGTCATTGTATTATAAGCTTATTGTTAAATACTTATAGTTTTCTATGATTACACTTTTTTTTAATTAAAACACAATGAATGAACGATTATTAGATACCAAAAAATTAAGTTTTCATCAATTTAGTCGCTTGGTATTTCCAAATATATTTGTGTAATTAAAAACACATTATTTCCAATTGCCAAGTATTTAGCTTGGACATTGATTTTTTTTTGTATTATAATCAAATGAAACAATGTTAATAAAAAAATACATTTTGCAATTAATTTTAGGTATATAAGAATTGTGTGGAATAGTTCCAATAGGATCCATGTACAAAGAAAAAGAAATAAAGTAAAAGCATTGAAAAAAAAGTAAAGGGAATCCAATAAAATTCGAATTAAAAATCAATCGTAAACCGTTTACCAATAATAAAAAAAAATAATGATTAGGAACGTAAGTTAATATTAATGAGTGGAAAACAAAGGGGATAAGTAATCCTCGACACATATATAAAAGGGAACGACTGCAGACACGATCATTCATCGATCACACACAAATAAATCAAAATGCTTAAGAACGTAAGTAAAGTTATTAGTATTTGTTTTCTAAATTTTTATTTCAATTACTATGTTTCAGACGATCCTCATCTTGGGTTTGGCTGCCGTAGCTTTGGCTCTCCCGCCAAGGACGTTTTATATTCCTCAGCATAAAGTGCAACCACAAGTTGCCAAAGTAGTAGAGGAAGTTCCGGTCCCAGTTGAGGAGCAGATACCAGTTGAGAAAGTACCTTCAGAAGATGAAATTGCCCAAAACGGAGCCGCTCAGTAAGTGTTAAAGCCAAATAATCAATATACAAACTCTCATGTGATTTTTTTTTTCATCAGGTATAGATTCGCCTCGAATGTTGTGGACACAATTAACGACCTTACGCAGCACAGGGAGGAAGTTCGCAATGGACACAAAGTTACCGGAATGTACTCCTACAGCGATGGATATATTATGAAAACCGTTTTCTACGAAGCCGATGAGAATGGATACAGAGTCACCGGGTAATTGAAAACAAAGTCTTAAGTTAATATTCCGATTTAACAATCCTTTTTGTTTTTGTAGTGAAGAGGTTACCGCTCTGGCCGGACCTAAGATTAATTTATCTGGAACTGCTTCAGTGAAGACGGCCGCCCATGGTACCAAGTTGAAATACACAGTAAAATCCGTGCCCGCCGATGGTCAAGTTGTCAAAGTGATCGAATCCGATCCAAAATAATTGTTTACATAAAAATATTCATCAGTATAAGATTTTATGTCTTCAATAGTTTTCAATTAATATACGTTGAGAAAATTCTTTTCAATAATACAACTTTATTATTTCTTTCATCTACAAAACACCTTAGACCAGTGGTTTCCAAACTTTATGTTACTACGTGCCGCTTAAAAAATATAAAATCTTGGCGTATTGAAATCCTCACAAAAAGATTATTGTAATAAAATTTTCAATTTTTGTTATTTTTGACACATGCCACTGAATTAAGGTTGACATATGGAATGAAATATCGACACATTAAATTAATATTGGCACATGTCATATTTACAAATGACAAATTTGATTCTCAATTTGATAAAGTAACCAGAAAGAACTAAATCACAGTATAAATGGGTCTATATCGCAAGCCCGACAACAGAAAGAATCCCAACGATTGAAATCCCGACGTTCGAAATTCCGAATGTATCGAAATCCCGACGTTTGAAATCCCGACTGTATTTTGATTGTCGGGATTTTAACATAGTTGGGATTTCGATATAATCGGGATTTCGATAGACGGGATTTCGGTTGTCGGGCACCGGGTATAAATATACAATATATGATAATGTGCTTGCATGACACATTAAGTCATATGGAAAACTGTCAATTCGGACTTTTGAAACTCCCTCGAGTTACTGGTTTTGCAGAGGTTTTGAGCTGATACTGACCATTTTGCTTAATATTGTAGATAGTAAATAATCCTACCGAAATGTGACTTGCAAACGGAGAGCAGGAGTTTACAGAAGGAAGCTCATTATTGGAAGAGGAAGCAGACTTTTGAAAATTAATTTAAAATATATGTTAGGAGGGAACTATCAAATGGAAAAATATTTGAATGAGATTTAATACCTTGTATATTTCTATCATGAAACAATATAAATACAGGTATCCCCTGACTTACGAACTTCCGGACTTACGAACAAAAATCTAAAAGCTCTAACTTGTTACAAGGACATATATAGTGATAAAAATTAACTGCCCAAACAAAAATTGATAATTTCTTTAATAAAATATAATATTCTTGAAAGATGTACTATCTGTTTTATTGCATTTGTTTCTTATTTTTTTATTAAATTGTTATGTCTACATTGAAAAATATTTGTAAGTAAGTATTTTGTTTATTTTAATCTATTTTTCAAATTTATGCAGTCAGTAATTCGGAATTTAACATTGTAACACGATAAAACTCGTGTACATAAAAAAACACAAGATATACCAATCTTCAACCCGCTAGGGCGTGAGTCCGTGACGTGGGAAGGTTCAGGGCGCCACTTCCTTTTAAAGAGAGGAAGAACTCTAACAACTGCTTCCAGATCAGCAACTTCTTCTCCGACGGTGGGCCTTAGCTCCTCTAGAGCACCAACACCGTCCTCTGGGAGATTACAAATATATTTATAATTTCTTCTCAAACTGGAGACTACAACCGTCTTCTTTCGCGGTTTGCTGCGGTCTCCTCGAATTTTGGAAACATAGTTGCAACGTGGAGCGCACTTGCAGCGTTGTCGATTTTACCACGTTACAACATATATAAAAGTAAGAACAATGGTAAAATGTGGTAATATAAATATATTTTTAAAATTCCTCCAATTACGAACAAATTCGACTTACGAACTACCCATTGGAATGGTACTAGTTCGTAAATCGGCGGATACCTGTAAACGATACAAATATTGCATGTAAATTAATTAAAAAATAATTAAAAAAACTTCTATACCATAATTGGACTTAATTAAGGGCGGTATAAGGACAAAATATAGAATCTATATTAATGATAAGTGAACTAAGTTTAATAAATCTTACTTTAAGATAAAAAAATATGTTGACATTTAGGAACTATAACAACAAATATTCAAAAAGTTGTACACAAATGCATTGAAATATTGCCATGTCGAATATGGTATATAAATTACATAATTAATTACAAATAAGTCTTATCGAATTACTTTAGTTAAATGCTATTAATAAATTACTGACTAATTTATTCGTATTAAATGTATGTTAAGTTAACAAAAAAGGTAACTAATCTGAAGTAATTGGATATAGAACACAATGAGTCTACAAAAATACAAAGTGCATGACGCACCTTGACCAAAATTCACGTGTGTATATATACAAATCATTCTATTAAACAAAATTTGTTCCCATCGAATACATTTTGCAAACCGAAATCGTAACTTTCACAAATATCTACCGATTCTTCTCTATTATTAGGCGAGTTCTTAAATGCCATACACTTATTACACCTAAAAGGAAGTCTGCCATTTTTTATGTAACCTCATACATATTTATTTTTTTCTCTACCATTTGCTCCTTTCTTTCCTCTTACATATACAATAAATTAATTTACTGTTTACTTTCATCTGAATGACGCAAATTAACCAGAGCAATTAATAAACATTATAACGTTGCCAAATAAAAAAAAATGCATAATTATGAATAATTCTAGAAAATTATTTCGTCCAATTTCATTTATGACTAACATTATTGTTGACCATAACGATTCTAATTGCAAAAATCAATCAATTAATAGCACAATCATACGTGTATACAATTACAACCCGAGAAATAAGCGTTTCTTCTTACCAAGAAATATAAATGATTTCAATAAGCTTTTTATTGGTATTTATTTCCAAAAAATGAAACCTAAAATTCCACACTTCGTTATATCGACGCTTCGTTATCCGTTATTAACGTTAATCGAGGTATACCTGATATCAAATTTAAAAAAAACTTGTTACATAATATCTATAATTGTTCATTACCACTATATTCAATGAGTCTTAAAGGGCATTTCAGTGTGCTACTTAAAACTTTCTATTGAACCGTTCATTTTAGATGATATATTGGATTCTGATTGAATAATATCTGTTCTAGCTATAAAACGCATCACCAAATAAATAACTTTTATTAAAATCATGCTAAATCAAAAAATTCTAAAATAAAGAAAGAATCAAGACACTTACTAATAATAGTTAAAAAAAATACCACAACAATTAAAATCGTTTATGTTATAATTACAGTTTTTGATTAATAAAGGGTGTCCCAAAATTAACGCAAGATTTGAATTTGCTGCCATTTGTGCAACAATAAACAATTTGACATCTGAGAGGTTAGGGTTAGGAAAAGTAGGGCATTGAATGGATTGAGCATCAACAAGTGGATGTTGATTTTTCGAGCAAAATTATCCTAAGCGATGAAGTACATTTTCACCTTGATCGGTTTGTTAATCACCAAAATTGCCGCATTTGGGGTTCGGATAATAACCCACATGTGATTGTCGAAAATCAAATGCATCCACAGCGTGTCACTGTTTGGTGCGGATTTTAGGCTGGAGGCACCATTGGACCATACTTTTTTGAAAATGAGGCTGGTCAAGCAGTGACTGTTACTGGTGTTCGATATCGCGACATGATAACACACTTCTTTCCGCCTCAGTTGGATGATATTGATATAAACGACATGTGGTTTCAACAAGATGGTGCCACATGCCATACAACCTGCGAAACAATTCAATTACTGCAAGAGACATTTCCTAGTCGTGTACTCTCTCGTTTCGGTGATCAGAATTGGCCCCCTAGATCTTGTGATTTAACACCATTAGATTTCTTTTTATGGGGTTATATGAAGTCAAAGTCTATATCAATAAGCCCACAACCACCCGTGCATTACAAGAGGAAATTAAACGGTGCATCAACGAAATTCAGCCACATTTATGCAAAATGATCATGGAAAATTTCGATAAAAGAGTGCGTATGTGTCAGCAAAGCTGTAGAGGCCATTTGCTCGATGTGTTATTCCATAAATAACCCTATCCTATGTATTTTATGATTCAATAAAAAAATCACAACCTGAAGACTAAAAACTGTGTATTTTGTATTTAATTCAAATCTTGCGTTAATTTTGGGACACCCTTTACATTTTAATTTCAACTATTTTTTTCAGTCATGACATGAAACCTGGAATATATATCCATACTCATTTTTTTTAAACATAAAAATGAAGTTCCTTAAAGAAATCTACGGAGTTGTAAAATATATTTTAATTATTTAATATAAGAAAATATACAGCAATACCTCGCTTAGTACGGCTTCGATCAGTGCGGATTCATTTAGCAGCATTTTTCAATGTATGGATCACGAAATGACAGCTGTCATCTTGTGTCAAAGTGAAGAACTGGTGTAATAATTTTAGCAATTGGGTCACAGTACAACTGTTCCGTACCAAACGAGGATTTCAAAATAGTTTACTGCGGTTTCAGATATCTTGTCGGAATCGATTACTCGCATTATGCGCGCTCTTTTAACTATTTTCATCATTATAAATTTAGCATCTTTCTGAAATGGAATGATCGGAACGAAGTAATGAATAAGAGTTGCATACATAAGCGATCTAAGTACAAAGCAATTGGAAAAGAATGCAGCACTAATACATATTAACAAATATTAGATACATGAATATGGATTTTGCAAATAAACATATCAACGTGCTTAGTGATTACAGTTCACCTGCTTCATGCCGAAGAGTTCATCGCACACTTAATGAGACCAATTTAATGCAGTATAAAATGTGTCAAAATATTTCGCAAGTAAACCATTAGAAATGCATTATTCGAGCGATATTTGTATGTTATTTATATCCAATAAATCTCGCTATTATATAACTTACTTCCACTTCACTTTAATTAAAACGTACTTCAAGAATTCTGCTTCAAGCTTCAAATTCGCAGATGAAGAGTTTATTATGCAATGCACTTTTTTTATTATTAGCAACATCATGATTATTTTTTTATAAGAAAAATAATTAAAATCTCTTCATTTTGACACTCCTTTTTGAAGAGAAACCACTCAATTTAAGGCAATTATTTATATAATATTAGTATTTGCTATTTTTTTCTTGTAAACTGATTATAAATCTACCAGTCTTTCAACAGTATTCTTTATGTAACAATAAATTCAATATTATAAGTAAATTTGTTCAAATATTAGTTGTAAGATAAATTGCTTAACACTATGAACTGTCAAAAGTCAATCAACTGTCAAAAATTACTCAGCTGTCAATAATCAATCAAATGTCAAAATAAATTATCATATACAACAAATATATAAGAAACACATCCAAACAACTAATATAAATTATAAAAACAACTAATTTATATTATTATTTAATTAATTATTTAATTAATTAAATTTGCATTCAAATAACTTAATTCATGTTTTAATAGAAAATACAAATTCGATTAACTCAGTGAGATGAGAAAGTGCTAAGAAGGAGTAGATTATCAACAGATTTTTTAAATAATCCGGATTCATATTGTATAATCCATTACATAAATTATTAATACATAAGGTTGTTTTTTTTTTGATAATTGAATATAATGCATAATTAAAACAACAAAAAAATGCACATTTTTTATTGTAACTGCGTAATTGCGATAGAAGTATCATTTGCAATTTGTTATATAAAAACGTTATTTTGTTACGTGATTTACTTGGTTATTGCACTAATTTGGATGACACTTTCACTCTAATTCTTATACGCTCATCGACGTGGGTGTCCGTAAGAAATTCGCCACACCCATTGCAATATTCTTAGACAGATATAATTATTACATAATTTTCAAAAAAAAAACTGTTATTTATTAGCCCCAAATGTCATGAAATAAACGCAAATTCACAACAGACAATGTTAATGTTTCAATCACGTCATATTTTATAATTGTTATTACATCGAACCGTCGAATTATATGAAATGAATGAATTCATATGAAATTTAGCATACATCATAATTTTATTCTAAAAATCAACTGATTATAATATAAATTACGTACGAGAATTATACATAATTATAATCTAAAAATATAGTAATTAACAATTAACTTCATAACATCGAGCGAAAAAAAACATAAATCATTATTAAAAAAATCTCTACAAATATAATTTTCTAACTACAGTTTTCTATATTTATTATAATTAGAAAATTTCTTGTATACAATTCACCCTTACCTTTAAAATCATAGTTAATATCATAAATGTATTAAACAATTAGCGTACAGGAATTATTGAATTTACCATTCAATTCATTGCGTAATTAAATCAACTTTAATTTAATATTTGACTACGATTGTCGTACGACCTTAATATGCGCTAAAATATCACATTCGAACGTATGTTGTTATATTTATATTACATTTGCGGTTTCACTTGCATCGCTGCAATTATCGAATGGCAATTTCGCAATTAATTCGATAGAAAAAAAATTCTTTTACTTTCATATAAATTATATTTCCTGTTTATAAAAAAAATGAATGTTAGTAATTAATGTATATTTTTTATATATATATTAATTGATTTCTAATAAGACTATAAGTTTGTAATATTTGGATGGAATTATCGTTTTTTTTTAATATTTTTCCTTCTATTTATACAAGATTTAATTTAATATTTGTGAATGATATAAAATGATTATAAAATTACTTATACAGTGGAACCTCGCTTAACGAGTTTAATCCGTTCAAAAATTTCCGTATTTTTACTCGTATAGTGAAATACTCGTATAGTTCATCATATTCTTTTCTCAACATCACTCGTTATGCGAAACGTCGCTCGTTAAGCGAGACATTTTTTCAAATGTTCGTTATGCTCTTTAAGCGAGGTTCCACTGTATATTTATTTCTGCTAGTCGGTATTCTTCACTGTTTACTTCAAGCAAATTTATTTTTTTCTCCAAAATTAACAATGTTCCATATATATAAATGTTACTTTAAATAAAAATGACAATATTTAATAACAGCAAAACAAATATATATTATAGATTATTAATAATGACTTAGTAATCAATTATGATAAATCATACGAGTTTAAAGTAATAATAAATAAAATAAGTGAGTTGTTTTAGTTGTGAATAATGTATATTAATAGAAGATTTTTCTTTTCTGTTGATGAAACTGAATTAATTAAATCTTTGCATATTAATAATATCCGTAGTCCGTTTCTAAAGCATCAAAAAAAAATTAATTAGATTCATGATTTTAACATCAAAAGGAAAAAAAATCATTAAGGAAATAAACAAATCTATCTAATTAAATTAAATAAACTGTTAAGTATGAACGAGAACTATAAAATAATTATAACATAGTAAGGCTTATCAACTTATAAATTATGTAAATTGAAAAATATTATTAAATAAGTATTATACAGTAAAATCTGTTTTTGTGCGGTAGATTGGAACCGTATAAAAAAAATCGCACAAAAAAATATTCGGAATTTTTCAAAATGCATATACATAATTCACTACTACTCGTGTTAATCCAAAACGTGCATCTTCTTTTGATGAATTGGTTCAAAATCGACTAACAGAATCGTTTGAGCATGCTGTATATATGCACACTGATTGAAAACATTACAATGGTGCTAACGCCGTTGAAATTGGTTGATTTTAATATACCACATAAAAAAACCGCACAAAAAAAACGCATAAAAAAGAACCGAACAGAAATAGTTTCTACTGTACTAAGACATAAATTATTTGATGATCAATGTGTGAAGTTTTTTTCTTCACTATACTATAAATAGTTGATTAAAAAAAATAATAATTATCATTCTAACTTATGTTATTTAGAAAATATATGAAATATTAACTAATCGAATTAATGAGTTCTTTGATCTTCATTTTCAGAATTGCACTGATCTCAATAATGTGACATTTATAATGTAAATACTTATCTTACTCAAGTGCGTTTTCATTACATCAAGTAACTTACATACATGGATACATAAATCCCAAGATATATATTTTTTGTTTGTTTCTTCCTTTAATGTATTAATTAACGATTTTAATTTCCCTGCGGATCGTATTCATATAAGCACATAAATTGCCAATATATTGTTTAAAAAAAACTATATAGAGAAACGCCCATAAAAATATATTACAGCAATACCTCACATAGTACTGGTAATCCGTTTGAAACCGGACTAATTGAAGACTTAGAGTCAAGGAAAAAACACCGATCATTTATATATACAATAAATATTTCTGTGTACTAATTATTAAAAATCTATTTATTAACATTTAGTTTTTCAATTTTCAAACCGATTTTTGTAATTTGAATCGAAACATTTCATTTTTTTCTATTATTACATAATCATTTATATAATTTTTATTGTTGTTACTATAAATTCGATTAATAAGTATCATTTACTTTTCTGCATAATGTATTCTAAGTAACTATTGTGTTCCCTAATTTACTTATTTTGTTATAAACAATAATTACAAAATTTAGTCTTTTAGACCAGTGATTCTCAAAGTGTGGGTCGCGTAAAATATTTGGGGGGTCGCAAAAAATAATGACAGATCACTTCTGGTTGTTTTTCTACACATTCCTATTCTTCGGGGGTCGCACAAACCTTTTATATCCAAAGGGGGGTCGCGGAAACTTTTTATGTCCAAAAGGGGGCCGCGGAGCAAATAGTTATTTTTTTTAATTTCATACTTTTTTCTATAATTACATACGTAATTATATAAATTTTGCTATGAATATTGTTGTTATTATTAATTATTAATAAAATGCAGAATAAAAGACCATTAAAAGAGATTATTTCAAACATTCCTTCTTCTCGTTACCTTTAGTTTGCTTCATTCTTTAATTCTTGTTGAAAATTCATCATTTCGACGACATACAAGAAAAACAACAATACGTTCTCAGAAATAATAACTCACCGAAAACGGTTTTTTCTTTAATCGTAATTCGCAATCTACCATTTGAAACCCACCTGAAACAAGAAAAGAAAAATGTTAATGTAGATATTACAGAGAACGATCAAATCTGGTTACATTCCAAAACAAAACACATCTTCTAGTCTGATAAAATCCATTCGTAATATAATTATTTATAAAACTTTTTCTGTTCGAAAACATTTCTACATTTATTTTTATTATTTAAGTTGCCCTACCCACGATTTCGTGGGCGCCAGTTCGAATCCTAGTCAAGTCAGGCCCTTTGTGAGCCCTCTCGGTGCTTACAGCAATAGGGCCATCGTTCATCACAGATGGACAATCAAATGAATAATGTTCAGCATGGACAATGACAGTGTAAAGGATAGCAACAGATTCACAGTCAAAGGAACTGGTTGAATCGCAGAGCATCAATATACTACTGAAGTTAAACTATAAGACGACAGCGAACCTACAAATTAAAAATCATCATAATCGTAACTATCCACCGGGAAAGATTATCTTTTTAATGTCCACCGCGATCTTAAATTTACTCAATATTCACATTGATGAACAGAAAAAAATATAATGGAAAAACTAAAACTGTTGGTAATTAAAAATTGATTTATGTAAATATTATTAAGAAATAACTAAATAAAATTTAAATAATGTATTCTGAAAATGTAAAGAAAAATATATTTAAAACAAACAGTTGTAATTGTAATTAATGACCAATTTTGCAAATATTAATAGAACAAAGAGTTAAACAAGTCTACATCATTTGTATCAAACAAGAAATTAATAATAAATAATTTGTAAAATAAAAACTCAAGGTTTTAAACTAAAATACAAATTCTTATTAATAACCGTTTTGTAATAGATTGAACGTCGTAAACAGTAGAACCTGTTTTGTGCGGTCCTTTTTTATGCGATTTTTGTTATGCAGTTGATAAAATCCAACCAATTCCAACGACGTTGGCACCATCATAATGTTTTCTATCAGTGTGCATATGCTGAAACGATTCTGTTAGTCGATTTTGAACCAATTCATCACAAGAATGTGCACGTTTTGGATTAACACGAGTAGCAGTGAATTATGTATATACATTTTTGAAAATTTCTCCATATGTACAATGAAAAATTAAATGTTTTTAAAATGTTTCCATGTGTAATTTAATTATTTATTATTGTTTGGATGCACTTTCTCGTATATTTCGTAAATGTTTGACGTATTTTTTAAGTAAGTTTATGTATACTTTTGTATAATTTACTTTAAGTTTGCTCATTTAACATTTAATTTGTTTTGAAAATTTCAAACCGGACTGATCGAAGCCTCATTATAACGATTTGAATATATATTTTCATCTACAAAAAACATAATTTGTTAAAAAAAAATAAATTTTCTTATCAAAAAACTACCACTTATTTTACTGTCTAATGGATTTTAATGTTTTCGATGGAAGTGCCATTATTGAATGCTCAAGGAACTAGTGATCCGAAAGGACATATAATTAGCTGATTAGCGCAAGTGGACTCAGTTACATTGACCCCCACAGGTTCCTCATGCACAAGCTTGAGCACCTACTAGGATCCGAGCGATTTTCCTTGTAGTCGGAGAAGGTGAGTGTGAGTGTAAACATAGCTAGTTCAGACCAATAGGAGACAACATAGGAAGAAACATTAAGAAAGGTAATTCATTATTCCTAACATCAATTATAAACAATTCAGTTTATTTAAATTAATTTAAGTAAATATATTTAACTAAACTTAACTGCTTATAAGTGAATTAATTAATTGTTTACTATATTCTTTTGTAATGAATGAATTAACTTGACTTTATTTTTTAAATTATATAAATTTAAATATTAATTATACATTTTATTAAAAAATCTAAGATTTAACTATTTGTAAGAAAATCAAGTACATGCAAAACTCGTTTTACCAGGTAATTAGTTTGCTACAGAAGATGCTTGTAAAGGAAAACTCTTCGAGAAGTGCAAAAACCTTCTACCTAACTGTTTTATAATTTATTTTTATTTAAAAAAAAACTAAGAATTTTCCAAATAATAAAAATATATCATAGATTCGTAACCTCTATTTCTGAGAATATTCAAATCGATCGAGTGAATAAAGTTCACATTTTAAATATACTCAATGTAAAATAACAAAATCATTTGAATGAATGCTCATGTATGAATTATGATCAAAATTACTTTTTCATGTATTCAAATTTTAGTAAAAATAAAATAATTGCTAATTTTTCAATAATGATTAAGAATTATTTATACATTATAATTCAGTAAATAAAATCATTGCTGAATAACAACAATACATAATAATCAATTTTGTTTTCATAATTTTTTATTGCTTTGTTGATTTGTTGCAACAAACCAATAAAAATATTTGTGGAGAACAAAGACTTTGCCTTTTATTTCTATCAATCAAAATATTTTGTGTCTATGGCCAAAATAATTATTGCATAGTGATTCACTACTGTATTTCCAAAGGTGACTTTCATCATGTAATGAGAAATGCAAATTGATTTCATTAAAAATTAACGCATGTTTTTTTACATTCTATGATACAGCAAAATGAAGGTAATTAGATTAATTCCTTTTATTTATACTATTCAATATTTCCACTGTCGGTTAAATGCAAAAACTATTAATAGAAAAAAAGTGAATAAAGAAATATACAGAGTGCGCACATTCGCACTTATTGCAACGTTAACAATTCCGTGTAAAATAGATGACAAAATACGAGAAAAAGCTTAATAAACAGGTTGTTGTAATTGAAACTTGTGTAGTTGTCAATAATTAACAAACACATTTCATTTTTTCTATATAATTACATGCATTATAATTATATCATTAATAATATAAGGTTTGCATAATTCTACAAAATATATTTAAAAAAATCTCATATTCATTAAACAAGGAATAAATAATAATAAAAAAAATATTTGACTATATTTGTATGATAATAATCGAGATAATTCGGGGTATTTCGTTAATTAATAGTAAAATAAAATGTTTTGTATACAGCAATACCTCGCATAGTGTTGCTTCTCTAAAGTACTGTTTGAAAAGATTCAAAACAAGTTCATATAGTCAATTCTTTTACCCGCACTATTCGAAGTATTGTTGTAAATAAATATCAAATTGCTACATATATTTATTCTTTGATTTACTAACAAAAACTAAATAAACTAATAAATAAATACTTCAATTGAAAGATCAAGTTTTTTTTTGTCTATTTTATAAACAAAAATTTCTTCCAATAAGAGAACATTTATTAGCATGGAAAACCAGTGATATAATTTTAGATTTTACACAACATTGCATAAGGTCACATCTTTATTTATTGAACTTCATATAATAAAACTAATTCGAAAGATCATTAACGTTTTTATAGAAATCGTGAGTCTATTAATTATTTGAGTAAAAAATATCAGAGTGTTCATATTTAGGTATATTAATTAGAAATAGAAATATTTCACGTATTTAAGCTAAATAAATAATTATTATTTAATTATTATTATTTGTGTGCTGAAGCAAAAATCAAAATAGAAATTAAATAAAAAAGAAACTTGCAAACACGATCGGATCTTCAAGATTTCCATTTTTAACATTTTTTTAATTCAAAAGTTTTAGGTGCAGTACAATCTTGAATTTATTGTTATTAATTTTGAAATTTTCAAACCGAACTATAGTGAATCCGCATTGATCGAAGTCTGAAATTTACAAAAAAAAAACATATTCTGTTATTGTTTCAATCTTTGCAAATAAATTTTGTTACAATCATTTTTTTGGCCTTTCTCGAATATCCATATTCATATTTTATCAATCAAAAAAATACGGTATATTTTGAAAACATTTGTATTTAAATAAATTCACATTTTTTTGTAATATTTATACAAAACTAACCAAAACATTGAATTTATATTACTAGAAATATGAGAAAACTAACATTAATGAAACATTATTGATACATTTCAATAACACCTGGAAAAGTTACTATTTGTAAATAACATAACATTAATAAACGTCCTTTAAATTACAAAGTTGAGAAATTTATTTGTAATAAACTGTTGTTCAATGTTCACTTTTCAATAAGTTTAAGTACAATTATATGATTTATACTATAAATACATTATTATAGATGTTATGTTTATAGCATGCATATATTATTTGGTTACAACATTTTTATAAATAAAAATAATGTGAATTACATTCGTTTTAGTTTACTAAATAATTTTATATAGTCAGTAGCATGATATTTGGAAGTGAAAGTTTGCGATATTTGTATTTATTGTTATTGTGTGTTCTTTAATAAGAAAAATAAAGAGTTCAAAAAATATGTTATATAAATTGAGAAATATACAATAACAATTTACATTTATTGTGAAGTTACATAACTTTTTTTCTATGTGAAAATAATAGATTGAATTAAACACGTTTTGTTCAAGAAATGTACGAGTTTATAGCTTGATACATGGATATGAAAGTTTGGAATATTTGCGTTTATTATTGTTGAATGTTCATTAAGAAGAAAATTATTGAGTTTCAAAAACGTGTTATATCAAAATCTCATTTTATTTTGTAGAAAAATACTACAATTCGTCAAATTGATTCTTTTTAAAGTATTATTAACACTATAATACCGTAAGTTCAAGTGTTTTATCATTTTTTACATAATAAATTATAAATAATAAAGATTAATTTATGTACTTTTAACTGTACAACTAAATGTATAGAATTAGCCGACAACAGCGCGCAGAGCAAAAGCGCGAAGTAACAAAAGCGCGCAGTAAAACAACCACATCAAATGCACGCAAGACATTCACTCTTTTGTCTTATGTTACTAAGAGCTGGGTATAGTTCATATTTTAAAAATACAGTGTAACCTCTTTTAACGAGTTTAATCACTCGTATAGTGAAACGAGGTGTTCGTTAAGCGAGGTTCCACTGTACATGCAAATTCTCGTGCATTTGACGTGATTGTTATATTGAGCCCTTTCGTCGGTGCGCTTTTATACTTCGCGCTTTTGTTACGGCGCCAATTTTAGTTAAATATTAGGATATAAAAGTTGTCAATTCTTGTTTATTTTTTTTGTATGTTCTTGAATAAAAAGTATAATGAGTTTGAAAATAGGTTATATATAAATGTGTAGTTTAATATGCGATTATTGTTTAGTTAATAACGTATTATAAAAGAAAATAATGGATTAAAATTACGTAAATAACACAAGCAATAAATGTACAGCAAAACCTCGCATAGTGCTGGTTCTCACAATATCCCGGACTGTTTGAAACCGAACGAATCAAAAAGTAAATACAGGCAAAAATAAACTGCATTCAAAAAGACTAGATAAAAAAATAATTTTGTTGACAATTTTTTGTTAATTTATATTATTTATATAATTATAATTAAGTTTGTTTTGAAATTTTCAAATCCGTCTATATTGAAGCCGCACTATGCGAGGTATTGCTGTATGTATTATATTTAGAAATTAATCTTTACAAAATTTAAATCTTCTTCAATAAAATAAGTAAAGTATGGGGAAAAAAAAAGTATTATATATGTATATGCACTTATTGTATGTTCTTCAATAAGAATAAATAATTAGTATGAAACTGTGGTAAAATTCCGCGCGTGTCTGGTGAAAACTGTATCGATATATCCATGTAGAATTTCGCAAATTAATTACAGCAGATTGCTGAGCGCACATGCATGTGCGTGAAAAAAGCGGTAATCATATTTTAATTCCAAGGCGACTCTCGCCACATGAGCGATATCCAATGCGAATTTGAATGTTACAATTATCAGAAGGAAGAGGGAAAGTAAAGGTAGATAGATCAAAACGCAAGTCACCATTATTTTTACATTTCGGCATAAGCAATTGTGCAAAACAAACCAAAACGTTATTGCGTGGATGAAAAGAAAAAAGAAATTATTCGAGCGAGGAAATACCTGAAACCGAGAGATAATTACCGAATTTATTCATTTCATTTCATTGGGTTACGTAAGTCGTGCGTCTATGTTTTATGGTGATCATTTATTTGTTTCAAATTTACGTAACTAAATTGATATCTTTATAAACGATGATTTTAGATTCAATTTTCTTTTAATAATAATAATAATACGCATACCTTAACCAATTTTCTATAGAAATCACCGGCTCCTACTTTAAATCTCCTCACACACCTTTCACTCTCCTTTCAAGATCTCGCCGAGAATTGAAGACTTTTGACATTACACATGTAGGTTGTTTACGTTTATGTTTACTATGGTTACTTGATTTAATTTTTAGTTTCATTCACAATTTGTAGTTAAATTGTCATTAACAAAAATAATTATCAAAGATTATTAGATTAATAATATAAATTTCAATTATTACTATTAATTTAAAAATAAAATGTTTTTTTTATATTTTAACTACAAAAATAAAATATACCAGCGTTTCTCAATATTTAAATTATAACCTCATCTAAAAAAATCACCAAAACTTTAGTAAATGATCACAAAATATCAGGAGAAGTAAAAAATATTAATAAAATTAAATTCACAACTAGCAATCATTACATTTATAATCGCAAAATGACAGCTGTCACCTTACGTCAAAGCGAGTAAATAAAAAAGCAAACAAAATTAATATTTTATAATATATTCAACATTTTTCTAAAAATAACTTAAATTGAAAATAACAAAAAAAATTCTCTTATTCCAGATACAAAATTGCCTGAAATATAAAATACTTTCTTACTGTATTAAAATTTAGATTTAGATAAATCTATTATTTGTATTTCTATTAATTATATCAAATATATAAAATTCGACCTTCAGTCAGTATATTTCATGAAAAATATGAATTCTAGACAAATGTTAAACTTTTTTTTATAAATCTTTACATAACAATTCAAGTATCTAAAGCATTTATATTTTTAATTAAAATTCGGTTTTCTAATTTTTCAAATGTGTGTTTTGAAGTAAATAATTAAATATTCATCCACATTTAGTTTTAATGATAGATCACAAATGTAATAGACCTACATTCTAAATTATTATGTAAACTTTTCAATAAATTTAGTTAGATTTTTATTTTCCAAGAAAATTTTAAAATTAGCATTCTACATTTTTTGTTCCAATTACTCAAAGTTTCACTAAAGATGCGTGGTTATATCATTTTACATTAGAAAATAAAGTTTAAAGATACACACAACATTTAAACTTTATTGTTTAAAAAAATCATGTAAAGAGCAACGTTTTTTCAAAACTAAAAAAAATATATAAACAAACTCAATCACCCGTTAAAGTTTAACGGTTGATTGAGTTTATTCCACAAACAAAACATTTATATTTAGCACGTAATTGAAAATATTTAGTAAACTATTGTTATATAATAAAATATCTTTATTAAATTGCGGTCATTAGCCCATTATATATGTTGTAGTAAAATATAGTTTATTTATATTAACAATATATATTAAATGCGTTTAGATACTTTCAATGATCCATCAGAAATTGTTTCTATTCTATAGGAAACATTAAAACATTCAAATATTAGAATGCTTGCTCATAACTGTATTCCATGCGACCTCAGTGGTTTGAGAATGGATTTGTAAATCTATTATTTCTTATCCAACTATTTTCTTCGTAAAAACCAATACAATTTATTAAATTTTAGTCATAACTAGAACGTATTTTAATTTCAATTTTATAATTGATGTTAAATTATCAATACTTAAAATTTTGTAAATCTGTTATTTCTTATTCAATAAGAAACTTAATGTTAAATGACAATTTTGAATTGATATTATATTTACAATTTCTTCAATTTGAAATATATGGAAATTATATTATTATTATGTATGTTTAGGTTAAGCCTACTGATCAATAGAGATGTTCCGCAGGGTTCAGTACTTTGTCTCTTCTTTCCTAAACATCTGTTATTAACAGGCTTATGGTAATGACAAAAGGACCAAAACCTACTCATAATTTTCTACCTAACAGTTACAATTTACTAGATTTTAGTTGTAACTAGAATGTGTTTTCATTCTAAATATGTCAGTCAATTCAATTACACGTGTATAAATGTAAATGTTTTCTCTCTTTCTATTAACTACATTTTAATTCTACAATGTTGTCTTCAGTCTGAATCTAACAGATAATTCAGTTGCATATTTTAAGCAATTCCCAATTCAGTCCAAATTTAACTATAGTTTTAAGTACGCCTTAAGACAAAATAATTTAAAAACACTGCTATTTTATTTAAAGTTAGCGATTGTCGTGTCCTTTTCGTATGTATGCCTATTCAATGTATGCCATTACTTGAACTTCTTTTTTTTAACAGTAATATTATAACAGTAAGTTTGAATAGACAAAACGATAATGGTTTTAGCGCTGCGTGTTTTCGGGATAATACGCAATAAAATATGTTTGTCTCAACTCTGGTGAAATTTCGGACACCGTTATGCATAAACAAACAAATGAACTAAACTTATTGCATTCGATCCAGGTGGCAGAGACCTTGAACTTCAACTAGTAACATTAAAACACACCGAAAAATTCGAATTACCTAACTATAAACAATATTTAAAAATAAACAAGAATCGTTTGGATTTGAAGCAGAGTTTATTATCAGACATGTTAGAAAACAAACAAAACAATGCAAACGTCGATTAGAATATTGATTGTCGCTGTTTAACATACGTCTACTATAGATTTTTAATCGAACGTTGGAGGTTTCTCTTTGATCCTTCGGATCGCCTGCAATGCGTTATTGCTGCACAATCAATTAAACTCCGTTTATTAACCTTGCACAAAAGTATGTTTGTTAATATATGGATTTTCATAATGTTAATAATATGTATAAGTTATTAAAATAATTATCATGAATAATACAGTTAAAGAGCGTCGTAAAATGAAACTGAGCATTGGAATTTATTCGATTCGGACTATTTGAAACCGGACTAATCCAGGAATAAAGTAATGTTGTGTACTATTTTTATTATCTTGCTTAATTAAAAATTAGTTTATTTTGAAGTTTTTAAACCGGACTATTGTGAATCAAGTCTGATCGAAGTCGCACTATGCGGGGTATATGATAAACAGTGTGAATTTTTTCTACAATAATATCAAATTTAAAGCAAATAAAATAAATTGGATAATGTAAACTAAAAAAGAAAGCATACAGATTTGAAAACTAAATGAACCAATTAAAGATTTGCAATAAAATAAATAATATTACAAATATTTAGTTTCAAATAACTTAATTTTAATAAATTATAAAAAAAACTTGTATTTGATAACTTATACTTTTTTTTAGACTTAACTTTTATTTGGTTGATTATGAAGATTACAGAGTAGTAGTTTAATTGGTGGCGTACAGGATAACTTATATCGGTATAAGAATTTAAAGTTGCCAATATCTGGTAGTTAAGGAATATATGACAATGAGTATTTGCATATATATTTCTCAACTAAAATTAATAATCAAAATTAATTATAATAATTTATTTACGTTAGATTTACAGTGTGATAAACATTATTAATATAAATAAATATTTACATAAAATTTTAGGACAAACGTAAATAATTATACATGTTTTTGGGTGAAAACACTTATTTAAGGTGTTTAGTATACAGTGTACATGTATGTGCTCGAGTACCTTGAAAATGGTTTACAAATGATGAATAAGTAACGACATTTCATTCAGTAATTCATTGCGCTTGCAAGTGTGTACAAAATCAATAATCAATTCCTGTTCGCTTCTAAAATATAATGTTTTTGTCATAGTTACAACTTTTATATCCTAACAGTCTGTGTTATATACGTCACGAAATGACAGCTGCCATATGTCAAAGCGTCCTAGCTGGTGAATATTAGTACAAAAAAATTAGTTGGAAAAAGTGCATTAAGTTGAAATTTGTTAATATAGTAAATTATATGAATGAAACTATCAAATATATAATATTTTTATAAAATGTTGATATAAAGAATGTAGTAAGATAAAAAATAATTAATTATGAATATAAAATAAACATAAAAGCTTCTTTTTTTGCTTATCTTGTCGTAATTACATAAAAATTAATTAGAGATCGATAAAAAACACAAGAAATGTTTGAGAAAAAGAAAAGGATGATTGATCATCAATACCTCACACATCCATATGTTTTTTTCGTAACATTAATTATTTTTTTACATAATGATATATCATTTAAAAAATACGTAAATCTCATTTTGCAAACTTCACTAACGTGAGAACTGTATAAAAAAAGTTAATGTTCTAAACAATTAATTATATTGGAGAGTCTCAAGAGTCATTCCAAGTTTGTAATTTAACATACTACGTAATTATAACATGTGACACAAATTGCTAAATTAATTTATACATAATTACCAATTAAAAATATAATTTATACAATAATATTTAATTCTGGAAAGTCAAGTGTAAATTTCAAACACGTTTAACTCAAAATTCAACATTAACAATAACAAAATTAAAGAAATTTTGTAAAATGTAAAAAAAAATATAGAAATTTTCTCTTTGTATCCTTAATTGTTTCTATAGTAACATCACATTTGTTTTTTATTGAACCACTATTTTTTATGTATGTATTTGCTCCACATATTTATAGACTACGCCAATTTTTTTTTATAGATAATAAAATAAAATTGTGGCAATTACGATTGAGCAATCGAAAGTAGAGACGAACATTACGTAATCATTATTAAATATAATTCACAATTGATGTACGCCTATTGAGCGAGAAGAATTTGAGAAATTCCTTGTTATATAATAATGATGCATTTTATTTGTGTTAATTCTCTGATTCATTCCAATTAGTTTATATGTTTATCATCGCTTAAAGGACATTATGTAATTTATACATTATTGCCTATGGCATCTTTAGAATTGTTTATTAAATAAATTTATTTGCGTAACTCCGTTTTTTTTCTATAAATTATTCTTGGATTCTGAAAAAAAATGCTGAATTTAAATTCTACATATTTACACGTTAACCAAAGAAAACAATTTCAAACATTGATTAGATTCTCGTATCGAGGACATAATGATTTTCATTATTCAATCAATTTTAATTGCTATATCACACGTAATAATAGAATAAAGGTCAAAAAAACATTATTGCAATTAAAAAAATATAGTGAAGAACATTGGTTTACGTGCATAAAATTGATTAATTTATTTTCAATCTAGTTAAAGCTAGTTGACTTTGAATAACCGCATTTTCTAGTAAACATTGACACCATTAAAAGAACTGATCATAATAACCGGTGCATATTATCAATGCCAATAAGTAAATACAACAATACCCCGAATAGTGCTGTTAATAGGTGCTGTTAATAAGAGAACTTGAGAACCGGACTATATTAAATCCGGACTAATCGAAGCCGCACTACTACTGTATATATATACCATATTTATTTTGTTTTATTTTCTTTGCAGATTCATTTTGATATAAGAGATATTCGTAATTGAACGGTTCAATGGATTTCGCAACGATTTTATATGTGATATTGATCGCAGTTTCTTCGGCCTCGAGCCAAGAAAGCGAAAACGAAGATGTGGCCGATATGCTGAATCGCATCGGTGATGAATACGAGCAGGTTTCTTCACGAAATGGGAAATTCTTCTTTCCGAAATACGCCAATTATGGAGCTCAAGGTCGTAAGAATTGCGTGCCCAATTTAAATTTAACTAATATTTAAGTAATTGCAGCCGGTCCTCAACCATACAGCAATGCGATCGAAGAGTTCGACTTTATTGTGGTTGGGTCAGGATCCGCAGGAGCGACGTTGGCGACGCGACTCTCGGAAAATCCGAAGTGGAGAGTGCTTCTTTTGGAGGTGGGAAAAGAACCGAGCGCTATAACTGATATTCCTGCTCTGGCTGCCAGCTTTCAGTTAACTGATTACAATTGGGGATACTTGATGGAAAAACAAGATAATATAGGTTTAGGTAAATTGCGTGAAGAAGTTTTGATGCTGGTTTTAAATTGTTGTTCATTTTAAGGAATGGTGGATCAAAGGATGGCGTGGCCTAGGGGAAGAGTTTTAGGTGGTACTTCCGTGATCAACTACATGATTCACGTGCGAGGAAATCGCGGTGATTATAAGAGATGGAAGGCTTTGGGGAATCCCGGCTGGGGTTACGAAGATGTTCTGCCTTACTTCAAGAAGCTTGAAGATTATTCGGTGGCTTACGCGGATGCTGGTTACAGGAACCGCGGAGGACCTATAGGAGTTCAAGACGTCTCTTACCGATCAGATTCGGTGCACATATTTATAAATGCCGCGCAGGAAGCGGGTCTCAAGTATATCGATTACAATGGACGTGGAAGTTTGGGCGTCTCCTACGTGCAGGCCTCCACGAGACGGGGAAGACGTTGCAGCGTGGAAAACACCTATTTGAGAAATGCGAGAGGAAGACCGAACCTTGTCATTTCGACTTTAAGCAGAGTTACGAACTTGATCCTAGATGGTACTACGGTTGTAGGTGTGCAATACATCAAAAACAGGCAATATCACACAGCCAAAGCTAAGAAGGAGGTCATTCTATCAGCGGGAACTTTCAATTCTCCGCAAATACTGATGTTGAGCGGAATTGGACCAAAAACGCATTTAGAAGAGCTTGGAATCCCTGTGGTCAGGGATCTTCCAGTTGGAGAAACGCTCTACGATCATCTAACATTTTTAGGACTTTTATTCAAATCAAATGACACTATAACCATAAACTACAGCGATCTGGAAAACCCCAGATCGTTCATATCTTTGGTGTCTAATGGCACAGGACCTCTCACCAGTTTAGGAGGTGTAGAAGCTTTGGCTTATATTCAAACCAACGTAAGCAGGGAAAAAGATAAATATCCCGACGTAGAACTGATCTTTTTGGGCGGCGGTTTCCATATGGATAAAGGAGCTTTGTACGCGAAGACTTTCAGGATAACGCCGAAGATCTACGACGCTTTATGGAAGCCTTTAGAAGATGAGCAAGTGTGGACTATACTTCCAATGCTTCTACATCCCAAATCTAAGGGCAACCTTAAATTAAAATCCAAGAATCCCTATCACTGGCCTAAGCTCTTCGGAAACAGCTTCAACGATCCAGAAAATTTAGATATGAAAACGTTCATAGGTGAATCTTTCAACAATCTCCAAATAAGATAAAATACTAATTTCGCTTTATTTTTAGCCTCGATTCGCGAAGTGCAGAGGATTGCGAGGACGCCGACCTTCCAGAAATTCGGAACGGAACAGGTGAAGACTCCTATTCCCGGATGCGAGCATCTTGTCTTCGACACAGACGAATATTGGTCGTGCGCCCTTATGCACATCACGGGATCTCTCCACCATCAAGTAGGAACTTGCAAGATGGGTCCAGCTAATGATAAAACCGCGGTGGTCGACAGTAACCTGAAAGTGTACGGTATCAATCGTTTGCGAGTCGCCGACTGCAGCGTAATTCCTGTAACACTCTCGGCTCACACGAATATCCCGGCTATTATGGTAGGAGAAAAGGCGGCAGATCTAATTAAGGACGAATGGACAGAGGCCGAAGGCAGGAGCAACTTCGATCCGCGCAGAAACATCAAAGACGCGTAGAAGTTGTTGAATATGATATTCATTTTGTGTCATGTAGAAACTGGTATTAGCTTATGGTAACATAGTATTTCTTACTTAAATTCGAGATCAAGCCTTTACAATTATTACAGATTGACTGATCTACATATTTATTGTTCATTGTCCGCTATTTTTGTTTGTTTTGTTTTAATGTTACGTTATTGAACACTGGATACTTCTCCAGTTATGCACATTCACATAATTTCATCTTCTAGTCAAAAGAAATGTTTATCATTTTCCATACCTTCAACGTCAAATGAACTTTCATATGTTTTAATATAATCTTGCATCTCATTATTGATTAAACCTATTGCTAGATATATTTGTGGTCTATAATGACAATCTTTTATATATTTTGGAATATCCTCAAATTATCAGCATTCCATGTATGTACATATAAAATTAATGTTATCAATAAGTAAGTGAAGTATTGAAGACTTGTATGGTATTACTCGATTAAATAAATTAATAATGGTTAATAAATTAAATAAATCTTTATTTTTTATCATATTACATAACATATTTCTATAATAATTATAGAATTTACTGAAATAAACAACAAGTGTCCAATTATATAGTTTTAAACTTAATTTTGTTTTATAAAACCACAGCAATATCTCGTATATTACTGCTTCGATCAGTGCGGATTCCCTATAATAAATGAATCGAAAATTTCTTGATTTAATTCAATTTAGACATGATCTATTATTATTATAATGAGAAAACTAATACATTTTTTGTAAACAATCTCAACGTGGAAAAACATTAAATCACTTTAAATAGATTTTGGCTTCTGCGTCAGCCAAGATAATTTCCATTTATCGAGACTGTTTGTATTTGTTTTCTGTCGAGTACTGATGCATTTGAACTTTTGCCAGACAAACTGAAAGTAACGAATCAATTGGAGTCAACCAATTATTTTTAGACGTCTACCAAAAACAAATTTCGATTTCTTTCGTTGACACATATCGTCTGACAGATGTCATTTTGATAAAATGATCACAACAAAAAAATAGTTTACCTCATAAGATTCACGTTCAGAGTGACGGATTTGGCCAGGTTAAAAATAGACATAACTGTTTCAACCTTGAATCAATTTGGATAATTGGGTAGGACACCAAAGAGTCTAAATCCAGGACCGAAATATAAACAATCCACCCATCCAAACATTCTAATATTGTAGAAGCCAGAATAATTTAGGAATTTTCTAGGCAAATTCAGAAATCTTTAGAGAAGGGTGGTAATCTAATAAAAATTAAACGAATTAATAACATAATTAGTCACCAAACATATCAATACAATGGTTGAATCAAATGAGCAATAACCAATTGAAAAACAAATACATCTGCAGCTAATTTAGATAAATATTGAAACAAGAAATATAATTATTTCTTATAGTATGTTGGGTTGCATACTATATAACTAATGTTAAAAATGTTAATTGAAAAATAGAATGATAGAAGAATTAATAATATGTTATAATGGACCAATAGAGAAAAATAAAACCTTCAAGGTAATAGATTTTTTAAAATAAATATACACAATGAACAAATTTACAATTAAGTAGATTCGATTAAAAAAGTTTAATAATACCATAATAAATATTAGATAATTATCATTTCCCTTTCACGACGCCTCCAGCATCATCAATAACAACAATGTTTTATTTTTTTCATTCTCAATTAATATCGAATGTCCACTGTTATCAAATAAATGCATTGCAATGATCGAAATACGAGATAATTTGTAGTTCTTTTTTGTTTTGTTGTTGTTTATTGTTGTGTTAATTTTATTCGTATAAATGTTCGTTTAAATTTGCAATCGAGAAAACAAAGAAGGAAATAGACAATAAAATCGTGAGTAGACAGCAGAAGGCCGAACATTACATAATTTATTGTCTTCAGCTTCGAAGATAGATTGAGTTCAAGGAAATGCTGATATTTGACTGCATAAGATAAAATAAATGTGATTACCTACCTACTCTTATACACTAAGATTAATACATTTTCGATACAGGATGTTTTCGGCCAATAACCTTATTCCAATTAAAAAACAAATATATATTTTGCAAGTTGGATCCAAAATAATAGAAATGAATGAAATTTAAAATCAGTTTTATATTAGCAATTTCGTTAATTTGCTTACAATTTTAGATTTTAATATAATTTATAGTATTTCTATATTAATTAATATATTAGTATATACTAACAACAATTTATTGGACAGAAAATATAACAAATTATTCAACATTTTTAAATTCAACTTGTTTCTTGAAAATTCGAAACAAATTTAGCAAATAATTTTATAAGTACAGTACATTGTCCGGATTCGACCAATTCGGATTCACTAGAGTACGGTTTGAAAAATTTTAAAACAAACTAAAGTAAAATAAAATTCTAAAAAAAAATATTAAATTATGAGTTTCAAACAGTGCTATTACCTGGACTGGACTGCGAGGTATTTTGTATTTATTGCTACTAATAAACAAGGATTAGTAATGAATGATTCAACTGTGAATAAGTAGTTATGTATGAATCAGTTTATATTTGGCTTGATAGACGACAAAGGTCAATTAGCTCGAATTATCACTAACTTAATCAAGTGATCACAGAAATAAATCCTTGATAGCTTTTAAATAGCAAAAATTTATGTTTTTTGATACTACTTTTTCCATTGCATTTATTACTAAAACGTCAAATTTGATAGATGAGCAATGTCACATATTACATAAACGTCAGCTTTGACATATGAGTAATGTCATTTATATTAATCAACTGTCAAATACAAATATAAAATTCGGAATTTCCCGAAGAATCCAACATAAATAATTATATAACATTAGATATTTAGTTAAACTATTTATGAAACTACTTAAATAAATAAAATTTCTATAAAAATTACGTAATTTTATAGATTTCAAAGTGATAAAGTTTTCTTTCCATGTAAGATGACTTTTTTAATAGAATTATACATACAACATAACAACGATGTAGAATTTATTATTTTTGGTATGAATGAATTTCTTACTATAACTACCACAAGTACATTTCAAAGAATGTTTAATACATTTAAAATATACCATTATTTCATTCATATTGCGTTTATTACATATTTTTACTCAGTTTTACAATTATTATGGAAATTCACAAACATTCTTGTTCACTCATTGAAATTATAAGTTTATCTCAATATAAACCAGTCATTTATTACATTGTATTGTAATTTAGCAAATCATCAATAACATCATAAAAAGCTTAAATACCACCTCATATGTTTTATCGTTAAACGCGATTAACAAATCATGATCAATTGAAAAAGAAATACTATGGAATTAGAGTAAAAGAAGGAACATATATGTAAATTATTGGTTTATTGAATATATAAGGATAAAAATAAATTAGACATACAAATCGATATTTTAAGGATAACTGCTTTTATAATAAATACAATAGTTTCAGATGGATGTGTTCTTGAGGCAAACGTCCTTAAAAATAAACATGATATTATCACATTGTTTTCTACATCCAACAAAATCAATTATAAATAATTAATGATTTTCTGCAGAAATTGATGAACTCAACACAATTATAAGTATTGGTCTATAATTGTGTTTATTAAAAACATGATTAATAACATATAAAAATGAAATTTTAAATTAATCGAAAAAGGTTTCGCAATTAATCAAAATGCAACGGAAAATACGTCAATTTTGTTTTTTTAATTTGAAATTTGTAACAGCAGGTCTAAAGCGAGTGTAATATTCAAATTTTTGAAACGATCCACTTGTATTTTAAAGTAGTTCATGGGTAAACGAAATTTTAAATTATTCCGAATTGGATCGATTCAGTTTCAATGATATCTAAATATATGGCGTTCGCTTAAATAGTTGACGTCCTTTTCATTGAAGTCCAAATGCAATTTTTGATTTTTTTTTAAATGTGTTTCTATTTCAAAGAACCTTTTCTTTTATGATTGCAAAAAAAAATAAATGTATGTATGTAGAAAGGTCGACCGCCCACAGAAGAAATGTTAACACCTTAACAGCGATTCTTAAGGCCAATGGTTCGCATTAGATCGGATGTACATTTCAATGTACATTCAGTTATTAAATCTCCAATTAATAAACAATCTTCGTGTTATTTAATAGGTTTCGATCATTACATTAGCAGATAAATATACAGTTAATATTTCAAAATAATAATATAAAAAAATAGAAATACGAGGAAGTCGATCGGATTTGTTAGTCATATTTTGGTTAAAGCTAGGTCAACGTTCGTACGAAATTCTGCAGAATTGAAAGGAGATTTATTTAATAGTAATCTTGATTTGATATTGATATGCGTAATTATAAAGTTCTTTGTGCTGTTCGACGAAAATTCCAGTAGTTGAAACGCTCGGCGAAAACCGCAGAGAGAACCTGTCCTCCTCACGCTGGGTAAATCCACGTATCAAGTTCAATTAAAACAGAAATGAAGTATGAATATAACGAGCACTAAAAACATGAAGGAAAACTTAATCATGCAGAAAATAATATTTTTGTAAAGGACTGCTTACCGCCAGTTTATTAGCCTCTTAAACAAACTAAAAATAAGTTTAATTACGAGAAGAAACTTTGAAATGTTTAATAGGCATAAAAGACGTTTACATTTTCTTGTGCTTTTTAAAATATGTAAATAAGAGAATAAAACTATTTCTAATTAGTAAATCTTAACATTTTAAGGAAATGTTTCCATTTAGAGTTAATTTTTATAAACAATAAGAAACTTATTTCATTCTTTGAGTAAATTAAGAAATTAAGACAAAAAACGAGAAAGAAACTATTTAAAATAAGTAACACAAATTGTCAATATTTTAGGTTATATTATCACGCATTCATGATAACGTAACCTGAAATAGTGACTGACATGTATGAAGTACTGAAATTCTATAACAAAATATTGATCTTTTTTTAAAGTATTGATAGAACTGTTAAAAAATAGCGACAAAAATAAATGAATTAGGTTACGTAAACATTGAGAATTTAGTTACTATCATATTCTGTTTTCATTTGATTATATATATATTTTTTTAAATAAAATCGTTTTAATTTCCATTCAAAAAACAAAAATTTCGATGCGAACTAAATTATTCAACAATCATGTAACAATACACTATATAACTACATTGATTTCCATATAAAAATCGTTAAAAGCATATGTAATTTAAACAAATGTGTCCATTTAAATTCCGAATGTTTATACCTTTTTTACAGATCGAATTGTTTCGTTTGAAACGTGATATACACAGTGTAAATTAACTGGTTCAATTAACACGATTCTATGATGAGAATTGTAATTCGAGCTATTCCTTATATTTTGTATCTTTCTTTGTACCGGACCGGTTAAAACCGATACTTGTGGTCTTGTCGTAACGTGAAACTAATCTGAAAATTGTATCTGCTACAAAAAAAAGTTCGATATATTATTTGTATAGATTGGCGTGCAATAGGGAGAGAAAATGAAGTCGCGTGTTCATAGTTCGTAATTATCTATAATTTGAACTCTAATAAAATAACTGTAGGTTTTCAGACTTTTAACTTTTGGAATTGTTATAATTCTTAATTTTTATTTTAAATAATGTACATTTATCGTGTTTATCGATCCAATAAGTTAACAATTTCAAGTTACATTTTTTTTATTAAGTACTAATTATTACAGATTTGTCAGAGATAAGTTTTTCTCTTGTCCTTTTACAATTTAGAAAAGTCAGATATATTTGACAATGATAACGCTTTCTTGTTAGGTTAGGTTATCAGGGTTTCATCTCAGATTCGCCTAAAATGAATGCGTGATAACCTAATATAAAATACTGACAGTTTTTGTAACCCAACAAAAGACGAAAAATTGATAACCTAATGTAAAATACTGTCAAGTTTGGTAACCTAACCCAAGATGAAATCTTGATATCCTATCTTAGGATTAAAGCGTGATAACTTAACCTAATATACTGACAATGTTTGTAACCTAACCTAAGATAAAACCTTCATAAACTAACTTAAGATAAAAGCGTGACAACCTAACCTATTCACATATACTAAGAGTGAATAGTGACTAATCGAGACCGCACAATTTAATTTCATCTTAGATTCACCTAAAATGAAAGCGTGATAACCTAATATAAAATACTGTCAGTTTTTGTAACCTAACCTAAGAAGAAATCTTCATAACCTAAGTTGAGACGGAAGCGTGATAACTTAGCGTGATATTGAGAGTGAATAGTGACTATTGTGAATAGACCGCACAATTAAATTTCATCTTAACCTAACCTAAAATTCAATCAATTTTGGTAACCTAACATAAGATGAAATCTTAATAACATAACCTAATATAAAAGCGTGACAACCTAACCTATTCACATATACTGACAGTTAATAGTGACTATTGTGAATACGGACTAATCGAAACCGCACAATTTAAAGCTACGACATAAGAACTGTTCTTATGATAGATTATTTTAACACTTAAAATCTGAATTACAATATCTGAATATGCATCCTATTAACGTTCATAAACTATTACGTATAATTCTAGCATGAGATATCAGCGATGCGCAAAGCCTAATTACTGTTTTTTGTAAAAACAAAGTAAAAGTTTAAACAAATAACAGCTCATCTGGGTTTATAGCCGTTTCCTTTATTATTCATCAACAATATTTTTTTTAGAAGCGAAAACCGCCTCGTTAATGAAAAATAAAAGCAAGGTTATTTTATGGTAGAAGAGGAATTGAACAAGAGGTGAATAAATAAAAAAAAGAGATAATACGGCAAAGCCATGCATGTACACACATCTAAACGGTGGGGCAAAACCCCAGAAGAACGGACCCAGACCATCCGCCTGTATAAATACGAATCCCCGAGCTCGTTTCCACACAGATTCAAGTCGAATTGCGAAACGAAGAGTGCGGTTCTTCAATAACAATCCCAACTGTTTACATACAGAGCAGAGTAAGTCAATTCATTAAGACAAGATCAACCTTGCTGTAATTAGTACAAGAGATTTCATCTACAATCAAATAAATTTATTGCATATTGTTAATTAACCAACAGTGAACAAAGCCAATTAACTAATTCGTAACAAAAATTATTAAACAAAACAAAGTAATTCAAATTAATTATTTAATATATTAATTATCAATTATGCAATTAATTAAGTTTTAACAAAAATATTCTAAACAATTTCAATTATACAACATAATTTCATTCATTTATCAATAAAAAAAATAAGTTTATGTTTTAAATCATTATTGTAACTACCAAATTAATACTTTTCAATATCTAGAATTTAATATAAAAAATATTTTAATTATACAAAGAAATTTTATTTAAAAACTAATTATTTGTTCATTTTTACTTGTTTATATAAACAAATTTAAGTTATCAATCATTTTGTTACTATTAAACCACAAGTTTTCAATATCTATAATTTGTTCATTTTATACAATGTATATACTTAAATACACAAACAAAATGTGTAATCTTTGTATGTTTGTTTTGAGAAGAGTGGTTTTGGGTGCAGCAGGTCGAGAATAGATTACCAAGCAATTTAGTAATAACATCGCGATATATTTGGAAAAATAGGGATAGGTCAATTAACCTAATTCCAGTTACTTCTTCGCTGCAAGGGCGCACATGATAATTGGGGTCAGAAAAACGACGTAACTATTCGAACGTCCTTTTAACCTAATGAACAGTACAAAACTTTAAACAAAACTAAATAAAAAATGTAGAAATCACAATTCGGATTCAGAAATACATTTTGGGTTTGCCACCAGTCAAGCGTGTTAAGAACACTGAATAACGCCCATTGTTGTTCATAGTATAGAGTTTTTAGTGTTGGAATGAATGAAGTAGACTTGAACCAATTTCAATTGATTTATTTACAGAATTCTAAATATATTTATTTATTTCCAAATTCTAATTATCTCATTTTTATAATATTCTTTGTAGACTTTAAGACTATTCAAAATAATTAGTATTCGATACTATCTAATTACAAGCAATTGATGTACACTAAATGTTCTCTACAAATTTAATTATATAATTTAATAAATATCAATTAAAGTTTAAAAATATAACTTTTAAGTAACATTTTATAAATTATAATACAAACACACAAATGAATAAGAATTAGTTACGATAATCAAATAGCAGTGATTTCTATAATATTATGTGAATTTAGCCTCAATCTGCACAAATTAAACAATGAAAAGATCTTTTCAATGCACACTAAGTGGATAATGTAAATATGAATATAATATCAAAATAATCTCACTTTTTTAATTCTATGACTCATTAAATTAGCAATACAAATATTATTCTTTATACATTTTTAAATTATATTCAAAGCATTGTATAATTTAAGATACAATTGAATAAAATTTAGTTACTTAATTAAATTACAGCCATTCTTATAATTCCAAGTGAATTCAGACTGAATCCGCACAAAACAATGACATGATCATCGAATGCACACTAAGTGGATAATGAGATCATACAAATACGTTTTTTTATATAATTTCAACTACGTAGTTATTATGAAATAACAAAATTTCAATGATTTTCTGATGTTAATTTCTATGTGAATTCAGCCTCAATCCGCACAAATTAAACAATGAAATGATGATTATAGATATAGAAACTAAGTGGATAATGTAAATATGGGTAACGAGAAATCGAGTTTGTTTTGTTTACAAAATGTCGACGGATTGGAACACCAATTAGTGCTTAAATACCTCCTCTCCTTACACACATTTATAAAACTAATTAAATCAGAGCAAATGTTACAATTCGAACACACACTAGTTAATTAACATTTCTAAAAGGCTATAAAACAAGCCAACTATTTTCCACTTCGGGTATTTCTAGTCGCAACACACCTTTTATTCATTTATTATTTTTTGTTGTAAAATGAATATTACGCGTATCTTATTAAGATTTATTATACAGTTCGTCGTTTAGTGTAAATCCGCTAAGATCGACTTATTTATATTAGAATTAACTAAATATATACAAATACAACAATGCCTCACATTGTGCGGTTCAATATCCCGCACAGTTTGAAACCAGATTAATAAAGGACTTTAAAAGGACTGCATATAATGATACAAATCGAGTAAACAAAAGTAAAATTTACATTGACAAATAAATTATTTTAATTATGTTAAGATTATGCATCAACTCGTCAACTAGAAGTATAAACTAGCATTGAAAGAGATTTACGCAACAAATATTGCTTAACTTACTTAATCTTTCAAAATCTAAGATTGTTTATTTACGTTATATTTAAGAATTAAAATGTTAAATGCAAGCGGAGGTCGTTAGTTATTATTATAGTTATTTGCAAGAATAGATCAATAACGATTATTAACAGTGAAATATGTGTATTGGAATTACAATTGCTTGAAAATGCCCAACCTATATATTTATTAAATGAATCATTATCAAATATGAAATGAATTCTCGAAATCACGATGTTAAATGGCAAATGAAAGACAATGCGAGATGGTGAATGTAAGAGACAGTGCTTGTAGGGAAAAAACGCATGAAAAAAAGTGTTTTAATAAATAGTTGGTATGTTATAAATACATATGAATTGCAGGGCGAAACCGGTGGAATAATTAAAGTCCGGTCGATAAATATGCATGATATTATTGGTAATAGTAGATGTGAAAAGAATGCGCTCACTTTCATTACCACCGGTGGTGGCAATACGTCTCGGCTTTAAATTACAATAAATAATACCATGGTCAACGGATTTACATCCTAGAAGAGATGCTGTGCCTCTCACTATTTGTTGTTTATATTCGTTTCTTTTGATTTGCAGCATGAAGCTCGTGCTTTTCAACTTGGCGACCGCCTTGATCTTGGGTCTGGCGCAGGGATCACCCTTCGAGATCACCGATCATTACATTCAAAGCTACAAAGATGGGATTGCGGAATTGAAGGCCTCCGCGGCTCTGCACCATCCGGTTGAAAGGAGTTTCGCTGCCGAATACGCTGAGGCTGAAGTTAAATCAGGTATTTTAGATTTGTTTGAATGATGATTAATGGTTTTAATTATTTTATTTGTTTAGAACCACATGAATATGATTTTATCATCGTCGGTGGAGGAACCGCTGGCGCCGTCCTTGCCAGCAGATTGAGTGAGGTACCGGAATACAAGGTTCTCCTTTTGGAAGCTGGTGGAGAAGAAACCAAGATTACCAAGATCCCAGGCATGCACAAAGTATTGGGAGCCTCCAAACACGCTTGGGGATATCACACCGAACCACAAGAAACCTGGTGTTTAGGTATGAGTTGATGATGCAGGTGTGTAGATGATGATTAAACTTGTTTCTTGTAGGTCATGAAAATAAGATATGTCCGGTTGTGACTGGCAAGATCCTTGGCGGTTCTTCGGCCATCAACGACATGATCTACACCAGGGGAAACGTCCGTGATTTCGACCTCTGGGCTGATCTCGGCAACGACGGTTGGTGCTACGACGACGTACTTCCATATTTCAAGAAATCCGAGAACGCCCATCTCCACGAATTCGATCGTAAATTCCACAACCAAGGCGGTCTTCTCAGCGTCGAGGATCCGCACTACCTCTCCAATCTGTCTCACGCTTTCCTCGCCGCCGGTAAGGAGTTGGGAAAGAACATCGTAGATTACAACGGCAAAGACCAATTGGGCTTCTCCGTGCCACAATTGAACACCGAGAACGGCGAAAGAACCAGCACTTACAACGCCTTCATCAAGCACTTCGCTACCCGCAAGAATCTCGTGGTGCGTCCATTGAGCCAGGTCATCGAGATCCTGATCAGCCCGCACTCCAAGGAAGCTCAAGGTGTTAAGTACGTTCACGAGAAAGAAGTGATCGCTGCTAAAGCCAGCAAAGAAGTTATTCTGACCACCGGTGCCATCAACTCCGCTCAACTTCTGATGCTCTCCGGAGTTGGCCCGAAGGAGCAGTTGGAAAGCTTAGGAATCGAATGCATCATTGATTCTCCAGTTGGACAATACCTGAAGGATCATCCTACTTTCAAGGGATTGAATTACATCTACCCGATTGAAGAGCATCACGACGACCACGAACACGACATCATCAACTACCTGCGCAACGGAAAAGGACCTTTGACCGTACCCGGAATCGAAGCTCTCGCCTTCCTGAAGACCGAAGCCTCCAAAGACACTGCTCACTACCCAGACGTCTACTTCACTTTCGTCCCGCACCCCAAGACTGCCGAGCACGAGGCCAACTTCGATGTTCAGATTACTTTGACTCATCCAAAATCCACCGGATACGTAGCTCTTAAGACCAAGGACCCATTGAACTGGCCCAAGATCAGTTTGAACCATCTTTCCGATGCTGACGAACACGATATCACCACCATGTTGGCTGGCATCCGCTTGGCCCAGCACCTCTGCGACACAGCCGCTCTCAAGGGATCCAAACTCAACGATCAACCGATCGACGGATGCGCCAGCGAAGAGCATCCCTTCAACTCTGACGGATACTGGAAGTGCGCTATCAAGCATGCCACCTACAGCGCCGGACACTACACCGGATCTTGCAAGATGGGTAAGGAGGCTGTCGTCGACAACGAGCTGAGAGTACACAACGTCCACAAGCTGAGGGTGGTCGATGCTTCGGTAATCCCCGTATCCATCACCGGTCATCCACAGGCCGCCACCGTCATGATCGCCGAGAAAGCCGCCGAATTGATCAAGCACAGCTGGAAATAAGCTGCAACAGCCGCCGCTAATTCAATATACTATTGCGCTGACAATTGAATTATTTATGTATTTAATTATTGTAACTTGTAAGAAATAAACGTACTTTAAGAAGTAATCAATATTTAACTAATTACTTCCAAATCCAAAATACAGTGTTCAAACGCAAACCGTTCGACTCCCAATGTAAATTATATCACAGGAAATTATGTAATAAGAGGAAAGTTAATAAGAATTTGGATTCTTATAACAAAATTTATCACACAAAAAAATAAATTTATTTATTTCCAAGAAAATAAACATTTATATGGAAATATAGAACATCATAAATATGTAAATTATAAACATCACTTAGTAAAATTTGTTTAATAACATAAATTATACAAAAAAAAAACCATTAAATATAATAAATTTTCTTAATATGAAAGTAAATATGTATGAAACTTTGTTATTACAAGTAAACTTATTTGTACAAAAAAACTAAGAGAATTGATTACATTAAGTTTAAGCCACAAAGTAAATGTGATTTACAATACTATTACAGAGTATGTAACGAGCAAATAACGTGCAGTTTCAGGTAAATTGATTAAAACTGTTTAATGGATATAATTAGTTTAGAGCGCACTTTGCAAACTAATCATCTGCAGGCAATGTAGACTTCCATAAAGTAGGCGATGAGTTAATTACTGAAATATCAAAGAAGCGCTGAAACGTTGTTCAGTCAACAGCGCATAAAAATACTTTAAAGTATCTTGTTATTACATAGATGCTGAAATAGGGTTTGATAAATTGATTTTTAACTACCAAGAGAAACTTATTTTGCAATCACGTGGTTTATTCTTGAAAACTTAAGAAAGTTAAGCAGTACATATAATACTAGTTGAGCGGTGAATCTTGTAATTAATCTCAATAGAAATCTTCTGAAATTGTTGTTTTCTTCAACTCATTAAACTTATGCAACGTATCTTGCATATATTACTTGAAATGATGAATCTTCTGATAATTCTGCGAAAATTTAAAAAATAAACTATTTTTTAAGTATAGATCATTTGTAATAAACTTGCTTGCTTACTTACGTAAACATTGAGGTTCGTAATAAAAGTAAATAGGAGATTTTAAAATAAAACTAAACAGTAGGATATTCAAATATAAATATTTAGGTAGCAACCAGTAAAATGTAAATATTTCTGTAACAAAGTTTTTTTTTTATTTTTATCATTTTGTAATAACAACAGCAAAACAAAAATATATACAAAAACCAACACGAAACTTATACACAAAATATCTAATTTCGTGTTTAATCTACAAGTTTTATTTACATATTAGTGATTAATATACAAAGTAACGTTAATCAACAATGTATAAACATGTACAATTAATATACACATATAAAATATTTATATTTCATTTTCTAAGAGACAATCTCGATAATTTAAACTATTATTATATAGAACTATGTATATTTAGTAGATTCTCGCCAAAAGCAATAAAATAAGTTTATATAAAATGAACACTCACTGACGTGAGTTAAATAGGACAGACTTTGGTATCTATTTTTACCACGTCAAAATAAATGGTCTTAATCAGGACAAAATTATCCAAAATTTCTATAATGAATGGAAAATAATAAATATCACGGTTAAATATAGGACAAACTGTAACTACTAATAATACAAAAATAAATATGAAAGATGCGTCAAATATCTGTTATAATAAAATACATGACAGTTTTCATAATAAGTTTGACAGGTGTCAAATGCTTTTTTTACGATTATTCTTAGAGAGTCAATTAATTATGATATTATGTTCAAAACAACCCCCAAATAATTGTCACTGTCATACAATACATATGACAGGTTTCAGAATAAGACAGATGTCACATGTTTTTTTGTTATTCTCTACTAATTAAGATAATTAGAACTTCAATTAATTAATTTTTATTTTGCGTTCATAATAAACCTAATAATAGTAATATTCATTTTACTTCCACATGTAAGTACCACAGAAACTGAATTTGGCTCGAAAGTAAATTTTCTTCTCATCGTCATCAAATGCATATGACAGGTTTCAGAATAACTTTGAAAGGTGTCAAATGTCAAAACAACCTTAATAATTGTAACATTAAACTATAATTGTAGACGAAAATCAAATTTTTGATATATTATCACATATTTTTAGAATGTGGTTAATCGTAGACTGTTTCAAAATAATAATCACATATGTTTCATGTATGACCGAATAAAATTACAATTTAAAATAGAGACCTAGAAGTAAGATTCATCCGATAATAATATTTAATTTATATTTTGCAACGCGTTGAATACATATGAACAAGGCAAGTGAAATTTCTCGACTTTCGTTTGATTATTGTTTGACCAACTTGCATGTGAAGAAAAAAAAAGAAACAGAAGAAAAAACGGAAATTTTCCCCGTGCAAGCTGGATGTAACGCAACGTTCGCAGCAGTTGTCGACCAATAAAAATTATGTTTTTTCTCATTTTTCCACGGAATTCATCAAAATACAATGTTGTAAATCATCGGTGCTCGTTATTGTTGTTTGCTTTATTTTTTGGAGGGTAGGGAGATACCTTAAAGTGCGAGGATATTGCGCTTTCCAACCAGTAGTTTTTTCACTTCAACGAGATTGCACTCTCCGCGAATTCGCCGAGGCAAAGTTCTGAATTAATCTCTGCCAGAGTTGAAATGCGCCTAACTGGGTTACTGTATTTACTAATTCCAATAGTGAGCCACCACTGTTCCGCATCTCCGGGGATCCTCAATGGCTGGCTAAATACGATGAAGAAGTTCCGAGACGTTTTCCAATTCCAAGACGAATGGATCTCGCAACAATCAAAAAGTAATCCCAAACTAAAATATCTTCTTTTTTAGTTGCATTTTTATATTAAATGTTTAATAATTCTGAGTATTTCTTAAAATAAACTCGTTTTGTTAAAATAATAAAACAAGTTGACATTGAATTGATCCGCAAATAAACCTCTCCTCCAAATTAATTAACAAAATATTTGCAATTAAATTTAATAATGGAATAATATACCGAATATTTATTTCTGTATTGAGGAAATTCAACAACTAGGAAACCAATTAATATTAGACTGTCGTAAGTCTGCATAACAATAAATGAAAGTTAAATAAACAAGATAATAATTGTCGTCTAACGAGAAAAAAATAATGTATAAACATGTTAATGTTATGGAGCAATCATATTTTAAGAAACATGCAAAGAAGTGAAATTTCGTAAACAACAAACAACTAAAATTTATAATAAGTATTAGTGTTGTTGCAATTAAATTCAATAACTTTGATTAACCTTTTTTTTTTAAATATTACGTAAAAAATGTTGTTCTTAACTGTACCAACGCAAACCGTTATCCTGAAAATGGATATATAGGTTAATGTAAAGAGAAAAGTATTAACTTTATTTATATCTCAATTTAAATATTACAGATAATAATTATTGTTATAATTGTTAAAACTGCAATATTTACATAATATAATTAACTAATAGACGAAGCATAAACATTTATGAGTAATAACGCAAGTAAATGTTAAATAAGTCATAAAAAATGTGTGTAATAAATATGTAAATGTCTTAATCAGATTGAGAAGAATAACAACAAACAAAAATTCAACAATAACTTTAGTTTTATGAATATTCTAGTATTTAATATAATTTAATGAATATCTCATATTTTGGTTAATAAAAAATAAATAAATCTAAAAAAAGATTCAATTACAGGTGAAAACTAATCAAGTGAATTTAGTGTGTCAAACCGTTTAGTCATGACGCGTTTCATTTACTTTTTGTATATGTTTATATAAGACTTTATTAATATACAATTTGCAGTGATTTTATTTTCTAGTTTCAGAAGATGAATACGATTTCATAATAGTCGGGTCTGGATCCGCGGGCAGCGTTATAGCAAATCGTCTTTCAGAAGTATCAGATTGGAAGGTACTACTCCTCGAAGTTGGAAAAGGAGAAAACTTGTTCACAAGTGTTCCAGCATTGGCGCCGGTCTTCCAGCTCACTCATTACAACTGGAACTATCTGATGGAGTACCAGGAAAACTTTGCCAGAGGAATGGAAGGACGAAGATTAGCCTGGCCACGAGGAAGAGCTTTAGGCGGAACAAGCGTCATCAACTACATGATATACACCAGAGGAAACCCTAGAGATTTTGATACGTAATCATTTCTCAGGTTTTGAACAACAACAATTAAATTTGATTTTTTCATTCCCTTTCAGTTGGGCCATCGCCGGTAATCCGGGATGGTCTTATTACGAAGTGCTGCCGTATTACTTAAAATCGGAGAGATGTAGATTACAACAATTCCAAGAAGGATTTCATAATGATCAAGGATTGTTGGGCGTGGAAAACATATACCATTCGAATGTTTTGGACGCTTTCATCGCAGGCGGCGAGGAATTGGGGTATGATCAGGTGGATTACAATAGTGACAGGCAGATTGGGTTCAGCCGGATCCAGGCAAACGTGATCAAAGGTCGCAGGAATTCTGTAGCCAAAGCGTTCTTGCATCCAATCCGAGATCGTCCCAATCTGCGTATCCTGACTTCAGCTCTAGCCACCAAAATCATCTTCGCTGGTAACAAAGCAGTGGGAGTGGAATATACGCACAATTTCCTAAAATTTGAAGCTAAAGCCAGGAAAGAAGTGATTGTATGTGCTGGAGCTTTGGCTTCGCCGCAGCTCATGATGCTTTCCGGAATTGGACCTCGCGCGCACTTAAATGATCTAAATGTATGGAAACAAATCTACTTATTTCTCAACTTTAATGATTTTTTTTGTAGATACCTGTGATCGCTGATTTGCCGGTTGGTCGAAATTTGCACGATCACATAACGTACGTCGGCTTGAATTTCTTGGTAAACTCCACGCAGACCATGTCACTTCCTAACGTAATCAAATACTTCGGAGAGTGGGCTATCAATGGTACCGGTTTCGATACCTCTCTTGGAGGTGTTGGGGGAGTTGCATATATAAAAACTGAAGTGGACGAAAACCCAGATCCCTCGTACCCCGATATGGAGTTATTATACGTCGACGGTTGTTTAGGTGCGTTTTTCTTTTATTAATACAATTTACAAAAATTAATGAATACTATTAAGGTTCTGATGCGAAGATAACCGCAGAAACTATGCGAATCTCCGAAGATTCGTATAACAGATATTGGCGTAAAATTGAAGGTAAACCTTGCTGGACGATCTTCCCCATGTTGGTACATCCAAAATCCATCGGTTACATGGAGCTTCGCTCCAGGAACCCCACGGATCACCCCAAATTTTATGGAAATTACTTGTCGGATGAACGAGATTTACGTACAATGATCGCCGCTATTAGATTCATTTTAACATTGGCGAAGACATCCAAATTCAAGGAATATCACACCAATTTCTACGACGCTCCAGTCCCAGGATGTGAATATCTCACGTACGACTCCGACGAGTATTGGCAGTGCGCTATAGAAACGTTCTCGATAACTCTTCACCACCAAGTCGGTACTTGCAAGATGGGACCAAATACCGATCCCGAAGCCGTCGTCAATCACAACCTCCAGGTGTACGGAGTTAGCAATTTGCGTGTTGCAGATACGAGCGTTATTCCGAAAGCTTTAACGGCGCACACGAACGCTCCGTCCATAATGGTCGGCGAAAAAGCTTCGGACATCATCAAGGCGGCGTGGGGCCGTCTCCAGTGATCTCTCTCACTCCCGTCATCCTCCGTTGTCCCAAAAATTGATTTTCCTTCTGGCGCCAAACCGGCTAGACTTTTCGTCTCTTCGTATGCCCTGGCATCCGGCCAATTTTTATTGATGTACAAATACATTTATTAAGAGACCCCGTTTATCTCGTCCACGATGATAAAACGAAGTTTATTCTTCGCCTCCGCAGTCTAATAGGATAGTAAAAAATAATTAAAAAAAAGAGGGTTATTTCGATGGCATACAGTAGGTGCCTTTCATTATTAGTTTTGTAATGTAAGCGAATATGTGGATAAAGAGTCTGACGCTAACGCGGATAGGGGAACGACCACCCCATCCAGAAACGACCCCACTTGTGCCGTTAATATGAGTCATCGACCCCTACCAGATTGAAAACAATACAAAAATTTCAAATATTAATAATTACCATTATTAATAAAGTATATAAAGTAAGTTATAATTATTTTTATTAATATTATTAGTTTAACAATATATTAAAGGTATTACAATAATTATATATACAGTATAACAAACTTTAAATTCAACTATAAGATTTCAAAATAACATCATGTTAATACAGTTGCATACAGCATAGAATAGGTTGACAAATAGCATTTGTTTATATGATATGCGTTGGATTGAATAATAAAGCATTTAACAGTACACCACGTCAATAAAAGATAATAAATTGTTCTGTGAACGTAACTTCTACTGGTTTATAAGCGCGTATATAACCTTGGCGCCGGGTATTTACAACAATCATAACAAACTTGTATCGAGCCGTTGGATAATACAATATACAAGCACTTCAACATGACATTCAACAGATAAAATCAAGACTTAAACACCAATTATGCAATTGGGGCGTCGTCTATTATTTAAAACCATGAAAAAAAAAACACATCACAATTCATACCTGAGACGATGAGAGCTTCGTTGGGTCCTACGGTGTGTACGTTGCCCATGTTTAGTTTAAGGGATGAAACTGTAAAACTATGTATGCCACAACGGTGCGATGAGTTTCAAAAAACAAGCAACGATGCACTAAAATGAACGCACGAAAACACTAGGAAGCAAAAGTGGTGGACAGTTCGAAGCCTGATGTGTGCGCTAGGTGGTGGTGGTTGCGTTTTGTAAATGCGCGCGTTAGGTTAGGTTGACGACGACGACGTTCTTAACTGGATCCGGTTTTCAGCAAACCGCCATGCTGAAACTACAGAGCTACGATGCATACGGGATTCCCTGTTCGCTCGCATTGTCGCGCGATCGGGCGCATGCGTTTTTCCCGAAATGGAAAACCGCTTATTACGATCCTTCTCCTCATCATCGGTGTCTTCTCTAATTGCAGATATTTGCGTTTCTGAATGTTCTTTTTGTTTGTTTGTTGATACACACAGATAACTGATCGTTGCACAAACAGATCGTTGTACAAACCTTTCAGCGGGTGTCGCAACGACGCCGCTTCCCAGTATCGACGCACGTAAACGGCGTCGCTTGAGTCATACACGCAATAATTATCAACATACCGCTTACATTATTGTACAAAGTAATTTTGCTTCAGTAATCGTTCGATCTACTAAACTTAACTTCTTTTCAGACACACAAGCCAAGTTTTTAGAAGCTTAAATGCTATTCACTACAACTGTAACTACATACTCCTCAAAAGAATATTATTTAAGATCAACGCTTCCATCAAACTCAGCACTTGTTCAGCTATTAAGTATAATATATCTATAACTAAAAAAGCTATGATCAAATGTTCATTACTTATTACTAACTGGAATTATCTATATTAGAATGAAAATTATTTTATTATTAATATATATTTGTTATAATGTTTTAGTGGGTCAAATTATAATTAAACTAATATCGTAATAACTTCTATTAAAGGCCTAGATAAAAGTAGCATTGAGATATGAGAAACCTCACACAATCCATTTATTATCTACACATATCGTATTTCTTCGACAACATGCAGGGTCTGCACGAGACAGGTTAAGTGCTTCAAAATTTTCATAGTGTTATTAAATGTTTCGCAACGAAAATGTTATAATACATCTATATAATGAGTGATAAATAATTTATTTAGAATTGTTTTTGAATCTGGCAAATTTTGAATCTGATCACGCACAAATTTTGAATCCGGTCCTGTGCAAATTTTTAATCTGGCACCGTAAAAGTATAATACAATTACAGTAAATATTAGTATGGAATAATTTATTCTCAAAAAGAACCAAAATTGTTGATTCTTAATACTTGAACTTAACTACTATATTCAGTTACATTTGTTTTTGTAATCAAAGACTTTACAGAAATATCAAACATTTTGTTCAAAGAATTTTATAAAACTGATTAGTCAGATAATGTTATTTTAAATACGACAAAAATTATTTAATAATTAAAATTGAATTAAAATAGTATCAAGAGTGATCTTAAAGAAAAATCGTTATTTTGTTCTTGTTTATCTAAAACCTATTTATCAAGAAATATAGGTCAATTTCATTGAGTATGACTTGAATAAAAGTTCTTGGAAAATGATTAAAATTTCAACTAATAAGACAATAAGTATGATGATTTCTAATATTCAAATATATACATTAAATAAATCTAAATGTTTTTTTTTCTATTCTTAATATACTAGTACATTTTTTCTTCAACAATTTGAATGGAATGTTTGTATATTGATTTTATAAAAATTGATCGTGATACATAATGTATGTTTATTTTGGTCTCATAATTGGGGACGGAGGCTTCGATTACGAATAAAGTGACACGCGCTGACCCTTAAATAACAGGTACTTCTTCCAAACTCGTCGAGTACAGTCGCTACAAAAAAAACTGTTTCGTTTTCTTAATTAGTATTTTCTATTCAAATATCTTCTCTTATGATAAATACAAATAAAATATGGCAATTTATGTATTAATTATAACAATTAAAACTTAGTTATATAAAAAAATAAGAATTGTGATACGATCATTCAGTCGTTTCAACACACCGTTTATGTAGTGTAGTACAATATTATTATGCAAGAACTTTCTATAATTGGTTCACCAATAATAACGAAAATAAACTACATTCGCAATAATGATATCAATTACACTGCTCTTTTATAATAAAATTCCGTCATAAATAACAGAGAATGCGCGCTGTGTGCAGTGATAATAACAGTATTCTCGACAGAGAAGTTAAAAATAGATATCTGTTCTTAAACATTTATTTTTCCGAAGATATTGCAATTATATTAATGAAAACAAAAATGTACTTGAAATTTTTGTTTCTTGAATAATACTAAGTTGTAATTTACAATTACATTTTACAACATAGCAATTATATAATAGTTTACTAGTAGGCGGATACAGTATTAATGACAGTTCTATTTTTGAAGCGCACACGTCAAATATGAATTTTTAATGTTAAACACGAATTGTATTTATATTGGAACCTCGCTTAACGAATCTAATGCATTCCAAAATTTACAGATTTTTACTTGTATACTGAAACATATTCAAAAATACACATAATATGTGTACACAAGTTTTAAAAATGATGTAACATGGACGCAATCCGAGACTTCTCTTCTATTGGTCACTCGTTAAGCGAAACGTCGCTCGTTAAGCGAGTCATTTTGCTCGTTAAGTGAAATGCTCGTTATGCGAGGTGCTCGTTAAGCGAAGTTCCACTGGACGTATCTGTTAAATTTCTTTTTTCTGTAATTATTTATATGCATGGTTATTGCAATAAAGTTTGTCGTTAAAAAATCAATTTTCCGTTCAACTCTGTACATATTTTTCACGTTTCAAATTGATGACAATAGAAAGCGAGACAAAAAATCATTAATGCCGGGTAATACATTCGGAGTAAAGCTTTCTCCTACGTTAGGTTCTTTTCCTCTTAAGTGGAGTTAGATTATATACAAGGTCTGGCACCATATCTCCAAAAACTAACAACTTGTCTACTGGTATATCCGGTGCGTTTATCTTATGTCTCTGCAAACTGACCTTAGGAAATCAATTTAAATGGTAACCTGTTGCAGATAATTACTATAATTATATAATCAATAAGTTCTAGAACACGTTGTTTAAACATACAGTGAACATTTAAAATAAAATGATAAATTAGACTAGTAATTTTAAAAACTAACATTTTGATTATAATAATGAAAATTATATAGTCCACGCATTTTAAAACGTATTAAAAAGAGAAAGAAAAAAATAACACTGAATCTGTTCATTGAAAGTATCATGATCGCAATTTACAACAGCGTTTCTCAACCTTTTAGCCCCGACATATTTGTTTTTAGATGTACTACGACCCAATTTATAACAATATTTCACTAGTTACTTGCTTTGATACAAGGTGACAGCTGTCATTTTGCAATCCATTTAAATTTAACGCAACCCATAAGTTGAAAAACCATGCTTTACAATACGCTCATTCTCATTCCTCAAAATTTTTACATTAAAAAAAAAATATATTAAAAAATTAATTCATTATGCCTTGATATTAGATGTCAAGAATGACACAAAAATCATTATTAATGACAGATATTTGTGTATCATATTTGACAACTAATATCACAACATGTGTAATACAATCATTATCATTCGATAACTATAAGAAATGAAATGTGATATCAGCTAGTAGCTTATGTCATTATGTCAATTGAGTAATATTATTGGACCATTACATTAATCAATTTTATTTTGTACATAATATTGACTATATTATTCATAATGATATCTATAATAAATCAATGCGTTTATAATATAAACTATTATAATAATTTAGCTAAAAACTAACCAATTAAATTACATTTAAACAAACCAACATAAATTTGTTTATAAACTTCGTAATTCATATAAACGTAAATAATACCTGTTTGATTAATATATGAACTTGCTAATTAATTACACAAACTAAACTAATTAGCGAAAAATGTCAATAAATTTTCCATTGTTTTCTTAGACCAATGAAACAAATAATAAAGTATTCAATATTTGCATATTAATTAATACGTTAGAAATAAACAATATTACACAAGTTTTAATAAAAGAATAAACTTATTTTTCTCTTTTACAATTATTTGCGTTAAAAATGTTCATGAATTCATACTAGAATAGTTTCGTTTCATGTACAAACACAATACTTTGTTTAACAATGGATCGAAAATAGTCGGCTTCCAGTAACTGAATGGGAAATCTGTTGGCTTTGATCAGTTTGAAACGTTGCCTGTGCCTTTGGTACCTAAAAGCAAAAACGGACTTAAGTTGACCTGCATTAACAAAGCATCATTGAAAATTTCTATTGGTGGATTCGATGCAATTCTTTATATTTCTTATATCACGTATTTCTTTTAGAAAACACCTTTGTGAAAAGAAAAACGTATTTTTGAACTGATTTTATTAATAAAGAGCCAAAAAAATCCTTAAATAATAGAAAATAACATAATTAATAGGCTTTGATATAAAAAAATATTGTTATAGGCTTTAAGGTTGTAGTATGCCCTAGGCATCTCTTACTTAACAACAAAACATGTATTCTTGAATCCTAATTCCTAGTAAAGTGCTAGAAACCAGTAGTGTCTTCAAAGTTACATAAATGAAGTGAGATGGCGCTATTAATGAGTTTATAATATTAACAAAAGGAAAACTAAATATTTTGGTTGCAGTGTTTTTGATGTCGCGTTTCCAAGGTTACCGTCAATCATGATTGTTTGACAACAAAACGCAACTAAGTATCGAATGTGGTGGGAGTGAAATTGCAAATGCTCCGAGTGCTCTCCTTACTGCAGATGGGTGTACTAATCTATGGAATTTATTGAGATCAATTGAATCATCTGCAAATGAAAATATAGTGTTTACATTGACAGTTGGTGCAAGACGTAGGTCGCATTGAGCGTAGTCGAGTCGCGCGCGCATCGACCATCAAGCATCCAGCAGTAACAGCCAGCCTTTAACAACGCAAACATTACCAAAAAAATCTAGGTGTGTTTGCGTGTGCTTTATTCATTTTTACATTATACTAACAAACTGGTAAGCATTTTACGTAGAAAATATACACAATATTTGCACGAAACGCAAAGGAAAGCTGCAAACGCAGTCCCGTATCCTTAACAGCATCAGTATTTTCCGATTGATGCACATAACCTCATTTCATCCATCCATAATTGTCATATATTAATTAAATGTTATATTTTGTCTGTTTCAGATTGCACTTGCTTTTTTTACGTTGGCCCCGTTCTGTTTTCGTTTTCTTCCTCATACCATTTGCTAGCACACAAACATGACTGACATTAGTGATTTAGATAGACAAATCGAGCAGCTGAAACGTTGTGAGATCATCAAGGAAGCTGAAGTTAAAGCGCTTTGTGCCAAAGCCAGGGAGATCTTAGTTGAGGAGAGCAATGTGCAAAGAGTCGATTCTCCAGTTACAGTAAGTAGTGGTTTATTTTCTGATAACCTATTTAAAATGGGCTATGCATGTGGTCTATTCTCAACCAAGGTTTAGTCATAGGATTTATCTTTGTTCAAATGTTTATTATATTGTTTTCATTGTCTATCCTACATTCAATATCTATCAAACACAGCAATTATTTACTTTTATTTTATTTCTTTCATACTTTAATGCATCCTTTGAGCATTTTCTCTTGTTCAAATCTTATTTTTCTTTTCTTTATTGAAAGTTACAATATTTTTCAAAATAATTCAATAAACTTATAGGCACATTTATTTTAAGAATTTTATGTAATAATGCCCATATGGCTTCACTTTACTCTACTTAAGATACAAATGCTTGCAGCTGTCTGCCATATTTTTTTCTTCTATTTTGCTTATGTTTACCAGATTCCTTAGATAAATAGTGCACTTGAAAGCATTTATATTGAGGATTTAAATGAAACTTTTTATAATACTTATATAATAATAATTTAACTTTTAATATTTTTTTAAAGTAAGTTTAGTCAGACTTTATTAAAAGTCTGTTGTTTTAGTTTTACATTTGATCTTGTAAAACAAGCTTCTGTAGTATTGTTATTGCAGTGTAATTAAGATAATTTAAATTTAGTAAAATAGCGCAAATTTTTGCTTTCAAAAAAGAAAACTTGTAGACAATAATCATATTTGACACTAAACTCAACAGCTTGAATTTATTTAATTAAATTCTTCTTGTGTTGTTTTTATGTTAAACTGCATGTTTTATTTTATAATAATTATATCACTACGATACAAAAAATAATTCTATTCAGAATATTGAGCTTGTGATATGATGGTCAATCATATTTTAACTATGATTTATTTAAATCAGCCCCCAAAGTTTGCAGGGGTCAATAGAAAAAAAGAAATAAGAATCATATTTTCTACTCGGTGGACATATTTTCACTTTTTTTATTGTAAAGATATGACTATTATTGAAGCTTGAATGATTATTTTAGGCTTCAAAGTAAAATGAGCCTTTTTAAATCATAATTGTTGCGCGATTCATATTATTATTACATCAGAGTAAAATATGGTTAAAATCATAATTGTTCCTAGCCTTTATGTCACACTAAAACAAATAATTATTAAATTACTGCATTATTATAATTAGTGTGGTTCAAGATCAAAATAGTTACATAACATGTTTTTATTTTTTTCTATTAATATATTCTATAATGGTAACTTAGATTACATTGATTCTTATGAAAAAGCAAATAATGACTCATAAAATAAATAACAATTATTTACAATTTGTTTGTAATATATATTTTTGTCTTTGACTCAATGTTCTTGAGATTTATTGTGAGATTAGTTTAATAATTTTGTGTTATCTGTTCAGGTTTGCGGTGATATCCACGGCCAGTTTTACGACCTCAAGGAATTGTTCAAAGTAGGCGGAAATGTTCCTGAAACAAATTATTTGTTTATGGGTGACTTCGTAGATCGCGGTTTCTACAGCGTCGAAACTTTCCTACTACTGTTAGCTTTAAAAGTAAGTAAAAGCTGAAATCGTTGTGCTATTACCATCATTTAATACCTTTACTCGATGTTTACAGGTCAGATACCCAGATCGCATTACTTTAATCAGGGGTAACCACGAATCAAGACAGATCACCCAGGTGTACGGATTCTACGACGAATGTTTACGCAAATACGGTTCTATCACCGTTTGGAGATACTGCACTGAAATATTCGATTATCTCTCCTTATCCGCCATCATCGATGGCAAGATCTTCTGTGTCCACGGTGGACTTTCGCCTTCCATTCAAACTCTAGACCAAATTCGTACCATTGATAGGAAACAGGAGGTCCCACATGACGGACCCATGTGTGATTTGCTCTGGTCCGATCCAGAGGACACGCAAGGTTGGGGTGTTTCGCCTAGAGGTGCTGGTTACCTGTTCGGGTCGGACGTCGTTTCACAGTTTAACTCTGCCAACGATATCGATATGATCTGCCGTGCCCATCAACTAGTCATGGAAGGTTACAAGTGGCACTTTAACGAGACTGTTTTGACCGTATGGTCAGCACCAAATTACTGTTACCGGTAAGAATCTTTTTTCAATCCTTCATTAACAAAGACAATTTTGTACTGTCTATGTATATAAAGTCATGGACCTAAGGTTCGTTGAACTATGTATTGTATTATGTTATACTTTTTTCGTTAACAACGAATAACCGTTTTATTAGTGCCAAATTAATATGACCAAATAATACAGTAATTGAATTTCGGCTATTAAAATTCACATCGCATTTCAATTACGAAATAAGGTCACAAATTAGTATTATAATCTTCAAGCAACATTGAAATATCCGATTCAAGGTTTTGTCTTTACGCTGACAACTTTTAAATACGATCTTCGCGTCTATGAAGACTTGTTAATTAATATTTTCGATTTATATAGTTGTTTACTAGTTTTGAAAAATATTGATGTATGTTATTTATTTGCAGTTGCGGAAATGTTGCTGCAATTCTAGAACTTAACGAGCATCTGCAACGTGACTTTACGATATTCGAAGCGGCCCCTCAAGAAACCCGGGGAATACCCTCCAAGAAGCCACAAGCTGACTATTTCCTCTAAAACAATTAGGTATTTTTATTATATAAATGAAAGAAAACATCAAAAAAAAAACATGAACTATATTTGTTTCTATTACTTTCTATAACTAAATAAGTATATGAATAATTATTATGTAGTGCAGTAAAGGAATCGATATGAAAAATGAAATATTTTTTCTTAATATTTTCGTTTTTCTTCATATGAGAATTTCTATCCTGTGTAATACTTGTATTTAGACTTCTTATTAATATTAATGATATAGTGAATTAATTATGTAAGATGTTATTTGATTTTTTTCCATAAACAAATATGTTACAGTACATGGAAAAGAAACATATTTATATAAAACAATATTATGCATTTCTCAAAATAATTTATAAACTTTATATTATTAACAAAACAATGACAGCAACAAGATTGTTGAAGCTAAATATGCAGTGTCTGTTGTACATTATGCATGTTTGACTTCCACATGTAAATAACTTGAAACTTTGTTTGGAAACATGTTTTAAATCGTTTATTTTGTATTATTTTTAAGATTTGTTCTATATTTCACTGATTAATGAAAAATTGAAAGAAAAAAAACTACTGCCAAATAAAGTTTGTTTTATAATAAAAATAAATAAAATAAAGACCTTTTTGTACCCTTATTGAGTGGACTCCATTTTTATTTTATATTTGTTTTCTATTGATATAAAAAAAAATTGCAGTTTCTGTTGGAATTTCTAACATTGGTAGCTGAAAAACGTTCTTATTGATTTCTTGCGTAAATATTTAATTATCAGAGGATGGCAAAACTTGGCAATTTTGGCGCTAATTTTTTTATTTGAAAAAAAAAAACATTGTTAATATTAACCTCGAAAACGCCGCCGTTGGTTTGAACAATAACAAAGCGCAGAAACCAAAAATGTCCGGAAGCAAAATTGAGTTCTCCACCATTACAACCGACGAGTATAAGAAACTAACGGAATTCGAAATAATCTATGGAGTTGTGGAATCTCAGTTTGGGCATTGCTTAATTGCATTGAATAATGAAAGTATCTGCTACATGTCTCTGTTTGATGAAGGTATTGTTTGAGTAGCAGTCAGCAAATAAAAGTCGTTACAATAACAAATTGCGCTTTAGGTAAAGAGAACAGTGCCATTGATCATTTGACAAAGGATTGGCCTAATGCTACACTCCGAGAGGACAACAAGAAAATTGAGGAAGTATCGAAGGGGATCTTTGAGAGCAACTCTGCTAGACTCAATGTCCTTCTCAGGGGTACAGAGTTGCAATGCAATGTTTGGAAAGAACTGACAAATTTGAAGGAGGGCATGACAGCAAGCTATGAGCAAATTGCTAAAGCTGTTGGAAATCCAAAGGCCATTCGAGCTGTGGCAAGTGCCATAGCTAAAAACAAAATTGCATATCTGATTCCATGTCATAGAGTTATAAGAAAAACTGGTGCACCCAACAAGTATCGCTGGGGACCAGAGAGAAAAATCCAAATTCTGAAATTGGAATCGAAAAAGTAAATTGTTTTTGTTTTTAATTGTGTATTTATGTAAACTTAATTCAATAAAATATTCCTAATTTGACTGCATCGTTTTTATTAAAAAAAAAATTATGTGTGTGTGTAATTTAATTATCATTAGCCTTATCAAATTACACCTGGCTAATTTCATCAACTAACTTCATTACAAATATACCTAACCTGAAAATGGGGAGAAGCTTTTAAAAATAAACTTCACTATAAATAGTTTAAAGTGTGTATTTCTATTCCAGAATAGTCTAGAAACGTGCTACAGGTTTATATTAGCTGCTCCTCAGGAGCTTCCAGATCAATCTCCAAGATGGGTTCAGGCAATCTAGATGAAGCCAACAAATTCAAAGAGGATGGCAATGAAGCCTTCAAGAATGGTAATTGGAACTCTGCTATTAAACTCTACACAAAAGCCATCAATGCTCTGCAAGACGATAGTCGAGACATCGCAATTTATTACAAGAATCGCGCTGCCGCTTATCTGAAGGAGGAAAAATATCAAGAAGCAGTTAATGATTGTGATAAGAGTCTGGAAATTGTTCCCACTGATCCTAAGGCGTTGTTCCGTAGATGCCAAGCTTTGGAAAAACTTGAGAGGTAAGTTCAGCTATTACATTTCATTATTAACTTAACTTTTCTTAATTGTGTCAAATGCACATGAAATTTCATAGTGATGAAATTCATATCATATCTGCTTCATATTATCTTCAATAGAGAATTTGAGAATTCAATCAATATATGAAAAATTATACAATACATGTTACAAATATCTCTCATATGTGCAGGTATGAAGAAGCCTACAGAGATGCACGCCACGTCCTCAATGTCGATCCATCGAACAAAACCATTCAGCCAGTATTGGAAAGGTTGTTCAATATTACTCAGGAAAGATCCCGTCAGAATGCTCAGGTTGCCACAAAGGTCGAGAGCATGTTCAAAATCGCTTTCGACATAGCCGAGAATCGCGAGAAACGCGAAACTGCCTTCAATAATCTTCTGGTGTTGTCTAGAGAGAAGGCCGGGTCTGAGATAATGGTTCGCACCGGCGTCGTTGACAAAGTTAAACGCTTGTTGAAAGTGGAAAAGAACAAGGAAATATATGTAACTGCTGTTTGGATTATAGGCGAACTGTGCAAACATGGACCAGAACGCACATTGAAAGTGTTAATGGATGTTGGCATTCCTTGGTTCTTGGAAATCTTGGATTCAACTTGTGAGAAACAAGTAAACTCTGCGCAGTATTGCGTACAGATTATTCTAAACGCATTCTCGGGTATGGAGAATAAGCCGGACACGAAACCTGTGAAAGACCTGTGCGATCGGTACACTAAGGAAATTGATACAATTTTGACCTGTTTGGTTTATGCGTTGAACAATAGGATGATTAGCGGCTTAGCTCGCGATTCCATCATGGAGCTGTTGATGAGGAACATACATTACACGAATTTATCATGGGCTGAGCGAATGGTGGAGATTGGCGGTGTAGAACGCCTGATGGAAATTGCCAGCGAATTGGATGAATACAAGTATGAGTCTGCTATGTCGATTACACCATCCACACGAACGATTGCCGCAGTATGCTTGTCCAGAGTCTATGAAAACATGTACTACGACGTAGCTCGCGACAAGTTTATGGATAGAATTGACAATTTCGTTAAAGCGAAACTGCTTACTCCCGATATCGAATCAAAAGTAAGAGTAGTTGTTGCAATTACAGCATTACTTCGCGGTCCACTGGACGTAGGTAACGCTGTTATTGGCAAAGAAGGTATCATGGAGATGATTCTTGTAATGGCGAATACGGAAGACGTGCTGCAGCAGAAAGTTGCTTGCGAATGTATAATAGCAGCGGCCAGCAAGAAGGATAAAGCCAAGTCTATTATCAGTCAGGGTGTGGACATCTTGAAGAAGCTGTACGTCGGCAAAAACGATAATATTCGTGTAAGAGCCTTGGTAGGTCTTTGCAAGCTAGGAAGCTCTGGTGGCAACGACGCATCCATCAAACCATTCGCCGATGGTTCCAACTTGAAGTTAGCAGAGGCTTGCAGGAGATTCTTGTTACATCCCGGTAAGGATCAAGACATTAGGAAATGGTCGGCTGAAGGTTTAAGCTACTTAACTTTAGATGCCGAGGTAATATTTGTGTAAATATGAATTGAAATTGAATGTAACAAAAATTGCTTTTTTTGTTTAGGTTAAAGAAAAATTGATTGAAGATGTGCCGGCGTTGTTAGCGTTAATCGAATTGGCTAAGACCGGTGACCAGTCAGTGCTTTATGGCGTCGTGACTACATTGGTAAACCTCTGTAGCGCTTACGAAAAACAAGAAATGGTCCCTGAGTTGGTGGAACTTGCTAAATTCGCGAAACATCACATCCCTGAAGAGCACGAGTTTGATGACTCTGATTTCGTCGCGAAAAGAATAACGGTTCTTGGAAAGGTTGGCGTTACCACTGCGCTGGTAGCATTGAGCAAGACTGAATCGCCCAATTCTAAGGAATTGATTGCCCGCGTATTCAACGCATTGTGTAACGAGCAGGAGTTGAGAGGAACGGTGGTCCAACAGGGTGGTTCCAAAGTATTGATTCCGTTGAGTTTGAACGGCACGGATAAAGGAAAGAGACACGCGGCTCAAGCTTTAGCGAGAATTGCTATTACAATGAACCCGGAGGTTGCCTTCCCTGGACAGAGATCCTTAGAAGTTATCAGACCTCTGCTGTCTCTACTTCATATCGATTGCTCGGGTTTGGAGAACTTCGAAGCGTTGATGGCCTTGTGCAACATCGCCCAAATGTCGGAGAGCTCCAGGCAGCGCATCCTGAAAGAAGGCGGCCTCAGCAAAATAGAGCATTACATGTATGAAGATCACGAACATCTGTGTCGTGCCGCCATGCAGTGCATCACCAATTTAACAATGTCCGAACACGTGGTCGAGGTATACGAGGGCGACAACGACAGACTGAAATTCGTCACAGCCTTGATCCTAGATGAAGATTTGGAAACTTGCTTGGCAGCGTCCGGAGCGGTGGCCATTCTAACATCCAGCTCAAAGAAATGCTGTGAGAAGTTCTTCGAGTCTAACTCTTGGTTGGAGGCTCTCCAGTACACACTTTCCCATGCTAATAGCAATGTGCAATATCGAGGCGCGACAATTACACGCAATTTGATGGAAACGTCGAAAGAAGTTGCTAGCAAATTGATGGACACTGAATTAATGGAAGTGTTGATGGCCGTAACAAAGCTGGAAGTAGCAGAAAAGGCGAAGATCAAGGAAATTGCTAGTGGGTGCCTTAAAATGGCTGAAGAGTATGGTATCATTAGGAAGCCCAACGAGGGAATTGATCCCTTCAAGTTACAAGAAATCGACGAAGCAGATGAATAAATTGTACTTAATTTTCAAATTACACGTATAAAGTAATTATTTATATTTATAACTAATATTTATATAGTATATGCCGAGCATTATATTGAATTTTGTTAGTTTTATTTAATAAAATTTAAATCTTTTATTTTATTATTTATCTTAGAAGTAGTAAATATTGGTTTAGTTTTGAAAAAGAGGATCCAATAAAGTAATATAAAATTAAATAGTTAATGGCAAATGTGCAATTCAATAGCTCAATCAACGGAAATTAAGAATATTAATTATTATAGAGATTCTCAATATTGCATTAGATGGCGCTAAGAAATCATCGACGAAGGAGTTGCATAATGTTGGAATCAAATTGACATCAGTATTAGATCCACAGGTGTGCCAAAATTGGTCGGCGATCGGAACATGTATGCAATTTGCATGCACTCGCATTTAGTTTTGTGTTCAGTGTTGGTAGGAGAGGAAGTGCTATAAACTGCAGTCGTTCGTTTTTCTGGCTATGACATTTAGCGAAAAAAAGTTGAGTGTTTGTTAAAGGTTGTTACATTAGCGTTAAATATAGTTTGTACGAGGATCCTGTTATAGTAGCTGACAGTAAGTACAAAATATGTTTAAATATTTGTAGAAGCCGCTCGGCGAATTTGGTAGTTTAGTTGTGTGCAAATTTAGGTTATCGTTGGCCCTCTTCGGGCATTCGCACGAAAACGTTTTTCGACCCAATGATCAAGATATCCGTTGTCAAGGATGATGCAAGTCTTATTGGAATTGACCCTACTTATTAAATATTACTTAGGTGTATCCAATTGAGTGGTACATTTCTATTTTGGGAGCAATTTAAATGCCATTAACTGCATATTAATGATGTTTGTAAACCTCTTGTTTTTTTAATGCCTGAACCCATTAATTTCACGGTGAAACGAATTCACCCAAATTGTATGCTTACTGCAAATTAAAGTGTTACACTTATGTAAGTAATCTGCTGAATAATTTAGCACTGGACCTTCAAAGGTCCATACAATATATTTACTAAATTTCAGAGACTATGACTCTAAACTTAAGGAAATTGATCAGTTGTCTTCAATTATTGTAACTGATCTCTAATATCTAATACATAGGATGGTCCATGTTATCCGATTAAAAATTTAAACCTTCAAATATTAACCAATACAAATATTCAATTTAGCTGCACTTCTAAGCCTGTTAAGTGGTCAAGATAAGGAATGTAAATTGTGTTACAATCCAGTAAGAATGTATATATAAGTTTACACTTGTATGGTTTTTGGGGTATTCGAAAAATGTTTCAACTAAAAAAAGTGTCATCATAACTGTTCATTGTTAACCAAAAGCGAGTGTATAAAAAAGAGCCAAGACAATGCAATAGGAATGTGTGTGTGCTGTGATCGGCATTCATTAACATCGAAAATTGGTGACAATGACGATGCTGCGCGAAATAGAATGCATTACATTTTCGTTGAAGAATTCGGGAAGGTCGCATTAAAACCGAACACGAAGCTGCTTTGTCTAATTTAAGAGATACCACGACTATGTGGAATTCTAAGCGTTTTAGCGTAGGTCAAGCCGGATCGCAATTATCGCTTGTTGCGCTCTCAATTATTACATTACACATTTAAGGTCACAAGGCAAGATAGAAAAAGAAAAATGCGAACATCAGGCTATCTAGATAGCATTGGTATTCAATTAAATTAATGGAGCGAACACATCATCAAAAAATATAACTAATAAATAGGCCATTGTATAAGCGAATTTAAATCGATTATTTTAAATTCATGTATTTAAATGCTAATAACATTGATAAGGTCCTTTATAAAAAATGAAATCGGTTCAATGGAATTTATTTAAAAAAAAATAACAAATTAATGTGTAGCTAATTACGTGTGAACAAGTAATTATCTCAGTTCATATTGCAGCGCTAACAGTGGCTATTTGCATATAATTAACAATTAATGTGGGAATTAGTATCTGCTGCTAAACGAGAATCTGCGGTTTTCTTCGTAGATGGTTCGAATTGAAGCCTTTCATCCGTAAAAACGAAACCACTTTCTATTCACTATCCACTTGATTGTGGTGTTTCTGTTTTGTTTTAAACTGGTTGAGGAAGTGGATCCATAAGATACGATACGATCTTGTTGGATGGAGAATGCCAGGTACCGTACCAGCTTCTATTTTTGGATCAATCTATTTATTATCCTATAGGAATAAACATTCAACGCCAGGATAAGGATACGCACACAAAAAAAAATGTAACGAAACCTCTTCATATTCCTCTTGACATATTCATAAATTATGAATCAATTAAGAAGAAACGCATTAAAACAGACTTAATTTTAACAATCGTTGTAACATATTTATGAATATTAGAACAATATAAATTGAATGGTTAACAAATTTATAACAGTACTGCATTCTATATTTTTTGGCGCTTTATTTCGAATGCTCTTTTAATAACTTTTTGTATGAGTCAGCTCTTTCATTTTAACATTTTGATGTAAATATTAACATATTTGTTCGTAGCTGTACCTCGTCTTAATATAAGGTGACAGCCGTCATTTCGCGACTCGTAGGTTCAGAAATACCTATCTACATAATATTATTCAGAAACACAATTATAATCAAACACTATATAATTTTTAAAAATATCCGCTTATATTTGTTATTCAATATATTTATGTAATTGATAATAATGTGTTTTATGAATGACTTTCACCTAAATTATATGATATCAATTACTTTAAATGATTTATTATATATAAACACGTAATCTTATCTATCAATAGTTTATAGATTTATTGTTGTCAGAAGATATGTCGAAATTTAATTTATTACTAAACTATTATTTATTGTAATATGAAACAACATCATTTTATTTATTTTTTTTATTGATATCAGATATGTCTTCAAACAAAGTGCTATTAGTGTTCTCAAGCATTTGTTGACATAGTTTCATATGTATTTCCTAGATAACGTTCTGATTAGTTCTTAGACAAACTAACATTTATTTTTGTTAGTTTGTGATTGCAATTATTTCTATACTATGAATATTAATCTATTCTCACTTAATCCAGATTTATTTCAATACGCCCAAAACGTAACGGACTTATCATATTTAGTATGAACAATAGAAAGTTTTTTTGCTATTTTTAATTTAAATCATATATAATCTGATAAAAAGGTGGTCTCATTTGTGACTTTCTGTGTTTTATTTGCTTAATATTTTACTGAATGGTAAAATTTTATCTCGAAAAAAGAATCATTTTGAGAAACAATTAGTTTATTAATTATTGGTATTGAAATTATTGTAATTAGTAGTTCTTTTATTATATAGATTAAGGTGGAAGATGCAGGTTGACCTAAATGTTTTATTTATTTTGTTATAATGTTACTGAGGTTTGCGTAGAAACCGAGAAGATTGCTTCTAAAGCACTTATTTGTAATAATAATGAAAAAAAAACTTGGTTTATATAATAGGTTTGGTGCTGTGGTGAGTTGTAGTTTTGAATAATTGGAATGGGATTCGAGAAAGTAGTGTGATCGTGCGATGAGAAAGGCGGAGAGCAACAACGCCGTTGTGTGGCTATAACTACTACCTGCCTTTTGCCTCCTTTCGCGTGTTTCACTTTATTATTTTACCTTAATTGCATTATTTTCTGTTGCAATAATAGTCGCGCACAATTTCGTTTTAATGCTGCTTTTTTCATCATCTTTAGATTTTACCGTTCCCAAACTGTTTCTCGGTATTATTGTCGCTGTACGAGAATAAAACGATGCCGTATTTCAATTTGTTATCTTACAAATTGGAAAATTTGTTTCAGAACTACAAAAACTAGTTAAATGTTTGCATTGTTCTTTATTACATTTCTATTGAACAATCGAATTGTAAACACTAGTTATTTTGTATTTATTTTCAAATGCAGACACTAAATTCTTTAGGTCATTGAAATCTTATCACAGCTTTCAAACAAGTTTTCGTGAAATATGTATATTTGGTTCATGTTTCATTCATTTTTATTTAAACTAAGTCGAGACGATTTATCTTTAAACATTTTGAAAGAATTTGTAAAGATAACTTTTTACAACGATGCTTTTTTTGTCTCCCGTTGTCGATAAGGTAATCTGAAGGTTGATATATCCTTCAAATGTTTGGGGATTTAAATGCCTGGCATTTAACATAATCTTCCCTTTAAGAAAGTGACATAAATGGGTCGTAAAAACTAACAAATATGAGAAAACTGAGCGTTTCTCCAAAAACGTCTTATTGTCCTATGCAGATGTTTCAAGTGCTGATAGGGGTTGTTTACTGTTTATGTAAACTTTCCATAATGTACTTATTAATACACAGTAAACATAGTACTTATTAACACATATATCAATAATTGATAATTAACTGGTTAGCCACAACAAAGGAATATTAAAAGCAAGTATTCTTTAATAAGTTTATTAATTAATCGAATATATTCTCATGAGATATGATCAATTAAGATCAGTGTTTTTCTTATGAAGTATAATCTATATTCCTTGTTAATTTGGGGTGTCCAGGTATACCTCCACTTATCTGCGTTTTAAGTACTTAATTTTATCTTTTCTTATTGGGGTTCTGCAGACTCATACTAGCTCAATTGAGGAGTGCTCTAAGATAGATTTTCATAAGAATAATTCTTTGGGAAACTTTGTATTTTTTGCTATGAAAATACTGGTTTGAATACGTAGAAGACGATGTTGTAAATATTTTCAAATCTTAGGAATAGTAAACAAGATGTTTTCTAAAATTAAATAGACTTACATAAATCGAATGAGATACATTTGCGCAACAGATTGTATAAGAAAAAGAAAGCGTTTTCGATTGTGTTAATTATTTTTTTTTTTTTATAATCGTCATGGTAACAGGAAATAATTTGGATGTTAAATCCTTGCCAACGAGATCATTTATTTTTGTTATTTTAATTTAAAATTAATATAAATATCTGTTGTGCATTTGAGTGTCGATTTGATTGATTTGGAAAGTTAAACATTACATGTGCTGTTGATGAATGGGTAATAAAAGAAATAATTGTCAATTCGAGATAATTATATTGTTATATTACATATTCTGGTTACATTCTCTAGAAAAGTATTTTATAAAAAAGTCAATTATAACAAGAAATGGAAGTACATTTTTGTTGGAGGTTTATAATGCACATATGTAAAAAACAACTATTAGTGTAATTTTTTTATCAAAATGTTGCTTATATCGATAATTTTCATAAAAAAATTAATATTACAAAAATTGACTAATATAATTATTTTGGAAATAGGACTTCGAGATTTCGGTTAATAACTAAATTATGTTTATTATTATTTTGTAAACAAAATATTGACCTATCATAATTCTTTTGAATAAACAAACAACTTAATAATGCTGTCTTTAATAGGTGATAAATTATTCTGATAGTTGTATTTTTAGCGCTTTGGTAACGATGTCGCACTTGAATGGATTTATGGCCTTTCGAGCGGGTCTGGACTGTAGAAGCAAAGCGGAAAAACGGTTCGGAATGTAAAAGTGCAGCAGTAGTATTTTGGTAACGTTGCCGGTCGATGAACGTCTTGTTCGCCTTCAAATAGGAGCGAAGAAAGCGAAACGCGAAAGTTTTTTTGTGTATTATTGTCGTGTGTTGATCCTTTTTTAAATTTTATACCGCTACTGTTAAGTAACTCAAATTTTGTCGGTGAAATTTGTCGAATGTTTATTGCCCAATAATGGTAGCTGAGGTAAATTGATTATATAAAAGTTTATTTCTAAATCACTATAGTTTTGTAATACATTAAATAAATTTTTATTTAAAAAAAAGCACACAATATTAACGAATGTGTACAATCATTTTAATTTACCCAGAAATTCATACAATTTATTGAAGATAAAACAATTGCTGACTATTGTGAATGAATATTATCAACATTATTTTTATTTATTTTAAGATAGTGTTTGCATCCGCCTTAGTCCTTGTTGAAATTTCTTGTATAAATAGATGATATTTGTTTACGTTTTATTTCTATAATCAAGAACAAAGTGCATGCATATACTCCAATCAATATAAATATTGAACAATTGCAATGAAAATATTTATATTTATCATAAACACACGTATCCGACTAGTCATACAGCAGAGTTAGATTTCAGCATGTAAAATGAAACTTTTCGCATTGCTATTTCTTCCACATTACACTATACAAAACAAAAGAGTAATGTTACTGTGGTTACAATTGTTTTTATTAATTTATACACGTAAATATTGCTATGTACGCATGTAATTATTTAAAAATACTCATAATAAAGAAAATAAATATCTGGATTTTATAAAATTCGTAATATGAAGTGATCTTATAAATTGTTGTCTCTAACCATTAAGTTTGGGTACCACTGAGGACAATGAGCTATATACCAATATGCAGAATAGGCAGTGACCGTTTGTAACGTTTCTTCGTTTTTTCAACTGATAACTAAACTGCAGAATAGACAGATCTGTGCATAGTCAGATGAATCTTAAATCTATCAAGTAACAAATTTGTTATGTAAAACCAAACGAATTTCATTAAATTTCCAACAACTGAGACTCCACAACGACAACAGAAGAATATATCCCACAGTGTCCAGAAAATCATCACTGGGACACGACACAATATTCAACATTATGTAAATTGTAAAGCTACATGGGATATCACATTGATTTGTATATTTTAAATATTGTAAAATATAAAAAAAAACAAATTATAATTGAAAGCAAATGAGGTTGAACAACCTTTGGTCAATAAATTAAATCGATATTCAAGAAAATCAAGGTGTTTTTAAATATTTTGAATATTAGATTTTATAATTTATAGATTGACCGTATTCAATCTGTCTATGAAGTATATTTTGCTTTCTTTCTATTATTTTCGTTGTGCGTTAAACGTGCATTTCCGGGACTTTTCGGAAACTGTGTTAATGACGCGTCTAATTAGGCTCGTTCATAGTTGTTCCGTGAAGTAAAATAACAGACGACCTCCATTATTCTTTTATCTGTCAACAAGACATTTATTTTAACTTTCACATTATTCTTCGCTTTAAATACTATTTATCATTTTTGTTTTTTGTATTAACTAATTTATAGTTATATTTTTGTGCCATCGATTCCTATGGTCGTCAGCCAGACATTATTGAATACATTTTGTATATTTTGAGCTATATAACTTTGAACCTATTTTGAACATTTAATATATTTTATATAACTCATCTGGCTTCTCATTGAATCTTATTATAAGTATTCTTTAGTAATATAAAAGGAAATTTTAATTTTTCTTTTTAAATTGAGAAATTTTAATTTATATGTTTTATTTTGCAGTCTTCCGCCATGGAGAAGAATTTGCGAGCAGAAACGATCGCAGGCGTCCGCGCCTGCCTGAATTCCGTGAAAGGAAAGCTGGAGCTCAAGGATCTGGCAAACGATTATAAAAAGCTGATGGGTTGCCCGATTCCGTTCCACAAAATGGGATATTCCTCGTTGGAAGAGTTTTTGCGGAACGAACAATCGTTGATAGTCACAGGCGGTCCAACTGGACAAATCTTTATAGATGCAAAAGGGACAGAAGCCAGCGCTCACATCACCGAAATGGTTGCAAAGCAGAGGCCTAGCAAGAAGAAAACCATCCGGTAATTGTTGAATTTAATCTACATTTTATGTTGTACTAAGTAACGTGTTGAATTCGCAGGTTGCCTCCACCGAATAGAAATAGAAACTACGTTAATTATCAGGCGCAGGCACCAAACAAATGGCGGCCAAAGAATATTAGCAACAAGTGGAACACATCTTTCACTAATCCACTACGACAAGCAGCAATCAACCACAATCAGGTCGTGAAAATAAATCCGGTGAAACAGCAGGCGCCCGCCGTCGGAGGACCTGCTCGCATCTCCCCCGATCAACACATGAAACAAATTAACAATAACAGCAATAAGAATAATAACAATCACAACTTCTCACAAAAGGATGTATTCAAAATATCGTCGGAGGGTTTCACGAAAAACCGCAACTTCCGCGATTCTAGTCACGAGAACGAGAGGAATACTCATTCGGCCTTTACGAACGGACAGAAGGTTCCGCCGAAGACGCCGCCACCGACATCCAATCGGCCTCCTTCTCTATTGCAGAAGCGCACTCAATCTATCCACAATGATATTAAAGAAAACCAAAAGACTGACCACCGACCCGCAGCGGAACAGAAATTCCACGTTTCCGGAGATCCTGTTCGGGATCTGCACGCTTTCGCGAAACAACGTAATCTGAACGAACCGATAATCAAAGTTATAACACGACAAACGAAACCACACAAACCCATCTTTTACGATTGTCAAGTCAAAGTAAGTAAAACCTTGTATATGTTTATTGCTTAAATTGTCAATATATTAGATATAGTATGAATTTATGAGTTATTCCTAGTTTTAAATTGATGATTGTGTTTCAGATTGACAACTCTAGCTTCTCAAGTTACCCCCATGACTTCAAGGATGAGTTCTCCGCCAAACAGTACGCTTCCAAATTGGCGTTGGACGCTCTGAATCATAAATTTGGCACTATAAAGAAGCGTGAGTCGTTGCTGCTTTCGAACGAGACCGACGTCTTAACGAGGATTCCACCTCTGGTCATGAAACATTACCACGGTATTTGGAGCTGGCAACTGGAGGCGGATTACAAGGATCAATACAATGAATTGTTACCTTTGAACTGGCTCGAGGTCATCGACAGTAGTCAGACAATCTCCGTCGAGGCTTTCGGCGATAAATACGTGCTGAGATACTGTAACCCGGAGGATGTAAGTATGGTGGCTTTGTTGTTAGCTTTTCATTTTAGCTCGACTGGTTGTAACTCGCTTGTTTTTGCACTAATATACTTAGGTTTGGTGTTTTGTTTGTTTCTTTCTCTTTTCGAACACATTAGCTTTTGCAGAAAGGCAAGATGTCCTCTCTGCCATTATCCTACGAAGTTTCTATACCCACCAGCTACGTGGAATTCGTCGATCAAGGCCTCCTTCTAGTGGAAGTTACATGCGCCGTCTCCACTAAGGAAGTGTGGTGCAGGCAAATACAAACGCAGGAATATGTTAGTGAAAAAGTATATTTTTTTGTATTTCGTTTACCAATGATCGTATTTTTAGGAAGCGTTCCTTGCCATGAACACCCAAATGGAGAGCGTCTATAATAAAGAGAATGGCAGTTTGTCTGCTACCTCGGTGATTATTGGGAATTATTATGTAGCTTGGATTGACAACTTTTGGTATAGAGTGCGTGTTCTGGAATGTGACGATAACGACAACATTCAATGTTTGTTGGTTGATACTGGTGACGACCAGAAGGTACCTAAAAAGCACATGTTCCATCTTGAGCTTCAATTTGCCAAACGACAAGCACAGGTAACGAAATTCACTGAAGTTAAAAGTTCTTTAAGAAAATTAATTATTATCTCGTAGGCTTTTATATGTCGTCTAGCTGGGCTAGAAGAATTATATGAGGTTTCTGTGGCTTCCGAAACCCTTCAAAAACTAGAGGGAAGAACGTTTCAACTAGAACCTTGCTTGGAAGAAGGTGAACACGGTGAGTGCATCATATAAATTTATTGATAAAATTTAATGTATATATCCAATTTCAGCGAAATACGATCCAATTCGTGTCGTCATGTACGATATTGAATCTGGCGTTAGTATAAATGACGAGCTTATAAGTTTAATATCGATCGAAAATGCTCAACCCGTTTTGGACGAGGTAATACTAATTAATATATTGAATTTGATGGATAATAACGGTAAATGTTTCCAGGCCTCCCCGAACGAGGTGTTCATCAGTTACGCAGACGTTGAAGGCAATATATACCTTCAGATTCATTCTAAGGGATACGGCATGCTACTGAAGTTGATCAAAGATTTGGAGTCAAGTTTCCTGGAGGATCGTTCCCTGCTCTCGTCCGCCGAGGCTACGGTGACATCGAAAAATAGCGCAGGGCGTCTGTACTTCTACAAGAATCCCGAAGACAAGCAATACTGCAGGATCAAGATTCTGGAGTGGTCGCCGAACGGGCAACTGTATGCACAGATTTATTACGTCGACTACGGTTTAACGAGTGTCATCAAGATGAGCGAATCCAAATTATATCTTCTGGATGACTTGAGTAGTGTCGTCAGTAAATTCCCGGAACAAGCGTTGAAGGTGCGCCTGGATTTAGAGAAAATCCCTAGCGATTTTATAAAGATTTTCGATGCGCTGGTACCTAGGAACATCGGGGTCCTCCTTCGATGCGTTGGCAAAGACAAGGATCAAATTATGCGCGTGAAACTCTTTGTACGCGTAGCTAACGCTGGACTCGTTTCTGTCACTGAAAGCATAAACATCGAGTTGCACAATAGGTAATGCGTCCATTAATTATATAAAATCGTGCTAAAGATTCTTATTTATTTTTTATAGAGAACAATCTAATCAGAAATTAGAAAAATTTGAGAAAATTATATCTTTGAATATGGAAGTACCGAAGGGCGTACCTTCGAGTGGAAATCTCAAATCACCACCTTTGCCCATGATTGGAAAATATTATGACATAAGAGTTCCGACTGCTGTGAACCCGTGGAACTTCTTCGTAAGTTTTTTTTAAACAAAATTAACGTTATATAATTAATTTATTTGTCCAGGTTCAACCCCACGATTCCACAGAAAGTTTGAACAAGTTGATGACCAAGCTGCAAATAGCTTGCAAAGATATTCACTATGGCTCTTTGAGATTGGAAGATGTTATTCCGGGAAAAATTTACGCTTCAAAATATGGTGGTGATGGAAAATGGTACAGGTTAGTGTTTTCTAAATACCTGCTTCGAATAATTCATTTTCTACCCAAAAAAATTCTTTTTCAGAACAAGTGTAATGAAAGTTATACATCACGGTTCAATCTCTGTTTTCTATTGTGACTTTGGTTATTATGCCAATCTGAGTCTTCAGCAATTAGTTCCTCTCAAACCGGAATTTCTGAAATTGCCGTATCAAGCAATTAAAGCAAAGTTGTCTGGTGAGTGTATTATTATGAATGATGTTTAGATAGGTGTTTTTAATGCGTTTCCCTTTATTTGTAGGTATCAAACCGAAGCAGGCCAAATGGACTATGGACGATTGCAACTTCTTTCAGAATGAAGTTTGCAGCAAATCGTTCGTGTCGGTGCTGACGTCCGTAGAGAAAGACGAGTTATACCGATGCGATACCATTCTTGGTCTAAAGTTGATAGACACTTCCACGGAAGTCGACATCTACATAGAGGATCAACTCATCAAGAAGGGAATCGCCGTCAAGATATAAAATTCTACTGAAACTTCCTATTTGCAAACAGTGACTAGTGCCAATTGTTTGGTCTTATGACATATATTTTATTATATTAATGGAATGCTACTAGGAGACGAAAAGTACACGTTTTGCTCAAAAATCCTCAAAGAAAGGGAACCAATAATGTGGCAAAACCAATGTCTATATGTTTTTTTTTGTTTGTTGAGATTCCATTTTATATTTATAATTAAGAATATTTATTTTTGGTTAAGTGTTTTTATATTTTTTTTATAGATTTATATACTTATATAAAAACAAGGTATGGAATTACTTTCTTAATAAGAATTATTATTGTTTTTATTTCGATATTTAAAAATATAATATATTTGTTGTTATTCTTTGACAAAGAAAAAAGAAAGTGAAAAATTATATATACAAAAAAAACACTTATTGTATTTGTCATAAAAATATAATATAGCTTTTTTTTTAAATATATTATATAACGTGTTGCGATAGTTGCAATTTTCTGTAATAATTGCACGCATTTTTTTTACATGTATAACTAGACAATGATAGTCACAATTAATGAATTATGTTTAATGAATAAGTGATAGCAATACCCGGATTTTTTAGAAGTTTTTTGAATAGAAGTGCCTTCACACGTTCCATCTCAATGATTACAATTACTTATGTTTATTTGTATTTTCACAATTAATCACCTATATGTTTATCGTATCGTAAATACTGGGATGATGAATATTAATAACCGAAGTCGCTCTGGAATTCCGCTGTTAACTAAAGTAAGCTGTGAATGGAAATAAATTTCAATTGTTTTCAAACGTATTTAGATTCTACTACTCAATTCATTTCTGTTCAGTTCGAATATTGCATCTGCTTGTAATCTTATGACGAAATTATCATAACTATTGTATTTTTTTTGTTGTATTTGACCATATATTTCATTCACAGAGAGAGATTGAGAGACATATATAAAAGTTGAATTATATTTATTTAAATTTACAAGATTGTTTTATTTTTCTTTAAATACTGAATATTCACTTTTGGTTATCCAAACGTAAATATTCATACCGTTTAACAGAAATATTATTCGGTTAAGACAAAAGCTAGATTTTGTTGAAACTCAAATTGTAAAATTTATTACTACTTACTAACAGTATTGATAAAATGTAACGAATAAAAGTACTATATTTTTTATAATATATTCAGTTATTGTACGTATAATAAATTGTATCAATTATTAGAGGTTTATTGAAATTTATAACCTTTTCAGAAATGTTTTTTGCGACTTAACAATGTTTGTACTGTTCTAAATCTTTTACTTATAATATAATAACAATAATTAGATTATCTGTTTGTTCTTCTTAACATTCTTCAAATAGTTTCCATTCTAAGTCTTTACATTTAAGGCTACTTCAAAATACTTTCGATTAATTCTAAATAATCGAAATGAAATTAGTTTACTTAATAACAATAAATTCATTTAAACAAAGCTACAATTCTTTAACATAGCAATTGTGGTAAAGCGTCTCCGCATTTAGCCGAAATCTTCAAATCCACTAAATGATCCGCACGCGTGGCTCCGATATTGACGACACAAATCTCTTTGGATTCTTCAACGGCTTGTAGGATAATCCTGTAGCTGGAAAATACTGTTAAGCTGGAGCCTAAAACCAAAAGACCGCCGCATTCTTCAACAGAGGATTTAACCTTCTCGACTCTCTCCTTAGGCACGTTATCTCCGAAGAACACGATATCTGGCTTCAAGATGCCTCCACAGGATTCGCAGAAAGGAGGTCTAAATTTATCGACCATTTCCTGAAACGAAAAATAAACATTATTTTTTTTATGAAAACTGCAGGTTACTTAATTTGTATTTATACTTGTGAGATTTCCACATCACCGTCAGGTCTCATTGCCGATTGAATATTCTCAAATGTATCATTGGTTTCTTCCAGTTCTGTTTGGATCTTGTGTCTATCGTAAAATGTCCCACACTGCATGCAGTGTACGCGATAAGCGCTCCCGTGAAGTTCAATTACATTCGTGGATCCAGCTTTTGTGTGTAAACTGTCCACGTTTTGCGTTACTATGCAGGAAACTTTCCCAACGTCCTGTAACTGTTGAATCGCTTCGTGCGTGCCGTTCGGTTGGCTGCTGGAGAAACGCGGCCAGCCCACATAGTTTCTGGCCCAATAGCGACGTCGCGTTGTCGCCGATCTGACGAACTCCTGGTACTGGATTGGTCGGTGGTTGGATCGAGCGTATAGACCTACCTTCTCCGATCGGTAATCGGGGATACCTATCTAACATCAACCTCATTAGTTCCAATTTGTAATTAAAATCGTTTTTATACAATAGTTAATACCTGATTCTGTTGATATTCCAGCACCTGTTAGCACCAATATGTTCTTGTGGTTTTCGACGAAATCGCGTAACAGTTTCAAATCTCTTTCGTTGACGGGCGAATGTTTCGGTACAAAGTTTGGTTTCAGCGAATGCACACCTCTTATAATTTGTTGAAACACAGTAACACTAGCCATTACAAAAACAAAACAATTGTACTAAGTTTATAACCTAAAACTGTTTATATAACATCATGTTTTACAATTTGCCTATATCTCTATACGCAACATTTGAAGCAAAACTCTATAGTTCTTGACCTCTGGGCGAAGAATTTAAAACTTTAACAGTTTCATGAAAAAAAAGCTATATTTCTATAACTTACTAAAATGTATAGAAACACGTTCTTGAGTATATTCATATCGTACTTTCGTAAAATCTTTATACATTTTTAGGAAATTAGATTAAGTTTGTACATAATTTAGAAATAAAATGTATTTGAATATTTAATAAAAGAAAGTATCATTTTTAATCTCAATGGATTAAGATTCAATAGCACATTTAGTTAAGTATTAAACAAATATTCATACGTTTACATAATGGAGTTACTTACGTATAACTAGCGATGATTTTATACTTGAAGATGAGATTTGCATTATATAAAGTGGGTGAAAATGAGTTGGAATTAAGAAAATAAAACATCATTGAATTACATTGATACATTTATTGTACTTATTTTGAAACTTATATATTTATATAATATATATTATAATATATGGGACAGACGGCTCCGAGATGGACAGAACCGAAAGAAACAAAACGCAATGAAAATAATTATCCACCGGAAGACCACCGCGTCCCGAATTTACAATAATGACGTTTATGCTTTAAAATTTCTTTTTCATTTCAATAATAGTTTGTTATTTTTTACATTATTTTTAAGTTCTCATATTATTCATCTCTCTTTGTTTGTTTGTTTTTTTTTTTACAAATAATGGTCCATTCTACTATCACAGTTTTCAAATAATATTTTTAAAATAAAATCAATAATATATATATAAAATAAAAATATCGCGCGAATCGGCGCAACAAATAATAATAAAAAAAATAATAATAAAATAAAAGGTGTTTAAATATAGTAACAATTCCTGTCAGAGCGTTGTGCACAAAACGAAATCCAATTAAAATTACAATCTGTTTTGGCAACGCACACAGAATGTACATATATACAATATTTTACATATAGATATTTTTTTTACACACATTAAAACATTCATTGAAAAATTGTGTACTGATGTAGGGCTGCAAGACACGTCTAATCTCCAGTCAGAGGTTGTTGTTGTTGTTGTTTTTTTTGTTCTTTTCAAATTAATTTCAATATTAAATATGTGATGTCAGGTGCATTCATTCTAAAGATACGGGGGGTAGTGGTGACGGTTTTTGGTCTACGCCTAATCATTAAGTGTTTGTCGTGCTTGGATATTGGAACATGGTGCCAGTTGTGAGTCCGGCTGACCGAATAGCGGGTTTGGGTGGCAATTTTGGGGTCGACTGGCCGGAACTCGAATCACTCAAAAGTCGGGGTGAAATACTAGGTGGTTGGGGTGGCAAGCTGGAATCAAACAACATCAAACGAACAATTAATCATACGACCAAAATAGACGACGAACATATTTTAGAAACAAACATCAATTCAATTACACGCTTAATGAACATTTTTTGTAGGTTGTCTACCGCCGTCCGCTTCAGATCTGCTTCTCAGCAAAACCCTAATATATTCAATAAAAACGTTACATATACAGATTATGTTATTATATTTGGAATGGCTTTCTTATAAATTATTAAACAAATCACTGTTTGTTATTTTCTAAAGAAAGTGAGCCATTTCAGATGTATTATATTATATGATTTTGTTTCTTACCTTGTCCCTCCATTGTATGTTTGGTTGAGCGACCTAACAGGAGCATGAGGATGGATGTTGGAGTGACGTCTAATGTGTAACTGTGAAGTATGCGTAGGATGAAGACGAGGCGAAGTACCAGTAGATCCGAAGGTGAGAGTGTGGTGAGCATTCGGAGAAGCACCAGGTTCCCTGCGTGGCGGCAACGGTGGCGGCGAACATTCCCTCGGAGGTAACTGCGGTGCATCTGGAGCCTGTTTAATCTGAAATAAATTGAAGATTTAGAATTAGATTTAGAATAGAATTTGTTAACATGCGAACAACAATACCTTTAGATTGTGAGGGCCATAGTGCGGAACCTTGGGTGAAACCTGCTGAGGAGAATTGATTTCGGGACTATCACGACGTCTGCGTGGCGGTAACGGTGGCGGCGTTGATGATAAAACGTGAGGACTGTGAGGTTCGGGAAGGGCGTGCGGACCAGGAGATGCTGGGCTGTGAGGGCCTGGACTGCTCGGCGCCGTTACCGTGAAGTGCTGCGGGTTGTATCGATGAGGAGTTGGAGGCAATGCGGGTTCTGGTCTGAGCGGGATCGGCTGGGCCCTAAATGCAGACGTCGTCGAGCTAACGCTCGGACTACGACTATGTCCTTGCCACCAACTCATCAATGAAGTCGTAGAAGTCGCAGGCGATGCCGGACTGAGTGTTGGACTGTTCTGTCCAGTAGGTATATGGACTTGGGCGAAAACGCTAAATTCGCTATCGTTCTTTGCGGGTTCTTCCGGCACCTTTTTAACTTCTTCTTCGATCTTTGGCACTGGGTGCGTGTTGAACACCGTGTTCGTGGATGTTACACTAGTACGAGACTGCTTCGCTTTCGTGCTGGGACTTTTCAGCGAAAGCTGAGGCCACTTCCTAGGGAACTTTGGAACTTGTTTGCAGCCTCTTGGTTCAATTTCGATACTCTTGTTAAACAAGTAATTGCTAATATCGGTGTCGCTCATATCACCAAACGGATTCAACGTCTCCAAGAAATGCTAAAACATTAAATAAAATCATTCGAAACTTGAATAAAGATCCCAAGTTAAAATGTATCAAGTATAGATAAATAATAATTATTTAATGAAATATTCACTAGCAAAAAAAATAAACTCACCTTGATTTTTGGTTCAACGTTATAGCAGTATGGTTGATTTTGATATTGCTGGATTTCTCCAGTGATTTCGGCAACCTTCCTACGCTTGAAGAAGTTAATGAGCTGCGTGTTCGGCAGGAAATCCGGATTTCCTTCTTCAATATGCAGGATGTTCGTTAAATACATGCCCAGAAACGGTACGCACGGAGGATTTATGGAGCGCAATTTCTCCTGGTACTTCTTAAAATGGTCATCAGCACCGCGGCATTCCTCCAGCACTTTCCGATTATTTTGCGTTATTGCCTGTACACAATTAAGAGACATTAGATACAAATTAAATATCTATTATAAGTAACACAAACCTGAAACGTGCACCTCAGTCGGAAAACTGATGCTGAACCCATAGCGCTGGCAATCGCAAGCACCCCATTGAAATTGTTCAACTCGTCCAGATGCGTCATAATCTCTATTACCCTGTTAACAATTGCACAGCGTTCTTCAAAGTTCTCTGCCTCGACGATATTCTTCTCGTACCACCTAGTTATCTACAAAAACAAATCAATAAACTCATGCAATCACAGATAATTCAATGTGCTTACGTTTGTGGTGTGTTTGATCATTTTCAGAAGGTTTGGACTAGTTTTATCTTTATTTTTTTTAGTCCACACGGACCCGACTAGCTCGGACGGTTTGATTGTTCTGTAGAGATCAAACTCGAGAATGGTAAGTTGCCGAGCCAATTCGACAGGGTGCAGCGTGAGGAGAGCAAATTCATCTTCGTTCTTCGTTAGATGCCATTCGATGGGCGGCGGTTGATCATCGAAGGCAAACTTAATCATGCGCTGGGCATCTGGCTTCTTCCTCTGCAAGATCTTCAACACACTGTCCACCCACTTGCGCATGCTTTTACCATCAACCGAATTGAGGAAAGCGTGTAGACTGTCCAGCAAAGCCTGGTCCCTTTCAAAGTCATAGAAATGATGATCGACCCAATGTCTTAACACATTTAACACCCTGAATTGCACCGGTTGACAATACTCTTTCCGATAGCGCTTCCAATCCTCGCGTTGCGAATTCTTCTGCATCTTATCGGTATCGTTAGGATCCTGTTCGTACACCAGAGACGGTTTCGGTATATTAAAACGTTCTTTGAGTAGTTCGAGCAATTCGGCAGGAGCGCAGAACGACCTGTAAGTGGTAAGAAATGTGCGGACGAACTTAGGATCCGCATATATGTGGTAAGTTAGCCGTTCAACTAATTTATAGATCGTGGCTCCCTGAAACATAAATTAATGATGAGGTATTCGGTATAATTATACAATGCTATATTATTACTTTTATCAGAGGCACGCCGCCATTCTCCCTCTGTTCCAAAATTATATTATCTCGCGAGTCCGGTTCTGCAAATTTGTACATGTCAGGTGAAGGTAGTTTCAATGGATGCTTCCTCTCCATATCCGTGAGTATGCTATCCAGTATTCGCTCCAACATTGATCTACAATTATAGAATTAAATTTTACCCAGGTATATAGATTATGTGAAATTAACCTTGTATTCAGCATCACTAAATCGGCCATCCAAGAATTCTTGTCTTCTACGCTTTTAGCGCACAAGATGATTGGTTGTTGCATACGTGGCGATATTTCGAAAGCATTTCGATACTCTTCCGTGTCTTGATGATCTATGATTTCTACTTTGCGAATGAAGAATCGCTCCTTCAATTTACATTCGGGATGACTGGTGTGCACCGTACTCTGACGGCGCGAGTTAGGCTTGCAAAGAATTATCAAGCCGTCGAAAAGAAAGACGCGACGATTGGTTGGTCGTTTTCCGCCAGAACCTACCTTCATGAGTACATCCTCTGTAATTAATTCATCGTATTATATAAGAATTAAGAAATTGATTATTGATTACCTCGCACGAATTCATTGCAGCACTGTCCTATATCTTTGGAATCCCAATTTTCAACAATCTTCTCCAGCTCGTGAATCTTGTGTAAAGCTGCTTGTCGTCGCGCCCTCGCATGCATCTGCGTATTTCTCGGCTTCGAATGCGACATACAACGACCTGAATGACAAAGATAATAGGTGTCAACGTTGATTCATTAACTTTGTTTGGATGAACATAATACCTAGTTCACTTTGTAGCGGCTTCAGCAAACCTTCAACTTGTATCAACGTCTCTTTGTCTTCGTCGATTCCCGATAAACCCCTCAGCAACTTGATGTAATCCATGTACGTGAAACAATGGCGAATCGGGCCGAGCAACAATGCCGGCAAATAGTATTTCAGTGCCAGCTTCATGCCATGCCAGGCTGTGCTTAGGGCATTGTCGACGTCCGGCCTCGACAGCAGGTTGTTCAAGGTATCCCGACAAGTAGAAGACATCACCTCCTTTGCATACTTCTTGTAAACATCGAACTCGGCAGCCTCCGCCAACTCCTCGAAACAACTTCCGATGTACGGCATTTGCTCTTGAGCCATTTCCATTACATCTTCTAAGCTGCCCAACAGCGTGACCGTGAGTTCGTATATATCCATGATGTTGGAGAATATCACATCCAAATGTCGCTGATCGCTCGTCAATTTGATTATTTCCTCTCTGAACACTCGTATGAGCATGTGCAGTTCTCTCAGGTACTGTCGTTCGGAGGCCATCAGTTCACGAACGACCTCCTCGTAGGTAAGACTGGTGCGAGGAGCGGTCGACGGAGACGCAAGCGCCGAGCCCTCCGAAAGTGAATTTGAACCTCCACCTTCATCTTGATAAAACATATCCATCAAAGCCTGGAACACAACAGCATATCAAACAATTTGGTATATCAACGTGTTTCTTATAAATCGAAGAGCGAGCCACAGTAGAATCATCAGATAGGACATAGAATATGTGTACCAAGAGAAAGAAATATTATCAATAGGTGTGATTAAGAAAACATGATTTATCAGTGTGTAGAAAATAGAAATAGAAGAAAAACATATTACAAAACGTATACATCATAGACTAAGAATTAATTAAACGAAAACTATACAAAAAAAAGATTGAAAGATGGCAACATAAAACAAGCTCAGCATAGCGTTATTATTAATAAAGAAGTAAATGGAATTAAAAAAAAAGAAATGATTGAAAACCTGGAAAGTACTCCTTGTTCTTAACTTATATATCTATATTGATTCTTGTGTCTTCTAAAGATTGATAATTTTAATCTTGTATGCATTTCCTACATCATATTTATTAAAGTTTACTTTATTATGAATTTGTTTTTAAAAATAAATTCCAATATTAATGTGACTCATTATTTTTATAAACAAAAAGAAACATTTTTTGTAGGAAATGTAAAAAAATAAATTCCAAATACAAAAGTATTTGTGGTTATCAATAATCACATTGAAAATGTGTGGATAATAACATCGATTTTCATTAGAAATTCTATACTATTGAACTGCATGTATGTTCTACATACAGTGAAGTATGGATTTCGATTTAAATATGGATATTTATAGTTTCAATTAAATACGCTTTGAATTATTAGATACATTTGATGCCAAACAAAATGGACCTTTTCAACAAGTGAATTGAATAAGTTTCTTTATATTCGAGTATATCTTTCCGTGTTTTCTTTCTCTCCAAATTTAGAAACATGCATGAATTTTGTAGGAATTTCTGAAACAAGTATACATAACACAACAATAATAACAAAAAGAAATAAATGAAACAAACATAATTGAACGTTGGCTACCTACCATAGCTGTGGTCTGAGGCACGCGTGAAAGCAAAAGCAAGTTAAAAATGAGTCGCTAAGCATCGACGTTAAATTCACATTAATATAATAATAAACGATAAACCGTAAATAATTCTACACGACTTCAACAAAAAATGATGTTTAAACATAAATAATAATAATAATAACAACGAAAATGAACAAATATTATTATCTCGTTGGTTATTAATGTAGTGTAGTTATTAAACAATTATATCCAGATATCAAATCAGTTTTAATTTGCCCCGGTCGCGTTTTTTTTAACTTTGATTCGTTTTTGCGGATAGACTTATTACGTTATTTACCTTGTCGGCGTTCATGGAAATTTGAACGTCTTGGAATGTAATTTCAACATTTTTGAAATGTTTTACGTAATTCCCGGCCAACTTCAGAATATCCGCGGAAATGTATTCCAACACGGCCACGAGAAACAATGACACGCCTGAATCCACTTTGTAGAGCAACAGTTCCTGCAGAGGTATAACAAAGAATTAATAGATACTCGTGCTTCTGGCGCTAGCATTCGCCTCTTCCTCTCCGATTTTTCACGAACCTTTTGCAGGAGATTGTGAATTTTGTCCACGGGCAGAACCGATTTCTTTTTGCCCCTCTCCAGAGCTTCCTGCGCTTCCTTTAGAGCCCATTTGTCTATTGGTGTAGGAAAAGTGTTTCTAACTCTGTACTCCACATCCTGCAATCAAACACAAATAAATTAATGATATATCGTAATAATGATGAATACTTAAAGTTTATTTTCTTATGCTTTTTTATTACTACATTACAGTCTCTAAAAACAAAATCCATATAATACTTAAATTTTCATGTTTATTTTCTAACATATAATATTATTAAAGGAAACTAGTGTTGAAAAATAATAAAAATAGAAATTATATCATTTGTTGATAATATTTCATATAAATATAAAATAAATTGTTTTATTCATATTATTAAACAATTCTTTTGGAAACTCAATTTTTCATCATTTAGTGGATTTAGGATAAACCAAGGGCAAGGGTTATCAATCAATACTTATGTAATTAATAATTTATTCACAAAACCAATTATAGAAGTTTTACTCTATTTTCGAGTGAAAGGTAATTAGTTTCTTTCCAAATTGAAAACTGACATAAACTTGTATTGACTTTCAAATATTTCCATTTAGCTAATGCAAATTCACACCAATCATAATTTTACGTTGTCATTCCAATTGTGTTGTATTAATTGAGTGGAACAAATCTAAAACTTTTATTAATGTGAAAATATTCGTTATGTATAATTAAGATATTCAATTTTGATAAACGCATTCGAATGATCTTTAGAAGTTGTATGTAATCGTTATGTCGTCGTATTTTTGCAAATGTCAACTACAGTTTTATGTACTAATTTTTGTAATTGAACAAGCATGACTTTCAGAAAACTTAGTTGTAGTACGCACAAATGACGCCTTGAAGTAGATAAATTATTCTATATTGATAGAAATGTTGTTGCAATAATCATTTTATGCACGACGGAATACAAATAAACGTAAATCAACATTAGACACCCTTCTCAAGATTATATATGACAGGAAACATTAAGAGTAAAAGACAATAGCCTTGGTTTTGTATTGACAAATCGTTTTTTTTTAACAATTTTGTTAAATCCATTATTAAACAAGAAGCATCAAAAATAGAAATACAATTTAATTTAACATTAGTTTGTATTGAAATAATATTATTTTATTTGATTGTAGCTATACAATGTGAAAAAAAAATGTAAATTTACAATGGTGTAAAATATATTTTTAATATTCTCAGAAATAATCTTTTAATTTTATAGCTATAAGAAGAAAAAAAAACTAACCTGAAAATGAATTTCATCAAAACGTTTATAATTTATTTTAATTATGAATGGAATATATTTAAGTCTAAGTAGTATTTATTTAATAAAATGGGTAAATAAACAGAATCAAATGTAAAATAATTAGATGTTGTTTTTATTTGAATTAATGTTCATTGATATGATTTGATTGCAGTGCTGATAATATGGTATGATCATATGGTTTTGTTAATTGAATAAAGTTGTGTGGATTAGATAAATGAAGATGTTTCTCTGCTACTTATAGAAGCACTTACTTGAACTGTGTGCGGGCTAGGTTTGGCACAAAGAAGAGCTAGTAACCTGAGACACAATTGTTCGACATATTCCAGAGCTTCCTCTCTAGCACCCAGCGAAGGATGCACTTGTTCCAAGACCTAAATAAATAAGAAAGAACGTTTACAGTTGATGAAAGAAAGAAAATGGATGTGAGAGGGTTTTTAAATGAAGGTGGCTGTGTTGGGGAGAAAATTGCATTTGCACTAGTACTAACTCGCTTTAGGGCTGTCATCAGGAGGCCTTTCCATTTTGGCGAGTTCTCCTCGCAGATGAAGTCGTAAAGGTCTCCGCCAGCGTTCACCGTATTCATGGTCACTTCGTCTTAGGGTTGGCATCCGAATTCAGGAGAAATCCTGCTCGCTCAGAGCGCCAGCAACAAAAACAACAGAGCGCGCATCGCCATATTCTGTATTACTTGGATCTTCACCCGATCCGGTATGCAAGGATAAATAGGGAGCACCACTCCGTCGCCCCGTGGCTTCCTTCGTGAAGGTGTTCTAGTCGCGGGATGCAGGAGAACCAGTAAGCAGTCTGTTTCTTCCTCCTTCTTCTCACGTTGGATTAAACATCTCGCAACCACTTTAGTCCGGCTGTTCGGGTCGAAACATCTTCACTGCGACCGCCACGAGCCAGCACGTTTCCACACAACAGAAGCACAACCCCTGATCCTTTCGTCCAATTTGATTTTCGCTGCCTGCCCCGTTCCTCCTACTCGCTTGTCCAGTTCCTTGTTATGTTTTTCTCTTCTTCTTCCTCTCCTTTTTTCCGTCCTTTATTATTCTCCACCGAAAAATCCTCCTCAGTTGGCGTCCGCCATATTGCGTGAAACAACTGTCTGTCGCCCTTCGGTCTCTCGCTCCCACTCCTGCGGCTCGACCATATATTCATCACTTTCTCAAACCCACCCTACTCCCTCCACGCGAACTCTTTCAACTCATAGAAATCAAAATTATGGTTATCTCCGTCGCACAAAGTATGCGTAAGCACGAGCAGGGCCTCCGTCGAAGCTCATGCGCCATTCCCTTAATCGATAACGCACACTCTTTCTCTATTCTTCTGTTCTACAAATAACAACGATTTGAATATTCAAATTTACAAAAGAGCGAGATATAAATAAGAACAAAATAGACAAAAGATGATGATGATAATACCACTGCAGCTCATATCATATAGTTTTCCAGTCCCTTCTGTACTTATTTACCATTCGCAGATAACCTAGCTTAAATCCTCCCCGTTTATCATTGTTACAGGTATATTTAATCCATTAATACAAGCTGTTATTGTTTTTGACTTATGACCTTCTGCTCACCGCACGTAGATGGCGCTACATGTGACATCGACTACCCCTAAAGATATTTTGGTTGCATACGCATTATATACCAATTAATTGTATTATACAGTAAGTTCTCGACTTACGACAAAACGAATTCATAGAAAATGTATGAATTTATTACAGATTTCCTCAAATATATTGCTCTTGCACAAAAATGAGAAATAAAATGTTATAATTTTATTTTTGTATGAAATTCGACTTATGTCTGTACTAAAGTCTGTCGAATGTCGAGAAGTGACTGTACAATTGAAAATAAAGTAAGATTAACACGGAAGACATAAAAGTACAAAATATTCACAAAAACGTTGGGGTATTCTTTGTCCTTCATGTTACAGAAAACGACAGACATCTTTTCATTTTGAAACTAACAGAAGACAATATAATACATACAAAGGGTGTTTAACAAAGGGTTGTAATTAAACTGCAACCTAATTGTTTCTAACATACAAAGTTTGATGCGTTGACGTAAAGTGACAGCTGTCATCTCACGACCCATAAAACGCGGTTGAGAAACACTGCTATATACCTAAACTAGTGTAGATAATCAACTGAAGATCAACTGAATCGAATAAAATTACAATTGTTATTTAAATTTAAAATTTAAACCTAATGTATTATTAATAATTACTGTTTGTTTTGATATAGTTTGTTTATCATGAAAGACTTACAATATCAATTAAATTATTTTTCTTGCGTGTCCCTGTTAATTATTTAATTTGTCAGCTCTATAATAGATACGTTCTAAGTAATTCTTTAAAATGTCATGTGGAATTCTCAGATTCCGTCATTATCATATTATTACTAGTATTCACCATTGACATTTATTTGATTCTTACAATAGAAGAATTTAGGAACCACGCTTTTTATGTAATATTTAATACTTACGTTTATGTAAGAGTATAATGTAAATTTGCAGAAAATGCACGATTAGTTAAACAGAAGGTTAAAAGATAACAAAAGGCTTTATAAACATTAGTATTGTGTACGAAACGCAAAAACATATGCTGTTTTGTTTTGATTATCACTAACCTTTCCTATTAAGATTATTATTATCGTGGTTTCGTATATTTGGACATAATTTAATTATTATTTGTGAAGCTAATAGTGATTAATTGTCAATAGTTGATCGAGCTACATAAACAACATGAATTTCATCGAATATTCCATTGATAAATGATTCAAAGAAATATGCAACAAGCGTATATTTAAATTAAAAATGGTGCGAAGAGGAACACTTGTTATTATTTTGCAAACATCGACGTACTATTTGTCAGGTCAAAGATCAGAAGCGAATATTTCTTTTACGAAATAATGAGGTGCGCCTCGTTAGATTGATATCATGCATGGTTAGTAACGTAGAAGCAAAAAACAAACAAATAAACGCTTGTCACCAAGGTGGATTTGTTATTTTTAAATTAACGAGAAAACAGTAATCAATATTGTGATTTTATTGAAATATCTTCAATTTAATATTAAAATTTTGCATACATTTTATATATAAAGTTACAATCCCCTTCAGATAATTGGGTTTTGTATCGATGGATTTGTTTCGATGTTTGGTGCGTCTGCATGTGACGATTTTCTTTCGTTCGCTCCAATTCGCAATTTATTGAGTCATTCAAGTAGATTGAGCTCATCTTGAAGATGCTGAGATGCAATTATTGGATTTATATCCATCCGTTCCTAATACTACAGTATCATTAGAAAATATTGTAACATATTACATATGTATATATTTTTTCTGTAACAAGAAGCTAATACTTTTAAATATCTTCTTATATATTAAAGTAATTTAAAGAAAATATTAATAATTTAGTGAATTTATTAATTTAATGCTGTTAATTAACTTTAAACTAATAATTTTTTTGTGTATATAGTCTTAAAATTAAATTACGTACATTACAGAAAACTGGTTTAAAACTGTAGTGAACTTATAATGAACAAAAAATATTTTACGACTGATTTAATTATTTCCTCGAGTTCGCTAAAAGTTAAATAATGCAGTAACTCTCATAATTCGGTTAAATAGTTTCTGTTTAAGATTAGTCTATTAGTGACATTAAGTTTTTTTAAATATCTATTTTATTCTTCAATTCCTAAAACTAATGCAATCAATTGTTGTATTTGTTGATATATTTAAAAGTAAATATTTTCACTATACGAGTAAAAAATTTGGAACGGATTAAACTTGTTAAGCGAGGTTCCACTGTAATTATATAAAAAGTAGTTTATCGAGTGGAACAAAATATACAATTTGCTTAACCGCAATACTAACTAATTACATAAATAATCAACTACTTGTCAATTATGACATGACTACCATAGCATGTTTCGCAAACATACTGCTTGTAACTGTTGAATGATATCACTTTTTTTACTTTTTTTTTTAATGTGAAAGCAACAGTGTTGCTACAAACGTGGTCATAAGTGGACTAATCACTCAAAAAGTTCACCTTCCAACATCTATAGAAGTCCTGTTGAGGATGAAGGATAGCAAGATATATAGACTAATTTTAAATTTTATTAAAAACTCTGGCTGTGTTGTTTAAATGTGTTTATTCTGTTGTTTCATTTTTATGCTTTGTTACCCCTTATTAATCTTTTTTAACACTTATTATTTACCGATCCGAGGCCTTCCCACACTGTGATAAGAGCTGATAGGTCCCTGCTCGTGAAAAGTTTGTATAAATGTTGAATAATTTTATTTTTTGTTATTTTTATTATTTATAAATTTTTTGTATATTTATAAATTAGCAGGGTGATTCCGTGTAATTGTCTGTAGACATCTTAATTCACCTTTTTATTGTTATATTTTTTATTTTTTTGCTTGTTTATATGCTCTTTTCGTTTGTTTGTACTATATACTATGTGTTTATTTACTGTTTTATTCCTAGCATGACATTGACTGGCTATATACACTGTAAGGCAGCGTTTTCCAAACTGTGAGGCGTGAACTAGTCTAAGGGGAGGCGCGAATATTAGTAGCAGTGAGCAATTTTCCTAATATCTGCTAAAATATAGATACATTCCTGTGCTCTTATCCATATTGCTGTAATACGCGTTCAAAGTTGAAAAATTGAAATTAGAACATTCAAATAAGCAGTGTTTTTACATTTCATTGATTTACTCGAAAACTACAATAGATAGATTGAATCCAAAAGATGCATATGAAAGCTGAATGTTTGGGGCATGTAATTTTGGCTGTAATTCGTGTTCAAAGTTTCATTTCATTGATTTACTCGAAAAGTATAATAGATAGAATGAATCCATTCCTGTGCTCTTATCCATATTGCTGTAATGCGCGTTCCTTTTATGAAAGGGGAGGCGCCAAATGATTACATACTTTTGAGGGAGGCTTAGTAACTTCAAGTTTGGAAACCACTGCTGTAAGGTGTGCGCTAAGTACACTTGTAAAGTATCAGTAGAGAAATTTTCTAATAAACGTATAAATGTCAATACTGAAAAATATCAGAACCATTTTTTTGTTCTCGGAGACTCAAAATTATCAAAAATGTTTAAAGTAGTTTCCAAAACTTTGAAATTCTATTATTTTTGTCATTAAATCAACAATTATTTCACAAAGACATTCTTGGCATTCACAAAATCCGTATTTTAACTTATTCTTTCATGTAACAAAAAATATTTGCAGAGAACTATCGGCAAAGTTTAAATTGGTTGTTAATGGATGAAATCATAAAGTACTAAAATCATATGTATAATGTTGCAAAGAAGCAAATATGTTATTATTATTCAAAGATATTAGAAAGTTTGATTCTTTGTTAAGAAATGTATATAGTAAGGTTAAAGATTTGGATAATCAGAAAGAAAATACGTTGTTTTTTTTTTTAATTTGCTATATTCATATGCGATAAAACTATAAAATACATATTAGGTATAAATGCAAACAAAAAATAGGTATGTAATATATAAAAAAATACAATAAATAAATAATACTGAACGTAATACGTACACAAAATATATATAAAAAAATCGAGACGACACAATAAATAAATAATTAAATAAATAATAATAAATTAAAATTAATCTTATACATCTTAATTGAAAACGTTAAAACGAATAAAATATAATTACTTTAGCATTAAGGAATAGTAGTAGTAATAATAGTACTAGTAGTTTATGAACAACGAGGTCATGGTTTTAATACTGGCTAAGTAATAAATAAATAAATTAATTAATTAATAAACTAAACATACGCACAACTATGTTGACACGAATCATCGGTAGATTGAGCAAATCAAAGAGGTTTGTGAGATTCTAGTCCTCGTTGTTAATATATATATATATATATATATACTTGTATATACTATAGAAAACAAAATTCTCAATATATGTATATTTCTTGCTAACTTAATGTTTTGTTATTTCCTTTATACATCTTTCCGAGTTAGTGGTTTAGTTCGGTGTCTTTTGGGTTTGCTGCTGGTATGTTGTGTACGTATTTATCGTTCGTAATCGTCCTGCAGGTAATTGGACCGATCCTGGAGCGGCATCGGAATTACGAAATTTTCATCCGCGGAGGTGCTGAACAATTTGTCCAGGAGCAAGGAGGTTTGAGAGCGCCTCTTGCGGCCACTGAAAAGAGAAAGAAAAAGGTATAAAAGCATTGCACAAAAAAAAAGGGAATTTCACTCAAATTTGATTGGAATTTGATGAAAGCGGTAATCGAAGAAGAAAGTAAAAGGGACTTACATTATTTTTGGGTCGAATTTGCCGTAGCCGAGCGGAACGGTGACCAACTTTCCGGACATCTTGCTAAGCGCTACAAGCGTTTCAAGTTCGGCGAGACGTTGATCCGAGACACGTTTGACTCTGAAAAGAACAAAACAAAAATAAATTAATGGTTCTGATATTTTTCAGTACTGATGTTTAATAGATTTCTCTAATGATACTTGTCAAGTAATTTGTTTCTGAAAGCTTTGGTAGTCATGGAGACTACATATATTTTATACAAGTATTAACTAATCATTAATTAAGCAAATCATGAATTCTATTCCACTCGATAAACTATTTTTTATATAATTACTCAATTATTAATCTACTCGAATATTACAGCCCCTATTATTAACATCGAGCAATACTTGTCAAGTATTTTTATAAGAACTTGCAAAGCAAGCTATTGTAGTCATGGAGATTACGCACATTCTATACAAGAGTTAACTGTCATAATTGACAAGTAGTTGACGTATCATTGACTTCTATACCACTTGACAAACTACTTTCAAATAATTGTTTAATGATAAGCTACTTTTCGAACACGCTTTCGTTTTAACACGATTAGAAAATTGCACCTTATCATATAACAGATACCTGTATTTGAACGATACGATATGTTTGAATGTACGATAAAGTAGATTGAGGTCACAATTATGTAAATAAAAATTTAAGGAAATGCTTGCCGTTGCAATATCATGCGTTTCCATGGACCCGATTAAATGTGCACGCGAATTTTTGTTCGTTGTCGCGCATCCTTTTTGTTCCTCTCCTTGAATCTCGAACGACGAACGGAAAAAAAAAATGTGTTAAGGATGTTTCGTGAGTGGGCCAATCAGGAGCGAAGCCGCGGACGAGCCTTCGCGCCTCATCATAATTCCGATTACATAAACAAAAAAAAAAAACGTCGTTTTTTTTTTGTTTCGTGCGTTACATTCGCGCATCGCCTCAGCGAGTAACCTCTCTCGCTCTGACCAAGTTATCAGAGAACCATAAATAATGCCTAATCTATTTATAAACTATTTAATCTGCTGGTCAGAATCGATTTTGATTAGAGGAAATCTTTGCGAAACTCCAGCATCATGTCAGCATCATCTCTCCATTTTTTTTTCGCAGCTCGAAATTTTATTATTATTATTACCAGCTAAATAATAATAATAATAACATTTTTTTTTTCTTCTCCTCTCTCGGTTATTTCGAAATCGTATATTTATGTTTATTATTTACACATACATCTTCGCTGATAAACGTACATTACAGATTCAAACATTTATAATCGCCACATCCAATAAATCATTGCTCTTTAGTATGTTTTATATTTCTAATGTTTCTAAACTCATTTATTCTACACTGATTTTAAGTTTATGTGAAAGTTATTACTCTTTACTACAAATTTTACATTATTTACATAATTACTCATCTTCTAATAAATCACTGTTCTTCAGGATATTTCACTATTCCTAATTTTGTGACTTAAATAAATAGTTGTGATTTTATCGTTACGAAATGTTTGTAAAACTAATTGCAATGAAAACATCGGAAATAGCAATGAGTTGAATTAATATTGCTTTTTTTTTGGGGGGAGAATCAGCGGTTAGTGTGAAAACAGTGATTTAAAAGTGTGTTTTAGTGGTAAGTGTTTCATTCAATTAAAGTCCCAATTACGCGGCGTGCGTTGATTGTCGGAAAATTTCGGGTCGGTCACGCAAATTGTGTGATTATTAAATCTGGATTGTTATTAATTCGAAAAGCAATTTGGCAAATGGCCTTTGCGAGGATTTTTGATCCCCGAAAATTGCTTCACATGCACCGACTCTGCATGCTAATAAATCCCCCGATACACCATCACACTTTGTGTCCCTCACTCACTCTCTGTACTCCGCTAATCAAAGCAAAAGTTTTCTAATTGGACCCGGTCCCTCGATTACGAAGTTCGTTATTCAATTATTACATAAATCGCTTCCCTTCACTTTTTTTTCTCTCATCCCGTTTTTGATCCTCCCAAAAACAAAATACAAATTGTATTGGAGGAATCTAAATAATTTGGTAATAAATATGCGGGAATCGCAACGATCCGCGCATTTGATTTACTTCGTTTCTTTTTTATTTTTGGCAAGGATTACAACTAAACTAGTTTCAGCAATCTGTGGCGATAATTCTAGCGATTTTGCATTTAAAAATGTTCGCATTCAATGGTGTGTGACCGAGGCGTAGTATTCGCTGGAATCTTATCGTTCTTAACATAATTTTCATTCGATCTTACATACATTTAGCGTTTCCTGAATGGCCGAACGATTCGCGCTTCTTCGACATGGGCGTAACAAGCCGGGGGCTCCAAACACGAACTCCCGAAAAACGATTCGAATTAAGTGGAACGCGCCTCAAAGCCAATCGCGTCGCTCCGTTCGCTAATTTTGCAAACCTCGACTTCTTCGCGCTTCCACCATCCTGCACGCTTATGCATTTTTTTATATACACATACAAACACACGCTATTATTACATTGCTAAAGAGGCGAATCCTTGTGTAACATCGTTGACGTAAATCGAGCATATTTTAATCGCGGCAGATGAGGAGCGTTGTGTTTGATTGCGGATGGCGATTAGGAAATCATCGTCTTCGGAAACATAAAGGACGATGATGATTCAATATACGGGTTTATTTCCGAACGCGTTTCTTTATCGCCGCAGGAATTCACAGACTAATTTATAACGAAATCGATGGAAAAAAAAATCTTCTATGTATAATAAATACGCCAGATTAAGAATCCACTAAGGCTGATGTAATAACGCGTGGAGTGTCGTACAAAATGAACAAAAAAAAAAAATCAGAAAATTTTAAAAAATTGAAAAATTTTGTTTCTCGAAATTGAAAAATTAGATTACAGCTCTAATCTAATTAATAATAATAAATGTAATTTGATTTTTTTTTAATTGTTAAGAAAGTTTTGTAACTTATTATATAATATTGGTTTGAATTGTTGTTTGTATTTACCTGCTATATGGTTTTGCGGAGACGTTCTGCACGAAGATGACGATCAGGACGATCGTGATGCCGAGATAGAAGATGATTTTCTTCATCCTTAAAATTGTTGCTTCTTTCACTGGTGGAAACTGCGTTCGGGGTGCGATGCACTTGCTTCACAAATAAACACGCGTTTTGTTGTATTGAATTTGTGTACTGTACAGAATCGAGTACTATAGTATCCACACACTAGGTATTGATACTATGTGTATTAAGTGTCGATTGTGCATGAATGACGGAGAGTTAGAGAAGTCAGCCGACTTTTATCTGCGCGGTTCCAGCGACCTGCGCAAATTTGCGCTTAAATTTCACTAAATAAAACACATTTATTAGATTTGTTACCTAACATCCCCCCTTGGTCATCACCATCAACGAGCATCGAACAGGTGGATTTACATAGGTAATTTTTGTTTGTTTTTGTTTCGATTTTCAATTATTTCGTTTGACTCATCCATCCCATCTGGTTACGACAAATTATGAAATTGCACGTTATCGCGCACGGACATCTTATCACTGGAAAACATCTACAATCCTATTTTCAGCAAATCATTTATACAAATTAACATCACTTTTATATTTTAATTTTATACTGAAAATTTTCAGTTTTCCACTGAAATAGTAATAATAACTTCTTCTTAAAGAACTTCAAAAACAAGTTAACTGAACAGCTCCTAATTAGAAATATTTACATAAAATTATTTCAGTTTGCACTGAAAAAAAAATGAATTGATTAAAATTGAAATTTTTATACAAATATTCAAACAATTACATTTTAAGTTTCATACACGGATTAGAAGGACTTCAAAATCTCTATTGCTTTCTAATTAGTAATATTTAAACATACTTTACTTCAGTTTACTGCTGAAAAAACTTAAAATTCGAAGGATCTTCATTGCCTTCACTAGCATTAATACAATTACATTTGCTTTATTTCAGTTTTATGTTGAAAAAATGTACATAGATTCAAAGAACTAATAAAATTCTCCATTGCCGACAGAAGACAAACGCAACAGTTCTTTATAATTAGAAATGTATAAAAATATTTCATCATGCCGATTAAATTATAGAGAGCACCTACATTAGCATTTTTTTCTTCTAATGGGAAACGCAATCCCCATAGAAATTACAATTGCAAAGTTTTTTCTTTCTTCTTCATACGGTTTCGAGTTTCGCAAAAAGTTTTCCCATTAAATAACGGCCAAATGATACACTTACATCGAGACTTAACGAGATTTCGATTGCTTCATGATTTTAATTATATATTTAAATTATTATTTTTGCGTCCTTCGATTATCCTCGAATCAACCCAAATTCCGTATCAGCTTAGGTTATTCAACTTCGCAAATTGCGTTGAAATCTAATGAAAAAAAAAACTTGAGCACATGTTGGCAATATGTTCTGTTCGTGATCTTGCCGCTATCTTCACACATCGGACGATCCAGCGCCAACTTCGTGACAAAGAAGATAAATTTTAAGATAACAGTATAAAGGTCATACGCGTGTACATGAAATACTCGTTTTTTTTTTAAGAAATTACAAAAAAAAATTATTATGTAAAATATCATAAATAACATCAATTTTATTATGATTTGATGTTAGTTTTATTTCTTTCTTTCTTTGCTGCATTTGCTGATTTCCATCTGGATACATCCGGTGAATCCTATTACCATTAGATAGAGAAAACGTTTCATTTGGAAGTCCAAAGGCCGTGCAAAGAATCACTCATATATGTATGGATAGTTTTATCTATATTTTGACGATAATTTATGCGCAACACAAAGTTCAAGCATTTTCAAGTCGGCTCTGAGGTGTTTAGATGCATTTAATTAACGGATTATTTAAAATTTTCCTCAATAATTATTAATAATCGTCTTTTTACCACGATTATTGAAATTAATTTGTTAACCAAAACTAGAGCCGTCCTTAGACCGGGGCTCCACGCTTTGAGGGCCCCACAGCCTTATTCGAACCGGCAGGCATAAACGTGAGCCTGCACATTTAGGCTGCGATCCGTTTTTATATTTTTTTTGTATGCTCGAGTCAAATGACACGTGGCAAAGCAAAGGTTTCACTAGAGTTGCGATTTTAAATTATAAAAAAAATTGTTTAACGGACTCCAAAATTATTTTTTTTTTCCTGGGCCCCGCACTTGCTAGGAACGGCCATAACCAAAACATTGTTTTCAAAGGTAAAAGTATTAGGGCCAGAACCGTTCCTAAATCAAGATTTTTTCATTAAAAAAGGAAAACTGAAAATATCAATTAAGCACCTTTTGAAATCTAACATTAACATTATTTCATAAAAAAACTTTTTTAAATTTTAAATCTTCCACTAATAAACTATCATCTTCTGCATTTAATAAATGTCTTCATCGACTTTTTGGAAACTTTATTGATTAATCCACCTCGATAACTTCATTTCTAATTTCTTTGACGTTATTTCCTTTCTTCTAGTACAACTTCTGGACATATTTTGTGCCAAACATCCATCCATTTATAAGTAACTTCTTTGCAATTGTTGACTTCGTTATATCGAAGTTTCGTTGACAATAGTAACGTTAATGACTTTATTTATTATTGTTACATAACCAATGTTAAATCTATTTTAATTGTATCTTGTATTTGCTATTACGCATTATGTTTGAAGGTCCTGGATATTTCATGAATGATCTCAACTCCATAAACATCTATATCAGTTTTGTAATTGGTAATATTTTTATGGTTGATTGAGCAATGTTTCCGGCAATACACTATTTATATGCTAGATGCTTCAAAATAACTGACCACAGATTACACATATAGACGTAAACTACGGACTTTATTACTTAAAAGCAGATTATTTATAAAAATCGATTGATTTTTTTTTGTAAATTATATTTCTATTCACATTAAACAATTCCTAATCTCAATGAAAGTGTTTAAAAAACAACATGAATTAAATGGATCAACAAATAAAGATTTTTCTGTAAAATTAATTGTGAAAAATTCAGTATTTAATTTGAGAAATTTTAATCTTGTTTATGAATATTTCAACATTTCTTGCTAGTAATTATACATAAATACATTGTTTGAAACCGGACTAATTGAGAATCTAAAATACATAATATTAAATTTTAGATATTACAAAAATAATTATGAAAAAGTTAAGTTAAGTTTTTTCAATAGATTATTAGTAATTAAGTTATTGATTTTTATTGCGTTTATTATTTAGAAATAAACAATATTAAGTTTCATAATCAATTGAATTTCTTAATTTTATGTACGTTTTTGGGATTCCCGTTTAGCTATGTGTCAGATGCATGAGTATTTTATAACTAGCCATCTTCTAAAAATAAACGATAAGTGCTATAAACATGTGCACTTAATGGCATTTATAAGCAAAGTAAATAAATACGTGTATACAGCAAGTGCGTGCAATAAAGTATTAAGTCCATAAATTAGTCAGTGAAATCGACGTACAAGATTTTATTATACCACGATCATATTTAAAATAAATACAATACTTTTGGGAGAAACCTAATTGTTAAATCATCTAAATCTCATCAAATACTATCCGTCACAATTACTAATTTTGTTAAATAGAGTTTAGAGTTAGTAATAGTTAGGATTTTCCCTTTAGTGAATAAGTCTTAATAAATGACATTTCTTTAATTGATTTTATTTTGAAGAAACGCTAAATATTTTATCAAATTACAGAAATACCTCGCATAGTACGGCTTCGATCAGCTATGAATCACTTAATACGATTTTAAAAAAATAAATTAATATAATTTTTAATCAAGTTTTTTTTCTATACAGTTAAGTTTATTTTTGTGCTATATATTTTTAATGTTTTCGATTAGTCCGCCTTTTGACAGTCCGGGATATTGAACAAAACGTGCACTATGCGAAGGTTTTCTTTTTTATATTTTATAACTTAAAATTTGAGAAATCCGTAAAAATGATCCAATTCCCAATGATGTAAAAGTTTTTGTTTAAAATGTAAGATGCAGTTCGGATTCAAATCCTAGAAACACTTTGGGTGATATTACAGCATTTGGCATGTCCTAGTTTAAAAATGAAGTAAACTTTAAAGAAATTCCTTGCAGCGAGACGAAATCGATTTCCGCCTTCGAATAACATATAAATCAAAGCTAAACTTGAACTCATTAAAATTTGATTTGTTTGAATTTTACAAACCGGACTATAGTGAACTCGGAAAGAACGAAGCCGCACTATGCGAGCAAATATTCTTCACTTTTTACATGTAAATATCCTTACATAAATTTTATAAAATATTTTATTATAATCACAAATTCTTTATATTATTTTTGTGTAGAACTGTTTTAGGATTTTACAATGAAAATACTGCTTCGCAAATTCTTTTGTTTTGTCCGTAATTTATATACTTTTATTACTTTTATATGAACTAAAGATGTATAATAATTATTATTTATGTAATGAAAATAATATGATTGCACGATATAATTAATTACATTTTTGTTATGTACAATAGAAAATTGTATAATGCGAGGTCCCTTTTTTTTATTACTTTGCTCTCTCCTGAAATATCGACTCGTTCCAGTGACTGACATCTGTTTAACCTGTTGCTTCTTAGATCGACACACTCAATCACAGTGGCGTATCACAAAATAAATTTGCATTTAAACATCTTTAGAAACTTAAATTGATTTGTATAATAATAAGAAGCAGCACTATGCGAGGTATTGCTGTAACCTCGCATAGTGCTGCTTCGATCAGTCCGGATTCTCTATAGTCCACTTGAAAATAACTGACCACATATTACACGTACATAAAGGACTTCATCTTTTATTACTCAAAAGCAGATAATTTGTAAAAAAAAAGGTTGATTTTTTTGAAAATTATATTTCTGTTTGCATTAAATAATTAAAAAAAGAATATGAATTGAATGGATCATTTTTTTTGTAAAATTTATTGCTTAATTATAAAATTAATTTGTATTTTTTAATAATAAGACAGCAATAATGCTGCTTCGATCAGTCCGGATTCCCTATATTGTCCGGTTTGATAATTCCGAAACAAACTAAATCTTAATTGAGCAAAATAAATTCTAACAATTTTGAACGTTTTTTTTTTAACTTAATAAAGTCAAGTTTCTTTTTGTGCATGTTTATTTGTCAAGATTTCATGTATAAAGATAGAAATCGATAATATACATATTTGTAAATATCAAATTTCACCTGATTTGATCAGGTGTTGTTGTTGTTTTTTTATAAGATTGTGGCGAGGATTGATATAATATCGAATTCTTATAAGAATCTCAAGTTTGAAAGTATTTGAAATAGATGATTTAATATATTTGCCCTTGTTATTATTATTATTAAATTTTTCATAAAAAAAATAAAACTGGAACTGATTATATGAGAATCGATGCGTATTCAGTGAAGATGTTATGATGTTGATTTAGAAATTGGGTTTTCTCAATTTCTCATAATTTTCCAAAAATGAGATATGAGATGAGACCTCGAGTACTGCGCTTTCGATTAGTCCGGATTCACTATAGTCCGGTTTGAAAATTTCAAAACAAACTAAATTTTAATTGAGCAAAATAAAAAAAAAATAGTAAACAAAACTATTTGTTTATACATAAATAATTGGTTTTACCCTAATTATAAGGTCAGACCTATTTTTGTGCGGTTTATTTCTATATATATTCCACGATTACACACAAAAAACAAATGAAATAAAAATTTGAAATTGGTATTTTTTTTTCATTCTCTTTTCTGTCTCCTGTTTCATTATTATTTCATTTGAATTCATTGTTATAACGTTAAAACTTTTTTATTTTGATTGATATTTCATATTATTTATTAACCCTTTGACATATGAATAAAATAAAGTGGAACCTCGCTTAACGAGTTTAATCTGTTCCAAAATTTCCGGATTTTTACTCGTATAGTGAAATACTCGTACATATTAAAAAATATGAGAATTCTCTTCTCACCGTCACTCGTTATGCGAAACGTCGCTCGTTATGCGAGGAGCTCATTAAGCAAGGTTACGTTGATTTTGTACAGTTCTTTTAGTATTTGATTGTTTCATAAGAAAATAATTCAAGAAATACTAAAGACTACTTTTTTTGTGACATACCTATTTGTTTCTTTTACTATCATTCCGAAAAGTCATTATTTGGTACTTGTAGGGGATAAAGAAGTGTTTAATTTTACTCTATTTTCTTTCAAAACCAAAGCTTTCGTTCCATCATTTGCATTAAGTGACTTTATATAATCCAATTCAATTATTCCATTCTTTCTCACGAATTTGTTCTATTACTTGTGGATAAGGGTTTATTTTTATATAATTTCAGAACTTTCTCTACACTTTCGTTAAATATACTTATGAGCTTATCGTCAAAATGATTATCTGTACAATTTTACAGATTTAAAACTTTACTGAAATGAAAGTTTTTTTTACCTTTATACAGTTAAATTTCTTTTAGTGGATGTTTATTTGTCAAGTTTTCATATGGAAAGATTCATTTTATATTGAAAATTGTAAAATAAACTTTAGACGTCTGGGACACGTCATTGTATGTCAAAGGATTAATAATAATATTACAATTACATAAATAATTAGAGAGAAAATATAGTTTATTTATAAATGTTCAGTGAAAGTGATAACGGTATTTTTCATTTTGATTCGAACAATTTATTGTTTGCAAATTAATAAAATTGTAATTACAATATATATATATAGAAAACGAACGTGGGTTGAAGTGTTTAATGTTGTAACAAGGCGTGTTTAATCAATCAGTAAATGATGCAACAAATTTTCGTTGTTACATTAGACAAGCGTTTATCTACAAAAAAAAACTTTTTTGTCGGCCTGCCAAAAACGGACGGACATCTGTCAATTTCATATCCGAGGGTTTCAGCCAAGTCGATCGGAGCAAAAACAGTGGCAATGGTTAAGAGAATTAATTAACAAAATATACAGGAGATTAAGTGGATCAAGGTGCGTAAATATTGTGTAGTCTGTGCGGATTGAGGTTGTTTGGGCCTCCTCCACTGGTGCTGAGGTAAAAATAAAATTGACGTTGTCGAGATGCGATTTTACGACAATCCTTTGCGTCTCGTTAATTTTTTTTTCTTCTCCTTTTTTTTTGGTCTGTGTGTCTGTACTTCTTCGCGGATTTCGGACTGTGTGGCGCTTATGCACGTACACCTGAGATAAGATAGAGGCCGATGATTGCCACACGAAAGTGTAGTAACATACGTTTTCATGTAGCCGGGAATCTTTGTGTCAATATTTGCGTACGTTGTTAGTTGATGCGAAAGAGTCGAAAGTGATGGCCGTATTATGAGAGCGTTCACGCATGAGTGAGCACACGTATTATCAGCCACGTAGATTATTGGCAGCGCCAGTTAATTGCATCGAAATTGCATTGCCGTTTTCGCGCATCCTCCATATCCGTGACCAAAACTCACCCTCTTTATCATCTACCAGATATAACAACATCGCAATTCAATGCAACAATAATTATTTGTTTTTCTTTTTGTAATTGATTCGCAAATTTATTATTTGTTGTTATTTAATACCCCTTATAAATCGGATTTGTTGCACCCGCTGAACTCCGATTAACGTATTCCATTTAACCTTTGGTTCAAGGATAATCTAACTTCTAAAAATACGCTTACTTCAATGGTTGATAATACCACCAATTCCTCTCAACATTTGCTTAAGATGCAAAAATTTTATACTACTTACAATCAGGGCCGCATTAAGGTTATCGTGGGCCCTAGAAACTAGTTGAAGGTTTGTTGTTCGGCATCACTTCATTAACTTAATAACGAAATAGGAATTTTTGGTTTCTAATTTTAATAATTTTTCATAGACCCTAAGAAATCTCAAAGAACAAAGAACAGAGGTGTCCAAACTACGGCCCGCGGGCCAAACCCGGTCCGGCAGGCGATTTTATCCGGCCCGCCAAGTATTTTGAAAAAACCCAGTTCCTCCATTCCCATTAAAAATTGCATGAAATAATTTTATAATAATATAATTTAGACATGTTTGTTTAGTATTGTTATATCTGTAATTTACTATAAAAAAATAAAATTCAATGCTGCTTTACTTGTAATAAGGTTTTTTAATTCACATATTTACAATGCTTGGCCCCTAATGCTTGGCGCTAATGAATTTAAATACCAACGAGGGCCAGCGCAGCAAAAAGTTTGGACGCCTCTGGATTAGAAAATATTTTTTTTAATAAAAGTCACGAAATTTTAAGTTAATACAATAGTAAAAGACACTGAGTCTTATAGTTATAAAAATACGGCATATCAATTTTATGATTATATAAAAATATAAAGAATACAAGAATATCGATCTAAGTTTAACATAATTGACTTCTTTTTCAATTTAGTTACAACATAATGTAATATTTTAGATACAATTTAAAAAAAGTAGACATAAATACAGCAAATTAGATGTGTTTCTCTCAGATAAAACAAGTTCAAATTTCAACAATTGTAATCTAAAAGAACATTTTCTACTGAGCTGTATATATTTTGTTATTTTGTTAATTATTTAACATAAACAAATCGATCCGCATTCTAAAATAATGTGAAAAGTATTGTTAAGTAACTTTCCTTCTTCACAAAACAAATTAAAGAAAGTTCAGAAAATGATGGAACAAATGATAAAGTCGAGAAATCACGGGAATTACTACTAACACAATTGCGAATGACGTATGAAGTTAACAGCTAAAATACGTTGATCACATGTATAAATTCGCAATACATAACAGAAATATTTACATTTATTGCTAACAAATGTACTTAATGTCAAATTAGCGATAGATGTAATAAAAAAGAGAAATATTGTTATAGAAAAAGTGTAATCTTTCAACTAGTTTTAACATGCAATATTATGCAACAATACTAAATGTGGAGTGAAAACTGTTACAACAATGAATGTTATCGCAGCCGATTCGTTCTAGAATAGATCAGAAAAGGTAAACGAAAACATGAATGAACTTGTCGTATGTCGTAATACAACTCAATGATAATACACATTTCTAACAGAACGTGTATATTATTGTTGCATGATGATATTCCAATTTTGTCCAATTAAATTACATAAATATAGTTTTTCTTGGCCTTGAACCAAAATTGTGGGAAAAATGACAATTGCGAGGTTTAAAATGTGACAAATTTTATTACGTATTTGTTTTTAAGTTACGAACACTTTGGCACAGCCTCAACTTTCTGCGGTAAATCTCTTCCTTTTTCTTCCAGTTCACTTTTATTGGCTAAAGTGTGTAATTTAAAAATGCTGGCAAAAAACCGTTACTTTTTTTGTAATAAGAATACAGTGTAACCTCGCTTAACGAGTTTAATTCGTTCCAAAATTTCCGGATTTTTACTCGTATAGTGAAACATAATCAAAAATACACATAATATGTGTACACAAGTTTTATAAATGATGTAACAGGCGCGCAATCCGGGACTTCTCTTCTCATCGTCACTCGTTATGCGAAACGTCGCTCGTTAAGCAAGTCATTTTTCCTACAATTTAATTTGCTCCATATGCACGTTAAGCAAGGTTCCACTGTATATTGAAATGATGTTTCCAACTAGAATAATTAATATCTGTCTGTGAAACATTTTCATAAAGAATAATTTATTGAAATAATTAATCTTAATACCATACTTTTTAATAGTGGATAGAGATGAAAGCATTCATTTTAGCTCATATAGAAACTTAATTAACGTTAATATAAAATTATTCTGTTTTTTTGTATATAAAAGCATTGCTCCAAAAGGGATTATTTCTTCAATTACTTAAAAGCATAAAGTTTCATTTAGCATATAGCCACAAAATTATCCCATTTATGGTATTTCACTGTTCGTATAAAAGCTTATTTTATTAGAAGAAAAATGAACTAATTTCGTGGTTTAATTGAAACTAAATTGAGCGAAATTTTCTATTATCTAAATTGGATTGAGACATGATTGCCCAAGCAAATTCACATTGCTTATTTCATACCAATCTTAAAATTTTTCAAGCTTATTTCCGTATAATTTTGATCACAAATTTTTGCAATTCTTATGTAGAAAATACAAAATTATTCTGCAAAGTTTAATGTAATAGTAAAACTATAGTATAATATTGAAACATACATACTAAATAATAAAGTAGGAAATACAATTTCTATTAAATTTGTGCAAATATAGTCTTTACACGTTATTGTATAGCCTTGTATGCGATATTTAAGGTTTCAAATTTCTTATGCACTAACCTGTAGAAGTGCGGATAAGCAAGGATCGAGGGGAGGATTCGAATCTGGGTTACCTATCTCGACTTCAAGAATAAATCGTTTTGGCTAGACTGAAATGCAATATTCCGGGAGTTATTTTACAAGGATCAGGTAGATTTAGTTGTCGAGACACCGTGTATTTAACATACTTTAAAATCTTGGTTTCAAATTGTAGTGTAAAGAATGTAATTAACAATAAAAAAAAGTGTATGTTTTAAAACAATCAATTTACAACTACGACAAAATTGGACTTTTTTTTGTGTAAGTTCGTGTTCGTGTAAAAGGGAATGCGATTGTTTTCCAGTCAGCATCGATTTGAATAATAAAATCAGTGATCCGTTTAAAAAGTCCTGCTTCTGATTTGGAACACAAAAGATTGTAATAAGCCAGTATTTTTTCTGGTCGAATAAAAACCAATCAAATCAGCTACATCTGCCCTTTCCGTTCACTTTTCCACTTATCCTACAATGTTGTTTATTTTAATCTGCAAAATTAAAAAAGGACAGAGCAGAAGTTTACTTTGTGCTTTACTATGGAATTTGGTAATATTGTGCAGCAATTGCCGTGAACGGCGACGAACAATTACGGTCTAATCCCCATCAATAAATTTATTTTATCAGATTTTACGCATCAATGCGAAATGCGTTCGGAAAATGTTTGCATTTATGACTCAAACCTCCCAATAGGACTTTCACAAAAAATATTTACGACCGGCACACGTGTCGAGTGCTTCCAGAAATCGCTCTCTATCGTCCTCCTAAAATCCATACCACTATCATGTGCGAATCGTAAAACTTTTACATACCTGACTTGTTTTTGATTAACATTTAGATATGATTATAAAAGTGTTTATATAATACTAAAACTCAATAAGCAACAATCAGTAAAAGAAAAAAAAAACATGGCTACAATAATAATTTCAATGTAAATTCATTGATGAAAGGTTTATGTTCATTTTCAAAAATAAATTATATAATTATTTCTTAAACATAAATAATAACTAGATACAAAAGTAATAAATTTCGTAATTGATACTTTTTTGATCAATGATAATTGATTATCAATATGGTTCATTTATGCTTTGATCAAATCTTTTATTTTAGTGAATCATTCATAATTTTTTTTTGTAATGTGTAGATATTTTATGTATTACTGCAAGATTCTAATGTTCTAAGTAAATGTGTCAAATAATTAATGTAAGACCAATTATTTCAATTGTAATGCAGTTTTTCAACATTTTCTTAATAAGCGAATTGAATGACTTGAAAATTTAAATGTTACAAATATTCGGAGTATTCACAATTAATAAGATTTTAAGTCCATTTAGTATATTTATAAATAAAAGCTATTTTATACTGATTTACAAGAATTATTTTTAGCAGTTGATAATAATGTTAGTTTCGACAAATATTGTTTGCCAATAAAGTTACATGTTGACTTACTACGTTCAAAAAATCAGACGTAAGTCGAAATGGTTGTATGTCAAATTTAATACAAAGAAAATAAATAACATTATAATACAGTAAAAACTTTTTTTTTGTACGAAATTTTCATTGTACGAATTCTTACATATAACAAATAACTTTGTATAATACATTACAGAAACTTTTGTTATGCGGTGGATAGATACCGCATAAAAAATCACACTTAAAAAATTCGTCAAAGATTTACGAAATACATGAGATAGTGCATCCCAAGAAAATTTTAAAAACATTCAATTTCTCATTGTACTTATGGAAAAAGTTTTTAAAATGCACATTCATAATTCAATACTACTTGTGCTAATCCAAAACGCCGTTGGAATTGGTTTGATTTCATATATTGCATAAAAAATATGGCACAAAAACAGAAATATATATGACATAAAGTATATAATCTTCGTAATTAAAATTATATAAAAACGCGTATTTCAGATATGTTTGTAGTTTGGCATAAAAAACAAACAAGAAATATAACAATAATTAAAGGAAATTTTGAATTTGTATGTTTGTATAGTACAGGGTGGCCTAATTGAACTGCAACTTTTCAGAAAGCTGTATTTTTTTATTTGAAATTGTATTTTATTAGAACTATAAGCACAAAATGTTGGAAAACAATTAAATTTTTTGAATTCATTTTAAATTTTCGATATAGCCGACTTGAGCACAAACAATATTTCTGAGTTGGTCGACAAACGAGTCACAAGCTGCACGAAAGTGAACCTGCGAAATCTTCCTCCAGTTTTAAAAATGATGTAACAGGCGCGCAATCCGGAACTTCTCTTCTCATCGTCACTCGTTATGCAAAACGTCGCTTGTTAAGCGAGTCATTTTTCCTACAATTTAATTTGCTCGTTAAGCGAAATGCTCGTTATGCGAGGTACACGTTAAGCGAAGTTCCATTGTATATTGAAATGATGTTTCCAAATAGAATAATTAATATCTGTCTGTGAAACATTTTCATAAAGAAAAATTTACTGAAATAATTAATCTTAATATCATACTTTTTAATAGTGGATAGAGATGAAAGCATTCATTTTAACTCATATAGGAACTTAATTAACGTTAATATTATAAAATTATTCTGTTTTTTTTTTGCATATAAAACCATTACTCCAAAAGGGATTTATTTCTTATTTAGCATAAAGTTTCATTTAGCATATAGCCATAAAATTATCCCATTTGTTGTATTTCACTGTTCGTATAAAAGCTTATTTTATTAGAAGAAAAATGAACTAATTTCGTGCGTTAATTGAAACTAAATTGAGCGAAATTTTGGATCCACTCTGGTATTTTTTAGTAGTGACATTGGCCTGTAAAATGACGTGGATTTGCATCTGGTCACCGTGGAGGCAACTATACGGTCGAAATGAAGTGTGGAACGTTGTCTCTCAGCTATAGTTGGTTTTCATGTGCTTTGTGTGATGATGCAGAATCTTCTTGAAACGTCCACTCCTTATGACTCAAATGTTTGATTATCGACCTACCAAAACTTGTTCGTGGTAGATATTCGCATAATCCTTGACTGCTATCACACTATTACGTTTGAATTTCATCACTGATAACTTTTTTTCCAAAAAACTGAAATGCAAATGCTTCCGCAATAAAATCGGTTCAAAACGGTTCAAAAGTTATAGCAGTTTTAAGTTGGTTGCAGTTCAATTGTGCCACCCTGTATGGTAGATATGGAATATCAGGTTTTCAATTCACACAGTTTAGGTTTAAGAATATTGATAGCTAACAGATTTGTGTATCTATCAAGCATATTTTGTTATCTACTACTTATTTCATGTTTTTTTCTTCAAATATAACAATATTACAAAGATCTCTTCCATTCTTTGTTGCTTGGACATAAATGATTGAAGATTATATAATTGTATAATAGATGATTTCTCTGATATTTTCTTTTGTTGTAATCTGTTTTTTTTTTTGTATAAGAATCATCTATAAATTTTATAACAATTATTATCATATCTTTGAACTCAAAAACAACATTGAAAATTTACATTCAAATTCTTAACTAATTACTTCTTAAAATAGCTTCGAGTGCCGGAAAATCAGAAATAATAGTTGAAATATTATATAAACAGATAAATATTGTAACACCAAATGATTAATTATAATTTTATTTTATTTTTTCATTATCTATTGTTAATTGATCGGCAGGGATTACAAACGATTAATTGTTGTATTGGTTCATTTATGGAAGCCAATTTGTTAATTGCACATTCATAATAGACCGAACGCGAAATGACCAAACTATAATGGGAAGACAAGTACAGAAAAAAAAATAATACGTTTGGTGCCGAATGATTATGAACACCAATGCAAATAATCGTAGATAATAGGTGTATCCATTAGGGAGTACACGGAGTGGCAATTAATATGGAAATTGATGTTTACCGAAACGCATTCTAAATGCCATATGCTTAGTCGGATTGTTTAAATTGTATTAACGCGCAATAACAAGCACGACAAACACATTCCACTCAATTCCGATTTCGTTCATTCCATTATATTTCCCCGCTCTCTCTTTATCATTTTCATCCCCAGTATTTGGGTATTGACTACTACCACCACCACCAATTGTCTGACAGTGGAAAATGCGAACACGTAATCGCGCTCGCCCCACCAATTCAGCAATCAAACGTGTGTCATTCAGGGTAGAATTTCAATTTCGCAAACGTAAACCTGAAATAGGACCTGGCGCATTCACCAGAAATTAACGCGCGCGTCTCGACACCTGTTAAAGCTGCTGCCATTGCGTAGCGATTATGTAATAATTACTTTACTCTTTTTTCCCCCACATCTCCGATAAGTGAATCGAGAGAGTAAATAATTTTGCAAATGAAAACATTAACGAAAGTAGTCGACAAACAAACAAAAAAAACAAGCATTTGCTCTTCCACAAAATCATTCTTCACTGATAACAATGCTGCAAATAAAACAAATATACATATTAAACAAAAAAAATAAATAAAAACACGTCAGCTTCTAATCGCAATAACCAAAAGTAATTATCGGCCATTGAGCATTGAAACATGTTTACGTTGCGCGTTTATCTATCTATCGTTCACCTAACGAAAAAGTTATTAATACATCATTTACAAATGTAAATGCACTTCATCTTCACCAATATCTCTCTCTCTCTCTCTCTTCAACACATGATCAATTATATTTAGCTATTAATAAAAGCAATGAACTTTGCGGAGAAATCGCGTGAGCAAGTTTATCTTGGGTATTGTGCAATTGTTTTAATAACAAGCGCTTCTCCTCAAAGTTCTTCTTTTTTTTTATTTTGTTTTAATCATTTGTGTTTTATTTGTTTCCGAAAACTCGTGTGCACGTAATTTTTTTTTTATGCATTTACGTAACCGTTTGGAACCAATTTCAGCGAATTTCTTATGCATCGCTTTATTCGTGATTCCATTGGGAAAGAAACACGGAACGATGCACACATTTTCTTTGTAAACCGCAATATGTGCAGTTCAGAAATAGCTTCTTATTTTATCATAAGTTCAATAACTTATTGGAATTCAAAATCTGTTATTTTTAATGAATATCGTTTTCAAGTTTACAAATTTAGTATTATTAATAAACTGGAATTAAAATTATTAATTAATTAAATTAATTTAATTTGTTCATAGATTCTAATGAAATTACTTAACAATTTGATAAATATTTTGTTTTTAGTTCTCTTATATACAAATCTACTATTTCCGGTGAATATTGTTTAAAAAATAGCTTATATACAAGTAGTAGTAGTAGTTGTACTGCAAAAGTCACTAGTATTATAAAAATAGTGCAGGTATTCGACTTACGAACTCCTGGACTTACGAACAAAATTGTAAAAGCTCTAACATGTTACAAGCGGATATATAGTTATAAAAACAGATTAAATTAACTGTCCAAACAAAAATTAATAATTTTTTTAAGAAAATATAATCTTTTTGGAAGATGGACTCTCTGTTTTGTTGCATTTGTTTCTTTTGTCGTTTTTTTTTTATTAAATAATTGTGATGTTTGCATTGAAAAGTATTTGTAAGTAAGTATTTTGTTTAATTTAATCTATTTTTTTCAAGTTTATGCTAACACAGAATTTAACATATATAACAAGTTTGATTTTTTTTAATTCCCCCGACTTACGATCAACTCTTTGGAAGGGAACTTGTTCGTAAGTCGGTATTGTGAGTCGTAAGTCTGTATTGTGAAATATAGAATTGAATAATCACTGTTAAAGTTAACTTTGACTTTTAACTTACTAATTAAATAATGAATGTAATATAAATATGTTTTAAAATGTAGTATTGAAAATAAACTTTATTTGAAAATCTATTATTTCGAGTGAATATAGTAATACAATTTAATATTATAAATAAGTTTTTTTGAAATATATGAAACTAAATTTGTAATTTGACATAAAAATTTAATTTGTGCAAACATTAGGAAATATTTTTTTGAATTTGAGAATCTATGCTGTTGTTAATGGGTACTAAAACAGTTTATGAGAATTCTTAAGAATCTACCTTATTTATATACTACCTACTTTTCCTAGATGAATAAACTAGAAAAAAAAACTATTGTAACAGATTCATGTAGATTTTGTTCGTAATTATTTAATTACATTGTTTCCAAAAGAAGAAAGATATTAGAAAATATCACCAAAATGTCACCATTATTATTCCAATAAACTATTTCACGTGTAAACTATGTACACTCACATACACAATAAATTCAATATAAAATCTACATGTTGTCAGTGACAACATCAGAATCCTCTTCAGCTACTTCCTCCCTCTCCCTCTCATTCGCCATGGGAAAATACTTACACAGAAAACAATGTTTGCATTAAAATGTAAAATTTTTATATAGGATCGGCATGTGCGTTCATGAAACATTCATATTTCATAACGCATTACCCCAGTGGCCGTGGTTTCCATGAGCTCGTTGCTCCATATACAGTATTTTTTTCGTTCTGCCTTTTGTTTTGCCTGCAATGGCAAAGATCAAACGAGGTTTTGTTCTGTACAGCTTTTGTTGTGTTTTCGTTGGATGTACATGAAAATATTCGATTTCTTCGGACTGCGGCAATGAACACCTATACAACAATACCTCGTATAGTGCGGATAATTAGTTCTGCCAATAACAGCACTTTAAAACCGCATAAAAATAAATAGCAGATAAAGAGATTTCAAAAAATAATTGTGTACTATTTTTTTTTATTTAGTTTCTTTTGAAATGTTCAAACCAGACTATATTAAATCCGGGACTGATTGAAGCAGCATTACTGTATAACGTTGACACAGTTGGAGAAAATTAATAGCTTTTTTTAATGTACTTTACCTCTCACATCTAGCAATTGGCTTTTCAATACTTCTCGGCTCAGCGCAAATTATGTAACGTGTAGCAATTTCATCAAGAATTGAAACAGATTAAGAGCTTATACCAGTTGAATAGAATGATTCCTTTTTTTTTGTAATTACAAAGATTCTATTCTATTACATTTTTTTATTTATTCTTAATCTATCGTCTCTTAAAATTAATTTCGATTTATGTATATTATTATTATTGTAAATTTTATATTAATTTAGTTTGATTATTTATTTTATTGATTAAAAACTAATATAATGTATATTAGTTTATAATGCTTTTATGTAGAAGTCGAAGCTAAAATTAAGTTAATAAATTTACTATATACTATAATATAACTTGTTCAAATCTAGCAGATTTTCTATAAAATGTAATTTGATAATTCTCCCGAGAATTAATTATAGTCTTTTTTAAACTAAATTTAAAAATTCACATGTTAAGTCTACATTTAAATGTATTATATGAGATACATGCAACATTGATTAATTATTCACATAATATAGCCATATGTGCTTTTATTAAGTATTTCTTTATTACAGAAATCATCTTTTCTTTATATAAAACAACATAAAACAGTGATTGTGGGAACATTTCATTTTGACCTACTACTGATCCTATGTAAATAATTAGGCTTTTGAGATTTATAAGCCCGAGAAATGTTTCATCATTATTATAATGATAAACCTGAGCCACGTTTGACGGAAACACTCAAACGTCGAAAGCGCCTGATAAAAGATACCACAAAGGAACGTACAAATATAGAAATCTGCATTGTTCATATTCAAGGGAAAGATATATATATATATTATTATTAACCCTTTTCAGCCTTTTTTTCAATGTTTTGTTTTATTCACATCTTTATAAAAGCACTTCTTTAATCATAAAAAAAACATCTTTTTCATTATTCAATATTGCCTACTATTAAGAATACACCTAGCTTCAATTCACAATAGTTGCTTGCAACAGTTTTAATCGTCGAAAGACAAAATTGAAATTCCATTTGGAATCACTGGGCTGGAAAGTATTAATGGTATACATGATAAACCTGTCACGAGTTCATTTGTCCTATTCGCTTTTGCTTATTATTTTTAATTTAATATTATTCACTCCACTTTTAATTAAACGAATTAAACATTACTATTAACATTAATAAAAAATACATAACTTTTACTTTATTTATATTATAATGTATGTATAAAAAAAACGTTGCTTTTACAAGTTAATTTAATTCCATTCCAGCTTTTCAAAAGACGCTAATGAATAAACGTTATTTATTAAATTTTGATATTTTTAACTAAAAAATTATGTAGTAAGATTGATTTATCTGAAAATTGTGTTGAAGTTTAAAAAGTATTTATTAAGAGTAGATACATACATAGAGTTATTTTTTAAGGGGTGGCGTACATGTGAGCTTGTGCTCATTTAGCCAGAAACATGATTAGTTTTAAATAGAAAAAAAAAAAGTAAAAGTTTTGAGGTAATAGTAATATAGTAATAGTAATATAGTAATATAGTAA